>NC_050480.2:94876382-95180929 GCF_012460135.2 Molothrus ater | reverse complement strand
ACTCTCTCCCTCACTATCTGCATGTTGCCATTATTTTTTGAAGTTGTTTATTCAAAGAAATCATAGCAAGTTCTTCATCTTGGCAACAAATTGATTTCTTGGTTTTACTTACCTTATATTTCAGAACATTTATCTGCTTGTGATTTTGTGTGTTTTTAAATTTCCTGGTAGAGTTTGCTGTGAATTTTAAAGCCATGAAACCAATTGCAAGGATATTTTGTGTGTGCATACTGCAAAACTCATCCTGCAGGATCAACAGAAATGAAATAGAGACTCTCTGTTTTATTTCTGAAATGGATCATCCTGGTCCAACACCAGTGTGACTTTTCTGTCCCACACAGCTCTCTCTGCACTAGAGGACTCTCCCATCCAAATCTTGTTGCTTCTTTATCTCATTGTCTTTGTTATGGACATGAGTTCTGCCTAGTTTCTTCCTCAGCTGCCACTTCTCAAACGAGATTTTTTTTTATTATTTCACATATAATTCCTCAAACCAGATAGTTTTTTTCCCTCTGATTCCCATCCACAGAACATCTACGTTGCTCAGACAGATTAATTTCCTAGCTTTTGCTGTGTAGAAAGGCTGTGTATATGCTTCTTGATGGCACTAAAGCTGTAGCTGTTTGTCGCTGTTCAACCTTTCCTCCTAATATGAAGATTGAAATTGAAGATAGGTCGGACCTCTCCTGTCTTCTGGAATAAGTGCAGTTCTCTGTTCCCCTGCCTGAACCTGTTGAGTTTGCCCCAGAAGCACTGATTATAAGTTTAGGAGATAAATTTGAACTTCAACTTACTTTTCAGTACATTGTTATGTAAGAAATCTTTGTGTCATTTTAGACTTCTAGACCTTTTCTCCTAAAGTTTGCATCATAAAGAATGGATGTGTGATATATTCTGGAGAGAGTTGCAGCTATCTGAAATCTTGATGCCAATTTCTTTGTTATGTAGCTTCCTCTGACATTTAATAGTGCATGTAAGATTTGAAGTTTTTCCAAGTCATACTGTTTGCCTGCACCTCCTCTTTCTGCCTTGACCATCTTGAACAGAAATATTAAGTGCCTCAAGAGAAAAGGCTGCCTTTTTTGCAGACTTCATCATTACAGAAAATGGTATGGCCAGTGCTAAGACATCCATAGGTTTTCTACCATCTAGAAAAGCACAGTATGGCTACCAGTTTGAATCACAGACCATGTAATTGTCACCAGTCATTCTGGCCTTAAGCCCAGGCTTGGCTTTGAGCAAGAATGTTCTTATAGAAAGGTATTTTCACTTAATGAATACAAGGGATGGAAATTTGTTCCTGGGCTTAATCACTTGACTTTTATCTTTTAAACATATATCTTATTACTTATCTGATTTACCTACCCTTTTTGAAATGTATGACGGGATTCTTATTAGATGTTATTTATTGACAAAATACACTGTTTTCCAAAATTTTCAGAATGTAGAGTCTCTTTGATGAATGTTGCAATATGAGAGAGGTGGATATGCAAAGAGTTAGAGCTCAAGAATAAAAAAAACTAGAACTAGAAAGGCAGCTACAGCATCTTTGCTGTTTCTTGTTAGTTCATTATTGCTGCCTGTTCTACAATCCTTATTTAAATGAACCCACAAAAGTTTCATATATTATGCTGTTAGCCTAATAGATGGGTGTTTTAAGGCATCATGTCATTTGGGAATTTTGCATCTAGCATGGAGCTTAAACCCTGTATTAAACCTTAAAAGGAGAACTTTAGACCTTAAAATTACTTCTGTTTCTTTTGTACTGGCCACTACTATTAGTGCTGCTTTTGTAGCTCTCAGTGATTTTCATAGGATAGGTCTATTGTTGATGCTAATGCAAGTTTAATTCCTTATAAAGTCATATTACTTGAATTGTTAGATTCATAATCTGTGGATAACAGAAATATGCCATATGACACATCTGTCTAGAAAGGTTTTATTAAAGAAAAAAGGAAAACTTTATCTGCCCTACTTCATCTGATATATTAGTACAGTATATTGATTATTGTGTTATTTTGTACATAATTGAAAATATAGCATATATTCTGAACATTTAGGATTCTAGCCAGTTCTAACTTCTCCCTCAGTTAAACATCATTTAGGGGTTGAAACATGCCCATAGCAGTTTTCTGAGGATAGTAATAAAGATGAGGGCTGTCAGCTAGTTAGTGGCACCAGATGTAACTCTGTAAATCTTAACATAATAGTCAAATATTTAAAGGAATGTCACTAGCACATAAAACCTTAGTAAACAGGTAAAGTCTTAGAAAAATTAAGTGGCTATCTTCTTTAAGACAAAACAACTCTTAGTCTGTCCTAATTTTCTTTGAGGGTAGATTGCAGGCTGAAAATAAGATCTGTAGCTATTTTCTTTAGTTTATTCCATGCCTCTTTCAAGTAGTGTCCTACAGAATTGCATATTGTAGGCTACCCCCAGTTTTATTGCTGAGTATGATGCTATACAGTATGGAATGGTCCCTCTGGTCAGTTGGGGTCACCTGTCCCACCTTTTTCTTCTCACAGCCTACTTGGGGCAGGGGGAAGCCAGGACAGGGCAGGGGGCTGCAGCATGAGGAACAGAGAAGGCCTCGGTGCTGTACAGGCACTGCTCAGCAATTGCTAAAACACTGATGTGTTATCAGCACTAAGTCACAACTAGAAGAACAGGCAGCTGTGAAGAAAACTGCCTCCATCCCAGCCAGACCCAGTACACCTGGCATTACAGGAGTCAGATGGGTTTATAAATAGATTAATGGAATTGAAATATTACATTTTGATTCCATTCATATGTGTGTCTTTTCTCTCCTGCATGGCTTGATTGTTTATGTAAATCATTGTTGCTAACCTACATGTGGTTTATTAGTAGTAAGCTTTGACTATAAGGTTGCACCCTTTATTTAAGCAGTCTGATCAATGAGTTCTCTCAATTACTTTTACACTGATTGATCTCACGTCTGAATTATCAGCCCTTGAAGAGATGAGAGTTACAGCTCTTTGAAGTGTGACTTCTGACACCAGAGAATAATATATTGACACAACTGATATTGATGGTAGTTTTACCACTATTTTGAGACACTTAGGGTAAATCTTCATTTTTAATTCCAGAGCCACTATAGAGTTTAAAGGTCTTGGGATTACAGTGCTTTGATCTGTAAATTACTGTGTAGTTCTACCTCTCAAGACCTCCAGGAAAAGCACTCTGTAAATAGTGATGTCCTTAAAGAAAGTAGATCCATATTTTTCTAAGAGACAGGCTAAGTACTTTTTATGTCAAGTTTTTGTTACCTGTGGTAACCAGCCATGTTCCAGGAAAGCAATGTGATCTTATGGTGTTGTTACCTATGGTTGTTACAGTTTTGCTAATGTGCTTTTGCTCCTGTGTTAGACTTTTTTCTGCTTCTCATGATTAACATGTAAAGGTTTTCCCAAGCCACTGGTCAGGCAGATAAAATTTTCCATCACACAACTGAGCTACATTCAACATATGCTCAGATGTGCATGGTAAATAAAGCTGGAAGGAACACAGTTGGATTTTCTAGAGTAGTTTCATGCAACTGCATGCTTAGAAATAAATTTACAGCTAATTGGTGCTAAATTGCATTATATTTCATGCACAAAATAAAATTTTTCCATTGGAGAATTAGATTTGCTTCGCAGTGCTCATTAATTGTTCTCACATTCTTTGATTTAGTAATATATATATAAAGAAAAACCAGAGCATAAATGTATTAAGCTTAAGGATTTAAACATAATAAAAATCAAGAATTACAGAATTAAGGTTGAATATTTACTCAGTCTTGACTGAAGTAATAACCGCTGAAGTATCATGAAATTACATAACAGAATATTCTTTCCCAGGTTTCATAGGTAATACAGGGTAACAAACCATTACTTATACAACATATATTATTTAGTATAACCTAGTTGACAGGCTAAAGGACCTAAAATTCACACAAATAAAGGGTTATGTTTAGAGTAACTCTAATCTGTGCACCATACACATGTAGGGCTAAATTTTTAAAGGGGTCTCATTTTTCCCTCTGATTTCATATCCTCAGTCTATTTCATGCACGTATGATAGGATTAAGATACCAATTTTTTTTTACTTCAGTCCCTAATTGATCTATCTTAATCCTTTCATATCTGTCCTTAACATAAGAGGCCATCTTTAAAAATTTCACCTAAAGTGCTCAATTTTGCCTTCAGATACCTCCATGCAACTTCCATTGAAGTAATTGGAGCTGTGCCTGCATATCTGATGGTGGAACTGGACTCATTGCAATTAAGGTACACATTTACTGGCATAATTAGTCATCTGGAATAATTGCTGGGCCCAGTGTGACATTCTGCATGTGCAGAATTTGCTAGATTGGACTCTGCATTATGGGAGACTGAAGATAATGATAACATTATTTCATGCCTTAGATTTGTAATTGTAGCAGAATTTTAATGTAGTTTGTTGTACTTATTTTTCTTATTTTTAAATAAGAAGTGCAGAAGGAATTCACAATGATGCCTTTGTATATATTTTCATACCCAACCAGCACACAGACAATTCTGACATTTCCCTTAGCATGCTACAAATGGATTGTGCAGGCACAATTGTGATTTGTGCAGTAGCTTATAGTTTAAAATATCTAATCCTGAGTGTAGTGCTTTTTTTTTTGGCCTTATATCTTTGTGCTGGCAAAGCACAGACCAAAAAATAAAGCCACAGTGTATAACTAACAGCATAAAAGCCACACATAAGAACTTTAGTACCTCTTAGTTGAACATACATAGAGTACTTATTTTCCAGTAATTTAAAATTATCTGTGTTTTGTGATTGCAAGTTGATTACAGGCAGCTTTCATATAGGTGTCTCTCTCCTATCACTGATCTGGGGAGGGGCTCTTTGACTTAGAAAAATAGTGGTTTTGTAGAGAGTAATATAAATCCATGGTTGGCACAAAAGCAGAAGATTTTGTGGAGGTTACTTCAAATAAAACTAAATTCGTGACACATAAAAAATTCCAAATTAAAAGAAGTTTTTCTGAGATGTTATAACCTGTTAAATCATAATGAATGTAGCAAATACTCCTGTGATTTAGAATAGTTGCTGATAAATATTTGGTCTAGTTCTAGAACTGCTAAAAAGTGACAGGTTTCATGGTATTGATGTTACCTGTATTGCTTTGAATTTAAAATGCTACAAAGTTTGAGAATAGCAGAATATATAGATCGCTCTGAAATTTACTTACTACCACAAAGATTAAGTTACTTGAAGGAAGCCTTGGCTCAGGGGCATTTACAACACTCTCTCTGTTAGTGCAAGGTCAAAGGCCTGTGGCAGGCACGGCCAATATGAATTGCCATAACTTGTTCAAGTTGAAGAAAATGCTCTTTATAGCACCACAGCTCCTTGAAGGCACAAGATATCTGTTTTTAAAGAAACACTGCCATATGGAAGTTGAAAACACAAGAACAAATAATTATTTGAAGTAAAGGTGATCATTGCAGGACAAAGTAGTGATTTTAAAGGAGGTCTTGTTAAAGAAAAACCAAACTACTAGAAAATAACTGTGTTTTTGATATGACTGGTTGAATGGAGGAATTATTCCTCTCAAATAGCCTTAGCTATGTTAAACTGCTATGTTTCAAGATAGTAGGAGGAGTTAATTACTTAAAAAATAAATTTTATTACCTGTTTCATGCATTAATTCTTAGAATGCTACTGTAATATTTTCTACATTTTAAACAACCATGTTTAGATGATCATGGATTTACGTCCCCTGCATCCAGAATATTTAACAGGTGTATAATTCAGCCTGCCACATAAATTTTTTCACTCTTTTCATATCTGTTGCACCAGCTTGATTATATGTAGAAATTGGGATGTCTGCCCATTTTCAGGTAAAGACTCTCACAGTGAAAATGGTTGATTTCTTGACATTAGTGTTCCTCTGTTCTGTGCTTACACCCTGCTTGTTCTACATGTTTGTACATTTCTTTGTTTTGTTGAAATAGAAATGAGCTAAAATTGTTGCTAAATCATTTGCTTTTTCCAAAACTTTTTCTCTATTTTTAATTGATTTTCATTGTGTGTTTTTGCAGCAAGCTTAGTAGTGGAGGAGCGAACGAGACAGATGAAAATGAAAGTGCACCGTTATAATCAGACATCAGGGTCTGGTTCTAGCCAAGAACATGAGCGTGAGCAATATACCAAGGTAAAGTCAGTAGTCTTGGAATGATACTTTGGCTTGAAAATTGAAGGCATAAACTTGTTTATTTAAAATATTTTATAACCTTCAAGAATCCTGACAGAAATGTCTTCAAGTAATAGCTTTTTAGCATCATTTTTGCCCCCATAGAGTTAGTCTTTGACATGAACTAAAATGAATCTAGAAAAACCAATATGCTTAAAAACTCCAGGAAAGCTTTTTGGAAAGAAAAAGTTCAGGAAAGAAAGATCTTTCAACGGTTGTTAAAAAGAGACTTATCACATCTATCTCAGGAAGTCATTAGATTTCCAGTCCCTGGAGTTTGGAAAAGTAGGCCATGAAAGAATAGGTTGGCCCTTGTTGCTGTCTGATGTGGAGAGATCTAGACAGAACTAGGTCCAATCTCATGCAGATGTTCTCATATTTGTGTAATTTTTTTGCATCCTAATAATGTCAGAGATAAATTATTTCCTTTCTTGAAGTGCCTACTGATTACTTTGATTTCCTTTTCTACTAAAAGTGTAGAGAATTTCTGTGATAGTGGAATATGTTGAAATTACGTTAACAAAGTTTTATAGAGGGATTTTGTTATCTTGATAAGGCTAAAATGATAGGCCATAACTTTGTAATTTAAACTGTGTAGGGTTCTAAGCAAACTGCTGAACATGTCTCGCACATCTGCGCTGCTGCTTACAATTCAAGCTCTGAGGAGCTGGATGCTCCTGGAGATACAGGTTACAATAATGCATAAGTGAGGTACTCATCACAAGTTTACTTAGGAATGGTTAAATAGGAAATCTGGCAGCTAAATTTTAATACCTAACAGATTTGAAAGATTGATTTAAGATCTTGTTGTAGTTAAATATGTGGACAACTTTAATAAGAACTTAAATGAGCAGTTCTCAAAAGGAAGAGAAACAAGGCTTTAAGTTCTCAATGGCAAAATTGTGGGATATCAGTGCTATTAAAAACCTCAACAGCTGGGGTAGAAATTTCCAATGAGATCCTCTATCAGAAGCAGGAATTTGTTTAATTAAATCAACTCAATTGTTACTGGGTTTGCTGCTACCTTCAAAAGAGGTCCACTCAGGGCAAGAGGGTGAGATGCAGTGCATCTCTGTGGTACTTCCCAACCATTTAACAAGGTAGGAGAAAATAGTCAAAATAGGGTTGATAAAATTTTCATTAGAGAGAGGTAATATGCAGTCTGAGGACTTTTGCCAGGATGACCAGAGACCTTTGTTCAGAGTCAAAGGCCAGGTGTCTCAGTTAGATTATATGTTACAGATTGATGGATATTTTTGTATTTATCTTTCTGAAACACATTTTTTGATCTTAACTCTCCAATATTTATGACAAGCATTGTTTTGGCCCTCCAATATGTTTTTCTTATTTGATCAGTGTAGATCCAATGTATGGTTAAAACTAGTTAGAAAACATCAACATGCAATGTTGCAAATTTCTCTTATTCTTAAACCTTGAGGTTTTTAGGATCTTCTTTTGGTTTTAAATGCATGTGGAAATCAAAATAGAAATCATGATGAGTACTGAATCAAAAGAACACTGAATTATTCTATTCAGAATTTTGATTCATTTCACTGTGGTGATAGTCATCACTTTAAAAATGCTACCAAAGCAAACCTTATGCTACTGTCTTTCTCTATCCTGAGAAAATGGTGAAAGAGTCAAGAAAATAACCAAGACAGATGAAGACTTGGGCATTTGAAAATGTAGTATGTTATATCAGCTGTTGTGGTAAAGCTGATGACTGAGACGTCTCAGAACTGAAGACTGTACCAAATTTCTGCTGCCAAAATTTGTGAAAAGTCTTCAAAAGCTGCAGAAACAAGACTAACTTTATTTAAAGAAATAAAAAATATTAAGTGGTATAATAGGCATTCTGGAATAGTGAAAAAGAAATATTAGCTGGCTATTAAAGAAAAAGCAATTGCAAGTAGAGTTTTTCCCTCTTTAACCAAAATGCTTCTTTCTTTCCTAAATATCAGTGTTTTCCCACTGGTCCAGAAAATAAATACATTTTTAGAGAAATTATACTGTACTGAACATTAAGAAAATAGTCTCTTTTGCATTTCAGAGCAATCAACTCACATGGGTTTGATTCTTCCAATATTTTTGCATTTGCAAATATGTTTGTTTTATTGCATACAAAATTCTCTAAACTATTCAAAATTTTTCCTTCAGTATGGGACTGGATCATATTTGCAATGCTTAATTATGCATATACAAAATAATTCATGAAAGTTAAATAAGTTTTCTCTTATATTGAAACAAGCCTTTTTTAAACAGAGATATTGTAACTGGTCCTTTGCAATTTCCAGTCAATTTCTGATGCGTTACAGTTTTAGAATTTTTCCCACTCAGTTTCTTAATTTTCTAGTTACAGTAAACAAGCAATAATTTTCCAAAAGTGTACTATGCAGGTTTCCATTTTGAGCATCCATTAGTGGATTTAGAATAGGCAACTGTCTGCCCTGCAACATTTGTATACGTCTTCATGGCTGTTCCACTCTGTTTTGAGGCTTTCACAAAACTCACATCCTTATTTCCTCCCAGTGCAGTGGAAAGACTCCATCATTTATGTGAAACAATTAACTTCTAATAAGCTAAAAAAATTTTAAGAAAAGGGAATTTAAATGCCACCGGACCTCTGAGGATGTCAAAAGAGTTTGAATAAGAGCTTTAAACATGTCTGCCTTCTTTCTTTTATATTGGTGAGGTGTAGTAGCTAGTGTGCACATATTTGTGCTGTTTCTGTGCTTGAGAGAATCAAAACATTTGCTGGCATAATTCTGGATTTGCACAGAGGTCAGGTGAATTACAGTGTAATGCAATTTTAATTCAAAATACAGTATGTTTTTTTATTCCAGATGCCACACGTAGAATACAAACACAAAGCTGCAGCTGCGCTGGCTTAACATTTTTTTTGAAGTTCTGTTTATTCAAGAGAGTTACTGATTAGAGCACTGTAGTTTGTACTTAAAAAGGATGTCACTCTATATTTAGATGCAGTACTGACTTAAGACTGTATGTGATTGAAAAGCATTTAGCATAAAAGTGTAATCATGGCATTTGTTCAGTGGCACTGTGGATTTAGCTCAATAGTTTCTGTCTTAACTCTTATGTGTTAGTTAATGTCTAAAGCAGGGGCTGGGTAGGATACTTGACCTGATAGGAGGCTGGTTATGTTAAGCTAAGCTGGGTAAGGCATCTAGGGCTGTATATAGAAAATACTTTTGGACATAGATGTGACATCTTCTTTTGGTCCCCTTCCCCCACCTTGAAGAAAAAAATCTTTAATATATGTTGTATTAAGATGGCAATCACTCCAGTGCTGCCTGGATTTTACAAAATTTAGTGAGTTCCATTCATGTGACCTGCGGGCTTCACTGCAGTTTCCTCATGGTTTGACTCGCTCATTTTTACTGTTCCCTGTTTGGAAGCTGAGCCGTGTTCATAGGAGTCGGATACCATTGTAGGAAGGGTTTTTAGAATCACTGGTGCTTAGTGGCCCCTGGACCATGGTGTGAGCTGCTCCTAAGACAGAAGCTGGTGGGAGTCAGTGGTGAGCCCTGAACAGCCTGAGGTGCCAACTGCTGGGCTGTGAATGCCAGCAGCTTTCAGAGGAACCCCATGTGAGCAATCATAAAACTCAAGGTGCTTTGTGCAGGATTCAGTGTTTTCTGACAAAATGCCTCATTAGAGTGCCTCAAAAGATAGATGTGATCTCAAGACTTCTGTAGCCCCTGAATGAATCTGTGCATCTGGTCTGTATTTCCCTTTCCTCATGATAATGACCTCATTTTAAACCCATTTTATTTTCTCATTTCATTTCCTCATTTTGAGCACATAATGAGGTATATATTTGTCAAGGTTAATCACCTGGGACTTTTTTTGCAGTCAAAGGACAGTACACTCTGAACTCTTGTATTCTTCATGGTTTTGGGAGTTAAATCTAGGAATAGAAATACTTTCATATTAGAAATACTTTCTAATATGTAAGATAATCCAATTATAATGAACTGTTAAATGACTTCTAAGATGTGCCTTATAATCAGTAAAATTGCTAACATTGTTAGTCATGAAGGAGCTGTAAAATAATTTGTGATGTACACTCTTTTTGTCTGTGGCTATGCTCTTCCCATTGATGTTAACACATCTGCAGTTCATCATAGCCCTTTTTTCTCATTTTGCTGGTGAGCAAGAAGCAACAGCTCCACAGGTGATAAAGTGAATGGAAGAACTGCATTCCAGCTGTTTATAGATGTCTGTTTTTGTAATGCAGGCAAGGAAAGCACAGATAATTTTGGCATTTGAAACTAGTTGTTATTAATTTTTAAAAAACCAGACCTACTCTTTAGTAATTGCTATTGAAGTTGCTGCAAACTTCAGTGACTCTCCTAATGTGATGAATAGTGCACCTTAGAAAAGAAATGTTACATAAACTTTAAGATATAGAGCTGAAAGAAAAGTGGTTGCACTGAAAATATACTTCATTTTGAAGATTCAAAATGATGCAATGGTTAAATATAATATCTCAGGGAAACTTATTGCAAATATATGTGCAGTTTCAAAGAGCAGCAGTTTTTTGCCTTACCATAGAACTTTATCATATTATTTTTGAGCCCAGTTGGAAACCTGCAGACATTACTTCATTGCAGGTACCATATAAGAGGATCTTAGCCCATGTTATTTTTCTTCTGAATTGTACATTCAGGTGTATTGCAGTAGTAAAATATTCTCATTTTAATGAGCACTGCTGTATGGAATAATACGATTTATTTCTCTCTGTATTTGAAGGGAAAAAGGTTAACTTCAAAATTGCCTTAATTTTGTTCATCTGTTAGCTGAGATGACTGATTATCAGATTGTATCAGAGGCAGGTAGGAAATCATTAGGACAACTTGTATGCCTCCTGTAGAAGTCAGTGAATTAATTAGAAGCAGCAGGTATAAGAAGGAAAAGCTAAATCCAGAAGTAGTGGTAGGAAAATGCAAACTCTGTAGCACTCAGCATTAATTTTCAGCATCATTACTTTTTGTGCTAATCTCTATTTCTGTGAAGGGAAAGGTTTTCAGTTTCTTGGGAATCACAGCAGTGGCATACAGTGTAAAGGGATAGGAAAAGCTCAGCCATGCCATGAAAATCTCATTTAGGATGTTTTTTGCAGTGTGATTGCAATACAAGGCAAGTAGAAGACATGCATTCAGTCTTTTATTTATGTCTTATCTCACTGTAAAATTCTGTTTACCAACATATGAAAAACTGTCTTTTAAGCCAGTCTGATATCTACAAAACAATTCCATTTTTCAGACTGCTGGATTATAAGGAGCAAAACAGAGTGAGGGTATCTATATAGCTGCCACTTACAGGATGATACCTGGGCTGAAGATTCCTGCACCAGTAGATGGTTTCATATTGATACTGAACATTCAATTGATGAGGCTGAACCTCTAAAAAGCCACTGATACACAAACTGGGACTTGTAACTTCTCTCACAGTATTCTAACCAGTAAGCTGCACAACCATGCTTGATGCTTTCCCTCTCTCCCCTCTCCCCATCCTTCCCAGCCCACCTGGATACCCCATGAAAGGTGGAATAAATTCAGTACAAGTGAAACAGGGGGTCTTTTTCATGACATACCCAGTCCACCTGTTGAATCATAAATTGAGTGCTAACAGCCTGATTCAGGTGTGGCTTGGAACCAAGGCCAGCAGCCAAAACCTCCCTCAATATTTAGAAGGAAGGCTTCCAGCAGGAAAGCTTCCAGAAGTCACTGCATCTGGCCTTGGTGGTTCTCTGGTGGGGGAGTCTGCCTTCTCCAGCAGCATGTCATGGTTGCTCAGGGACCACCGAAGCCTTCTACCACTGCAGGTTCACTGTGTACACTCTCAAACCAAAGGCCACAAAGAGAATATGGACTTTTTGATGAGGAAGAGAAGTAATTGGACATTATAATGGCAGAGGGAAGAAGTCAGATTGTCTTCAGCAAATACAAATTAAGCATGGAGGTGGTTCTGAAACAGTCTGATGCTGTACTTAAGAAACCCCATGCATTTGAGAGAGATTGCTTGGTTATATTTTAAACAAAGAATTTTTGAAACCTCTACTTCAAAAGATTAATTTGTAGATATAATCTCAATATATGGGATGTGTGAAATCCCTATTTCATTGAAATCAATAGAAATTTTATTATTTAATGGGATGATTTTGCAGACTGCAAATCTGTTTGGATTAATGGAAAGTCAGATCATTCCATGTGTCCAGATAGTTTTCATATTTTTACATGTCTCATTTAGAGCTTGAGGGATTCATTAGGAATTCTTTAGGATTTTTGCATAAAACATCAAGTCTGATTCAGGACTGAGGCAATTTAACTTATGCTGGAGAGAATTAACCATTCAGTTTTCTAGCCTCTGAATATTTAGCCTAAGTAAAAAGTTTTCAAACTTGTATTCTTGCTTTGAATATTTTTTTAGACTTTAGAAGGAAAACATGATATCTTCTTATAAAATAGGTCTGATAAGAATTATTATGCTTTGTGTTTCCAGTTTGGAGTTACCATTTTATCTTGCAGTCTGAAGGATAGCAATTAGCAAAATTGTTTATTAGAATCTACAAGCCATTAACAAAAGGTGATCTGAATAAACATATCAGCATAGTCTCCCCCCATTGGGCATTTATATTCAGTAAAGTCACAATTCACTTGTAAAGAGAACCTCCCAGTAAATTCCTGCTGTAGTTGAATTTATTTTTGAGCATCATGGTACTTTAGTCCTTTCTGTTACCCATTTTCTTAAAGTGACAGCCTTGTCTCCTGCAGATGTTTTTAATTAGGCACTGCAAGGCCCTCACAGGGTATTGCTTAGAGTTTCTGCTCTGTTCTAGTGCAGTGTTCTAATGCACACCTGAGAGACACAGAGAGACAGTAAATTTGTATAACCTCCATTTGTCCTGTAGATTTCTATATTTACAATTGCTGCTTAGAATTGCTTTATTCCTTCCCCTTCTCTACTCCTGTTGACTTCCTCATTTTATGTTCAATGTTTTACCAAGAGGTTTCCAAGTGTGCACAAGCATAGCTGCTGACAGGCACTGGAGCAAGAGAAGATAAACCTGGCTTAAGGAAAGGAGACCTGATACACTCATCTGCACAAACCCAAGCTTGTGTTTGCCAGGTTTTTGAAATTGTCATGGCATTTGCTGAGCGACTCAACCAGCAGCCCAGTGCCTAGTTGGAGTTTGTATGTTCACAGACAGCCAGAGATTTGTGTATGATTCATAAATAAACTTTTATCACTTGTAATTTTGCAGAGCACAGATCTGGAAAATGAACTCTCTAGAGTGTCATGTCAAAAACTGCCTAGTGCTCCTATGTGTTAATAGTTTTCCCATAATATACCCTGGGAAGTATGCCACTGGTTTAGTTCCTTTCCAGCCAAGAGTACCTTCCTCTAATGACAGCGAGTTTTAGTTTTGTCAGCCTGAAAACTATTTGGTCCTCATATCTCTGTGAGTGAAGATTTAGGTAAGTAAAGTAAGTCATTGCTAGGATTGAAGCTTCCTTTTGTACCTGTCTGGCTGATGATATGAGCAATAAGAGCATTAGGTAGTGTGGTGTCACAGTTGATTTGAAAAGTGAAGTAACTTCTATGTTTGTCCACATATTCCTCCTGCTGGGTCCTCTGCTAGTTCTTAGGCGTGTGCAGATGTAAAAGCAACTAGATCAAGGAATTACCTGGAAAAATTCTCTATTTACTGAGTTAGCCTTCTGCCTAACTAGTCCTCTAGTATCACAATACAAAGAGAAATTTTGAGATAGAAAATGTAATTTTTTTCTTTTTTTATAGAGTTTAGGAACTGATATCAGTCCCTAATACCTTCATGTAGCCTTACATTTCGTTCAGGCTCATATGCAGTGCTATGTGTAGGTATTTCACAGCATATATTTTTAATATTTTAAAAACTTAAAGTAGAGTCTATATCCAAATGGATGGTATGCATGTACTTGAGATGTCTGTCTGCTGCATAAATATTTCAAATAATATTTCTTTATTGTAAGTTCTAGTGTGCTGAAGAACCAACAGCCTATTTAATTGCCAATGTGTTATTTTATTCCAAGTATCTTCTTTAGTCCATAAATAACATGTTTCATTTCTGCACTAGATGTAAAAGCATTATTTCATGTAGGCATATCTTTGAATTTCATACAATTTTGTTATATCTAAAAGCAGTTAGAGAATTGCCATTCTTAGGTCCTGTGTTGTCTCGATGAATGTGTTCTGTTTTGATGAGACTCCTCACCCTTTCTTTTCTTGATCTCTAGTATAACATACAAACAGATCAGTACAGAAGTTGTGATAACGTCTCTGCCAAATCATCAGATAGTGATGTCAGTGATGTGTCAGCCATTTCCCGAACCAGCAGTGCCTCTCGCCTCAGCAGCACAAGTTTTATGTCAGAGCAATCTGAGCGCCCTCGGGGCAGGATCAGGTGAGTTCTCCATGCAGCTTCAATTGCATCACATTCCCTCTTTCACTGAGTGCCAGAACACAACCAGAAATCCTCGAAACTGGATAATCACAACATAAGAATTTGTGAAAAGTGTTATGCACATATAAACCGTTTTCTTATGCACATATAAACTGTCTTCCACGACTGGCCTAAGATGACAATATTTTTGCAGTTGTGCATCCTAAACAGAAAGCAAACTTCCCATGAGAAGATGATAGATTAATGTATTCATCCCACTTGAACCTGAACACAGGCTGTCCTCTCATTGTTGGTTAAAAATCAGTGTAATCAGTATGTCAGTAAGGTATTACAGCAGAAATATTACTAGATGTTTTTAGTTAGGCAGTTTTTTCATTAAAGTTTGGTTTTTCTTCCTCAAAGTATTTTTCCCTACCTACATGCCTTTATTTTGCTGTTTTCATGTATATGAGAAATTACTAGATTTGAAACTAGTATTCATGTAGTAATTTTGATATTTCTTGTTCAAAAGTAGTTTAATGCAGTTCCATTATCAATAATCAAATACATCTTTCATCCTTAATACTAATCTATTCTGGGGTTAGGGCTTTTTTAGATACACACATTGGTTTTTGTTTTCATTTAACTTGATGACAAAACTCTCAGCAACTACAACTGCTCTAGGATTAGCTTGGTAGTCTTTGATTACATTTGCCAATTCCTGAACTGTCAAAAATTCGACTTTAGGTTTTCTAAAACACAAGAAGAATTATAAACTGTAAAAAAAAAATTATCCCTACCAGGAAATCTGCCTAATATAAGTCTGGAAGGCATCATTTACCACTCAAAACACTTCTAGACAGACTCAGTGTCTGAGATCAGCTGCAGGAGTTTGGTATGTTTATGCAGAAGGAAGGGATGTTAGGAAAACTCAGCAACTGGCCTCTGTGTTTGAGCTAGATACACCTCATTTTCTTCTCAAGGAATGTTCACAAGGGTGTTTAAAGTCATATTTCACATTGGTGGAGATGTAACCTGACAACTGCAGTAAGCCACAATCCAGCAGAAGACTGCAGTGTGACTGAATGTATTTAAAGCAATTTCAATTCATGTCCTTCAATGCTGCATTTCATCATGTCCTAGCTTTTCAGTATTTGACTCTTACAAGGGGCTCTTTTCATACCAAAATACCTTATTTCACAGACAGAATTTTTCTCAACTAGGGCCTCTCACAGTGTCCTTGTCAGGTTCAACAAAAATGGAATTTTTTTCCCACAGATATGTGTGACAGATTTTATCTGAAATTTTCCTTGAAAATTCCAGGATATCTGATTGTTAATATCAGGACTGGGAGAACCAGTAGCCTTGTGTGAGCCTGGCAAGGGTGAAACCTGGGGTCAAATCCTCAACCTCTTCCATTCTTAGGAGTAGCAGAGCACTTTGGGTACAGAATTGGATGACCTAATATACAAAGCCAAGTGTCTGCGGTGGGAGTTCCAGTTCAGCTTCACTCTAGACCAGAAAAGTGAGATGTAAATGGAATTTAGATGCCTTCCTTTCTGATACTATCCACAGGATCCATACCTCAGAAATCAGACACTTTATGGCTAGCTTTAATCTTCTCTAAATTCACGTAGTACTTCCGTAGTGAACAAGATGTGTAGCAGTAACATACAATGCAGTTCCTTCAGTAGAAATATGAGGAAGAAATTGAAAGATTGGGGAAAGGGTTGATTGTTTCAGGAACAATTTTTTTCATCTTGAGATTCATGCTGTGTAACTCCAGCCTTAAAAGCTATGTATCTTCAGTGAATTCACCTAAAAATAGGCCTTTATTAAATTATTTTTTTAGCTTACCTAAGCCACCATTAAAAGGGAAAAAAACACTTATCTTGGATGGTTCACCTCATCTTCAGACAGGTGTCAAAGGCAGGGGAATCATCCTTTTCTAGCATTAATTGTTGAAAAAACCCTAGATGACTTGTTTAGACTGGTTGCTTTAATTTTTGACATTTAAGATTAAAAGGATTCTTTCTCTCAATTGCTAAAGTTTCTTTAAGGTCAAGGAATTAGAAGTTTTAAGTTCAAGTTTGATTAGGAATTTGAAATTTAAATTTTATTTTTGCCTCCAAAGAAGCCAACGTTAACATGTATCTAACAGGATGGGATAAGGATAGGATGGTTGAGCAGAAAGGGTAGCATTTTTTGTCTAGCTGTTTTTGTCATTCTGAAACCACCTATCCAGCATCATCTTCATTTGGAAGTGTGTCAGGCCAGTGGCCATGGCAACTGTGTGAGCATAATGTTACATTTAAGGACAAAGTTTGTTGAACTGCCTTTTCTATGCACCCAGTTTTGTTCTCCATATATGTTCTAAATATGAACCTAGTAAGCATATAGAAACTCAAAGAGGAGGTAGCTCAGTTCTAGCCATTTCACTAAATTGAGTCATTCAACAAGTATCCTTATTTTGAAGAGTAGTCTGGGGCTCAGATTAGTGACCTGAAGTGATTGATGCAAGTTCTAAATGCAAGTATATAAAATAGCTTCTTGCTCTCTAATTTGTTTAGCATTTTCAGGTATGTGTTATAACAAATGGCTTTACATGGATAAGCTACTCTGTATATGAAATTATTCAAAGCATCTTTCTTGTTACTGTTCTGGGTAGTCTGGCTGGCTGCTGTGCTCTCCGGTTGGAAGTGCAGAAAAAAGTACCAGGAATTTTTAGTGTGTAAACAAAAAGTTCTGGGACTTCTGATTTGAATCAGAATCAGATTTGTGAATTTGGAGTTGGTGTGTATTTAATGAGTGAAGCCAAATTATCAGTCCTTCTTTATGGAGACTTGCTTTTATTGATCATGGTCTTTATGCATTCATGCTGCAGTCACGCAGTACTTTGTGCCTGCATGTGTTGGAGACGTCACTGTGTATAGCTCTGAAACATTTCTCACATCCTAAATGAAGCAGAAGGAACTATTTTTGTGGTTTAATGCAAATGATTGATAAATAGGAACCCATGATGATTAATCAGCACCATATGGACATGATCAGACAAAGAAGGATATTTGCTGACTAAATAAAAAACTATGCCAGCTTCTGTCACTGGACCACTTTTCATTTGTAGCCTGTTTATGCAAAGATACCTGGACTTCTTGGTGCTGTTAAGTAGGGAGCTATCCTGCATGGTAAAGGTGAGGTGGAGGCTTCTGTTTTGGAGGAACAAGCTACCATAAGGTGTTTCACTTAAATCTGATTTAATAAAATCTGCTAAATTTATGAAAGACTAAATAATTTTTTTTAAGGTGAATTTGTCTCACTGTATCTGAATTTCAAACAAATTGCCCCTGCATTAGGAATATTACTGTTATCTCTCATTTTAAATTTGAAAACCACATCTTATTAAGAATTATGGTTTTTATCTTGATCAATGTGTGATATAATATCATTATGTCTGTGCCAAATTTTAATCTGTTTTTACACGCTTTTTTAAATTGAATGCTTAAGTGTAATTAAAATATTTTATATGAGCTTATCAAGGAAAGAGGATAATGTAATGAGTTGTAATAGTGGATTTAAACCAGTTCTAATTATTTCACATGTTATGCCATGCCACTGAATGGCTTGTATCACAAGCTTATATATGGTTTTTGGGAATTTTGTTCTCCGTATGTCATTGAAGTTTGTACTGTCAGACTCTACCTGACAAACCTTTTCTTCCCTGATTTGCAGAGCAGAATATACAAATTTTGTGCAGCTGTTGTTCTTTCAGTACACTGAAGCTTAACTCCAGTACACCTGAGCTCTAAAACAGGAATGAAGGAGTAGAGAAATGATGATTTGGGATCAAGTGAGGAAGTGGTTGATGGGTTGATAGGCAATGGGTGCAGAGAGATGGAGACAACCAGGACCTCATAAACAACAAAACAGGGCAGGGAGGAGCCACCCAGAGTTTGTGCACGTGAATAAGGATGTGATTGAGAGAAGAGCATTTAGGGAAAGCTCTCATACCTTTTCTGGGGAATGAGCACAAGCGTGTGGCTCTCCAGATGACCTGTGCTCTAAAGCACGGGGAACAAGCCAGAGGAATTGGGGGTTTGTTGTGCAGCTGCAGGACTGTGGTCTCATCATGATTACAGAGAAGTGCTGGGATAGTTCCTATTACTGGAGTGCTGCAATCCATGGAAGCACAGGGCAGGATAGCAGGAAGGATAGCAAGCCCTTTCTGTGAGAGAGCAGAATATGCAGGGAGCTCTGCCTAGAGATGGGTGATGAACCAGCTGAGAGTTTATAGCTCAGGGTTAGAGGCCCAACCAATGTCATGATATTGTGGGTGTCTGCTATGGACTTCTTGATCAGGAAGAATTAGATGAAGCCTTCTTCCAGTTGTAGGTTCTGGTTTTCATGGAGAACCTAAACCATCCTGGTATCTGCTGGTTGAGCAATGCAGTAGGGCACAAGAAATCCAGGAGGTTTCTGTAGTGCACTGATGACCAAAGGGAAAGTCTGGAGCAAGGACTCAGCAGAGAATTACCTGATCAAGGAACATTTAAATAAACTGGACATGTAAAAGTTATTGCATTTGATGAGGTGTACCCATGAATACTAAATGAGCTGTTGTTGACTGATGGCATTGCAAAGCCAGCCAGTAATCTTTGGAACGTGGCATTCAGGAGATGTTCTTCAAGACTGGAAGAAAAATCATCACTACTATCTTCAAGATGGGAAAGGGATCTTGTAAGCTATAGGCCTGTCAGCCTTAGCTCAACCTTTGGGTAGGTGATGGAACAAACAGTCCTGGAAACTATTTCCAAACATATGTGTAGAACAAGGGGGTGATTGTGGATAGTCAGCATGAAATCACAAAGGGCAAATCAAGACTGACCAGCCTGATGGCCTTGTTTCATTAGTTGGCTAGCTTGATGGATGAGAGAAGAATATCAGATGTTCTCTATCTTGTCTCTGCTAAGAAGTTCAACACCCTCTTAAACACCCTCACAGACAAGCTGAGGAGGTACAGCCCAGGTAAATAAACAGTGAGGCAGATTGGAAACTGGCTGAATGCCAGGCTCAGGGCATTGTGACCTGTGACACAAACCCCAGCTGGAGGCAAAGCATTTGTGCTGAATGCTTGGGGTCAATATTAAGGCAGTACTGTTTAACATCTTCATTTGTGTTTGGAATGATGGGGCAGAATGCACCCTCAGCAGGTTAGCAGACAACAGAAAACTGATATCAATAGTTGATATAGTAGGGGATTGTAACACTATTCAGAGGGACCTCAACAATGGAGAAATTTAGGAACCTCATTAGGCTCAACAAAGGAAATGAAAAATCCTGCACCTGGGGAGCAGTAACCCCATGTGCCATTGCACACTGGGGACGCACAGCAAGATGGTGAAGGGGTTAGAGTGTCTGTCATACAAGCAGAGGCCAAGAGAGCTGAGTGTCTACCCTGGAGTAGAGAAGGCTCAAGGGAAGTCTTATCAATGTGCATAAATGCCTGCAGAGAGAGACTGGAGAAAAAAGGCCAGGCTCTTCTCAGTGAGAGGATGAGCACAAACTGAAATAAGGCAAATCACATTAAAACATGAGAAAAACATTTTTTTCTGTGAAAATTTATTAAACACTGGAACAGGTGGTACTGAGATTTTGCAAAGTCCCAATATCTGGGGATATCCAAACCCCAAGCAGATATGGCCCTGAGCAACCTGCTCTTATCACACCTGCAGTATGAGTTGGATCTTGCAATCTCCAAAAGGGTCCTCCAGCCTCACCTGTTCTGTGACTCTCTTTCAGATTTTCATTTCATGCTGCTTATTATGCTGTTCTCTTGCACAAAATGCTCAGTGTCTTTAGTTTGGAGCCAGGTAAAGTGACTGGAGGTTTGCCATCTCACTGAGGACAAACAGCAGCCTTGAGCTGCAGATCTCTCAAGATGATTTAGCCAGAGGTCACTCTCTGGATTGGACATAGATTTTCTCCCACTGGTTTTCCATCCTCTCATGTAGTGCTTTAGAGCTAGTTGGATACAATTTATAGTGGTGAGAGTCTAGAGAGAGTCTGAAGGGTCTTCTAACCTCTTCTCAGGATTCCCAATAATGCTGCTTGTTACATCATAAATGTATGTGATGTGACTGGTGCAATACAGTTGTTCACTCCTTCCCCCACCCTCTCTAGACCAGGGCTGCAGCCCCCCTTCTCAGCACACTGATTCACTAAAATGCAGCTCTACTGCACCACAGAGCCAGCTGAGCAAAGTTATACTTCATGTCATAACAGTGAAGGAAAACAACACACCAAGGTTTTTCAGGCATTGATGAGATTGAGGTCTGTGTTGTAATAAAGAAACCCATTCATTTCATGTTAATTACAAAAGTAATTAAAATCTTTATATTGAATTTGTGCTACAGTGACTAAGGGTGTAGTCAAGATACTTTACTCATGAAAAAAATGAAATGTAAAATCTTTTAATTATTGATATAAATATTGCGAACAGAACTAGTGGAAGCAAAAACAGAACACTAAAGCTTATTCATCAATAAAAGTAAATCTCCTGGAAAATAGGAACAAATTCACCAGTAATATCAGACTGGCTTTGTGGAGGATATTCACTATGCCACACTCATTATCTAAACCTGGGAGAAGAGCCTGAAAATGTGTGGAATATAACGAATATTTTGTTCCCTGCCTAAGTTTGATCCCAGATTTCTTAATGAACCAGTGTAAGGGCAAGTTCACATTATGTAAAGAAAGGATGGAGCTATGTAAATTTGCAGTGGAATGTGCAGTCCTGGAGCCAAGCATAAGAGGGATCTGTTTGTGTGTACTAGGTAAAATTGGGTATTCCTAGGGCTTATAGCTCTCATTATTGGTATTCTGTATAAAAATAAACGTTATTTTAATTATTCAAGGTGTTATCAACCCAGATCCTCGTCTGGAAAGGAGACGATCATGTACTTGGAAGCAAGGTGGTTCCTCATTCTTGGGTTCTGAGAGCCTTCAGGGTGTCATAGTAGAAGACATAGTAGATGATTTTGTGTGCTGTATGTGCTGTGGCACTGCCAAGCAGATTTAAAGAAACCCAAACCCCTGCATGCCTCATGCATTCCCAGCTGTGTGCCCTCTGGTAACCATGATCACACTGCTCTGGCAGCTGGGTCTCTTGCTTAGAAGTAGGTGTTGGCAGTGTATTAAGAGCTAGATCCTACAAATCTCCACAGGTGCACAGACAGTGGTGTGGCAATATCAGTCTGCATCATGTTGAAAGCTGGCCCTGAAATGGCATTTTCAAAGGGGTGTTTCCTGGGTTTCTGCTTAAATTCTGCCATGTGTTGTATTTCAAAGCATAACAGTGGAAGGTCTGTTCCATATTTCTCAGGCCTAAAGCACCACTGAGTCAGATTACACACCTGCAGCAGTAGCAGAAATGATGAATTCTGCTGCATATATATTCACTTATGAATCAGATCAACCTTTTCAGCTTTCACATTTCTAAAGAATCTTGAACCAAGTTCTCATTTCCTGTTTATCTTCCATATTACACCTGCTTCAAAGCCTGCTTAGCTAAGGTCTTGCAAATTTATAGATGGCTGCAGTTGCAGTCTATCAGCGGGGCTGTGGGTCACCAGAATCAATGCTTCAATATGATTTGGTTTTAATCAGCTGTCAAAGCTCCAGTGCAATGGTGCTCATTGAAAAGTTACTCGTGTCTTTTCTTAATGTGAACTGACATGGCTTTAGGGGCATAGTGCTGTTCTCTTTTCTGAAGTTTCCATTTTTAATGGCCAAAATACTAAGTTCCCAATTTATTTTTTAAATTGTCTCTGCAAATTTAACTTGCCTTAAGAGTATTTATTGACCTGGGTATTTCATTCTCATGACAAAATGTAGATCCTGCAATTTTAATGTGCAAGATTTTTTAAGATGATTAGGATATATTTCTCATTAGTGTGCAATCTTCTTCTATGTAAATCAGAATTCCTCCTTTCTAAGAAAGAGAGATATTAGAACTAGTCTACACTAATCAAAGTAATTTGTATATTTACAATGCAATATTTCTTTTGTATTAAAATGTACAAATAGCAGTCTTTTTTCTGGATTGGAAATTTATAAGCCAAAAAACAATGTTAATTTCAAGGAAAGTGAAAACCAATTAAATTCTTTAACAAGTCTACACTCAAGATAGTGATAGTTTTTTGCAAGAATTATTACACTTTTAATGGTTGTTAATAACATGCTGTGGAACACATTGGCATAATGTTAACATCTTAAATATGTATTTAAAAAGAACAATAGTTCATATCCTTATTTAAAAACAGGGAGGGGAGACTTCTGTATGTGCTTAATAGATTGATACCTAGATTCACTTTCCTCCTAGAGGAATGAATGATCTTTGTCAACACAGAGAGGTATTTTTAACAAAACTTTAAACTCCTTGTCTAGTTTTCATGTACACCAAAAGCTTGAGCTGATGGAAAACTTGTCAGTCGTCATGTAACTGTGTTGAGTAGCAATAGTATGACTGCTACTTTGCTTAAAATGCAACAATTAAAATAGAGAAACATGGATATAAGAACAAACAGTGCAGGCCTTGTAAGATAATACAGTTTTATTACACTGCAAAATGAAATTTGTAGTTACTGCAAATTCCCTAGCAGGGTTAGCAAGGACTAAGAAATGTTCACTTCACAGATGTGGACAATTGTGTTGTAGCTGTCATCAAAACTGATAAATGAGGAGGGGTTTTTTTAAAGTTTGGGATGGTAATAATGTTCATTTTTTGCAAAAAAAAAAAAAAAAAAAAAAAAAAAACAAAGGGTTTTTACATTGCAAAAAGCCTGATGAAGATTTTGAGGTGAAGCCATAGGGATAAAGCCTTCTATAAACTTGCTTAGAGAATGAGGCAGGAATTGTAATTATCTTCTTACTTGACTAGTTTATTACTGCTCTGGGAAATCACTCTTTGCCCCATAGTTTTTATTTGATTAGTGACAAATCATTTCAGACATGTCTTTGTTGGTGGTCATATACTGCCTGTTGCATGGGATTTTATTGTGTCTTGATGCTGTGGATTCAACATTCCCATCATGAGGGAAGTTTGGAGCAAAACTCACCTATGATTCTTCAGGCTCTGGTTTGTTTAACCCAATGACAGAGTAAGAGGCTGCATGGTTCCTGAGTTCACCATGCAAAATGGGATGATGGCACATGAAGAAGATTTCTCTGCAAAAGCAGAGATGATAGTGAGTGTTTTGTGGCTACAAATGATAAACTGGCCATCCTTTGAGGGAGTGATAATATACTAAGTACTTGTGATAGACATTGAAAAGACTTCTTTTGTTCCATTTCCACAGGAATTTTTAGGAACTGTTTTGTTTTTGGAAAGAGCGATAAAAAGAATTTATTCCTCACTTTCTTATTCTCTTTCTACTTCACTATCACTACGAACTCTTTCCTTCCAGGGATTATTGTCCATTATACTCTTTTTGTACTTCAGTTAGTTGACCTTGTCTTGAGTCATGCCTGATGGGCAACAATTGCAGCCTCCCTGCATCCTGGAAAGTCTAGCTAATTTCTCCCAAATGCAGATACAAGAGGTGCAGTTCCTGAGAGGCACTGACTTTCTGCCTCTGACCTGGAGACAAAATAGTAATCTTCAGGAAAAGTATGATCTATTTAGCAATAGGGCCTGTGAGTGAGTGCAATGTCACTTTGTAACAAGAAAGTTTCCTGGTGTCTAAACCTGGTATCTGATATCTTTGAAATCTTTAAATTCTTTGAAATCTTTGAACATGAGAGGTATCACTTAAAGAAGTTGTTTTACCAAATTGACAGGTACTCAGAACTGTCAGGTACTGTATTTGTGCCAAATAGAAGGATCACCTCATTGGAATCTTTCAGTCAGGCATTAGCCACTTCTTAAAGTGAAGTGAATTGATAATTTGGGGTTTGTTGTTGGTTTTGGGTTTTTTTCTTGTAATTTCCTTCAAAAGGGTCAGGCAATCTGCCATGGTATATCAGCTGGAACTTAGAATAGATTAAAGAAGAAATTTGACCATGGGCAGAAACAAGGCATGGAAAATTTCTACCTAAATTTTTCATGTTTGACAAACAGAATAGATATAGGTAACAGGAAAGGCAATTTTTGTCTAAAATCTCCACAGTGCAAACATCCACTGCAAAACTTGAAGTAAATTGCCAATTTTACTTTGTTTCTGATTATCCAAGTCACTGCAGCTAAAAACTGAACCCCAAAAAAGTTTCAATAACTGTGCACTTCCTAGTTTCATTAGAGAGAAACACATTGAGCATGACCTGTGAACAGTTAATATTGCTGCTCAGGTGATCTGTCCTGGGGCAAGGACAGGCACTCTGATGTAACCTGAGTCACAACTTCTGCTTTTTTCAGGGGAAATAGAGGACAGTAGCCTCCAAATTATTACCATGAAGGCAACATAAATGAAAACACTTTAGATAAGCTGCTTAAAAAATATAATGTATCCTCTTTAGCCCCAAAGCGTGTATTACAGATGGAAACTTCTGGTTTTGAGGTCATTTGTATACAACACCAAGGTGAAGCCAGAGTAATTAATGTTCTAATTATTCATTATCTAAAGATAATGATTTTTGAAAATCCATCATTATAAACTGCTTTATATATCTGTCAGAGAGGGAGGGAGATGGAGTCTTTAATCCCTTCAGAACATCTGTACATGAAAAATGTACTATGGAGCATTGCTTCTGCATTTTTAATTATCTAATTATGTTTCCTCTTTCAAAGAAACTGTCACATCACCAGCAGTCTTTCTTAACAATTTCAGAAAAATGGAAAAATTATTTTAATTGGTTTTTCATTTAATTACTGCAGTTGATAAAGATGAAATGTAATCCATAAACTTTTAGTTTAAGTACATTATGCTAATATTTTGAAAAGGCAGTACTTGTTATTTTTAGATTAAAGAAACATAGCAAAATAGTTTTAGCCCTGGCTCAGACCTCAGAGTACTTATCACTTCCTTTATCTTCATCTCAGTTTACTACATTTTTATAATTTTATCTGCACTTTTTTTGTTATTCCTGACCTTGCTCTATCCCATTCAGCTTTTCAGATTCTCCTCCTGCATTTCCTTTTTTTTTGCTATTGCCTGTTGCTGTTATCTACTTTTGAAAAGGAGCAGTGAGCAATCTATTTCATACCAATGAATGTAGCATTTTTTACATGAAGAGCAGCAACACCACAGGTACTTCAGTACCTCGTGCTTTAGAGGAAAAAATACAACAGGGAAAATAACATTACTCCTGAATGTCATGCAAAGAAAGAAAAATTGGTGAATTGAGCTTTCTTGATGCTGAAAAAAGCTTCCTTCAGTGTGGACATACACATCTTTGTGTTTGTCATACACACACACACCCAATATCTATTTTCTCGATACAGATTTACATCCTTTCTATGTTTGGTAACTGAATATATGCATGGCTATATGCAGTCAAGTTTGAGCTGTTTGTCCTTTGATTCACATGAGCCTTTCCACATCAGCTTTAATAGCAACAGTTAACCCTGAGCAGTGCCCCTGGAGTGGCTGCTTTTGTGTTGGTTTCGTTTTATGATTCATGTCGTTAGTTGGCTTCAGGCTGATGGTGCCTTGGGGTATGTGCAGGCAGACACATGGGCTCCCACATACAGAGCCAATTGTTCTGCTTGTTTCAGAGAATATAAATTAAGTTGAAATGTTCATGGCAAATAATAAAAAAATCTGCTTATCTTTTGCTTGGAAAACAGTTAAAATCTGCTTATCTTTCATAATGTTCAGGCTTGCTTTCTGAATTGTTATTCGTTTGTTTCATAGAGAAATGCTAGTTTTCCAAGTTTAAAAAGTAGAAACCTGTCAGAGCTGTGAAGCTGGCACAGTTCAGTGGTCAGTGTGCTCCTGAGAAAAGCATTGTCACAGCCCGGATTCTGACATACTGTGTTCAATGTGGAAATTTCCTGAGCTTCTAAAGTAGGATTTTAACCAGTTAAGCTCCCAGAGGAGGCTGCTGTAACAAAATCTTCCCCAGCCCTTAGCTCAGTGAGAGTTTGCACACTGAACAGAGTGGGACTGAGGATGCTGGGGATTTGTCATCCCAGGGGGAGCAGCTGTGGCACTGAGTGGCACTTCCATGCAAAATAGGAATTCTCAGCAACAAATATAACATAGAAATTACTGATCTTCATATATCTTAATACACCAATAGGACTCTTGACAGCAGAAGCAAGGGGTTGTTTTTTTTTTGTGACTTTAATAGCTATTTCACAGGACATATTTCACCCTAGGACAATCTAATATATGATCAATGTGCATGTTAAATAAATACGTAGTTCCAGTAGGTACAGACTGTACAAAATTATTATTTGATTGAACCAACTTTTATGGTCTAAAAAATTCTTTTGACTAACTAGAGAGAATTATAATATAGAATATATGTTTGTCATTTGGTTTGTAAAGCACCATGCTTCAATTAATTTATTAAATGCTAATGAATATTTATAAATATTTATTTTAAAATTTACAGTAATTTATCTTGCAGCAAACGTAATATATCGTATATAATACAAAATATAAATATTTTCTTAGAATAACAGAAATTTGTAGATAATTAATTAATAGTTTGTATTTATTGATTACATATCATATAATACTAATACAAGATGCTTATTTTTAGAAATGTAATGTTCCTCATGATAAAAATATCTTCCCTTTGGTCCAGAGCTATTATGTGTTTAGGAGATTATTAGTATTCATGAGCTGCCTCATTGCAAAAGGGTGCACAGGGGCTATGAGTGAGTACGTGGTGCTGCAGTCGGCAGGAGAGAGGGGAAGCTCAGTGCCTTGTGCTGCTGGGGGCCCGGGGTTCTGCTGGAAGCTTCAAGTTGCTGCAACTGCCTGAAAAGAGCTCACAACATCATCTGCACAGCAAGGAATACAGGGCATCATTTATTTACTCATGGCTTGCATTCTTGGGAAAATGGGTGGAGGAAAAATGAGGGCTCGTGAAAACAAACACCTAACATATTTTTTTGTACGTCATCAGTAATTCTAAGTGAATGAGGGAAATGCTTTTATTTTAACGATGACCAATCAGTTCAGATTTTTTCTGTGAAAGGATTTACTTCCAGATATTACATAGGTGAGTTTATGGACAAGTATTTTTCTAGCTTTCTTACCACTGTCTTACTAACTTTCTTTTTCAGGTGGAATGTGCAGGTTTTTTATGTAATTACTGAGAGATACTGAGTATATGTCTATATACCAATTTTCTCAGATCAAATGATTTTTCCAATGTACTTTTATGGATCTTGAATATGTGTATAGTAGTTATCTGTACATAGAAAGATATATAATGATGTAATACAGGTACTTGGTTTGATTTCAGTTCTAAATAGTTGAGTGTGCTGTACTTTTTAATTTAAGCAAGTATTATCCACAATGCTCTTTTAGCATGCTCATCTTATAAAATTTCTTTCAGGGTTAATTTTATGGTATCTTGCAACTCAAACTACTCTTTGATTAAGTTTTTTTGTCTTAAAAGCTCATTCCTCATTCCCACAGATGCAACATTCAGGTAGGGGCAGCTTGCATAATTGAATGTGTTGCTTTCTTTCATAACTGATGGCTGACATGTGAATACAGTCTTGATGTCTTGTGTAGTTCAGGTACAACTTTAGATGGGATTTGTCTCAACTGCATCAGTTTTGGCAGGAAATAAAAGCATTTTTCTCTTGGTGGAAGGAGCAGTGTCTTCCCTGCTGATGCAGGAACCTGGGGGTAGTGTCTGACACCAGTGTTGGGCAGGCTCCTCTGCTCTTGCTGGGGTTAGAGGGAGGTTTTCTTTAGAAGTTAAATTAAATAAATTTTTAAAAAGTTAAGGATCCAATGGCTCTTTTTCTATGCTGAATATCTGTTAAGTAATACACAGGCCCATTTATATTGTCTGTAACCATTCTTAATATGCACAACAATTATGTTGTTATGGCTGTAATTAGAAGTACTTAGAAACAACATAAGACATTTGCCAAACTATTAATCAGAAGAACTGCTAAAGATCATAAAATAATTGTAAATAAAAATTTAGTGAATTAATTAATTTATGACTTAATGGACTATATGAATAAATATGTTGCTCTTCATAATACTGCTACAGAAAACAATATTTATTTATTGTGTTATGATAACTAGGTTTAAATATAATTTAATAATTTACTAATTTTAGCCACAAGCCTGCAAAAACTTGCATCTGCATTTAAATGAATGTGTTAATAATCCCAGCAAGTCTGGAAAACAAAATAAAAATTTAGTTATCAAAACAGCAAAGTGCAAGGGGATGTATTCATGCAGGTCCTTTTCTTGTTTGTGCTTCATAAATGAAACTCTAACAGTAGTGAATAAAGCAAGAGTGTCAGTTAGGAGCTTTTTCTTCAAGTGATAATCAGTAATAATGGCAAAACATTGTTTTAAGAGTAAAAAGAAGAGTAAAAACACAGTTCTAAGAGTAATCAATTAGATGGTATAAGAACGCTGAATTTTAAATGCCCATTCTTTTGAGACTGTTTCAGTTAATGAAAAATAAAAAAAATAGCACAGGGATTAGATGAACACAAAGAAAACTTAATCTGTTTGCTTTAACAAGAGGAAGTATTGGGCAGATGTAAGATCCTTGGTCCTATCCCATTATGCCCATTTCTAGCAAATTAATAGCTATTTTGTACTAGTACACTGGAACATATTTCCTAGGAAAGTAGGACTTCATATTTGCAAGGTAAAAACAAGTATAAAATTAATTTGAATTCTAAATTTCTCTGGTTTTTTTTCCAATTAAGATAAATATTCTAGTTCCATCGACCTGTCGCAAAGAATCAGAAATGAAACTTATATGAGTTTTTGAAAAAAGTGATTTTTTTTTTCTATTATTCAGAAACTTTCCCTGAATTAGTGAATTCATACATCAAAAATGGTTTTTTTCAAAAGTTATAATACTATCTTTTTCTTATTTCTCAGCTGATGGACATCACTGGCTCCTAAATACATATTAAATAAAGTGAGATTAGAGAGCATTTCAGGTAAATTGTAAAAAAATTAAAAAAAAAAAAGTGAAGGCTGGCATAAAAACTTCGTTATTTTGGTATTTATTATATTCATAAACACCTGAAATTCAGTAGAGCAAATTCAATAATATGGTAAATAATTCTTTATTTGCATGGCAGATTTTATAGTCCATTGAACTTTAGTGCTGGAAATTATAGGTTTATAGATTAGCATGTTAGCAAAGCACATGCCATTGTTGGCAATGTAGAAACAGTCACAGAAATACAATTCCCAGTGCTGTTGGCAAGAAATTATCCATGTGGAAAGGAGTTGTCCATGTCTAATCAAAGTAGGAAGTAGAATCCCCCAAAGTGAGACCTTTGAACCTTAAAATAGTGAAGTGTCTCTTGCTCCAGAGAAGAAACCAGTTAACAGTGTTGCCTTCTATCCCCCTAGAGGCCTTTTCTTTGATAGTTGTGTATATATGTGTGGAAGATGGGATTTTTTGAGATTTTTTTTTCCCCATCTAAATTTCTTCCTAGAATGATTGAATATGTTTGTGGTTTTGCTCACATTTATGTGAGTGTGTGGTGGGGAGAATTGTGATAAAACACAAAAGAATTCTACAAGAAAACTTTAAAATAAAAATGTCTTCTATTTTTGCCTTTCAAACCCGAAAGCCAGTCAATAAAGTTTCTCTGGGACAGGAGGGAACACGACAGAACCTATTTTAAGTTCAGTGTACCTCAGGTAGTCCACTAAAATGTGTTCTTGAGTACTTTGGTGCATCAAGCAGCTTGTTCTGTTTAATGGCGTAGGTGGTTTTTTATCTGAGCTTGACAGGAGCAGATTCTAAGTCCTGAAGATGGTTAAAAGCCTATGTAGAGGTTGATAGTGATCTTTCTATTAAGTGTTGTCTAGTCAAAGAATTAACTTTTCCAACTTCATTTTCAAAGAATAATGTCTATTTCTATGTTCTTTTACCTATGGTCACACATTAGTAACCCTTGGAAGCTGCCAGTAAAACAGGGCTACACCTTTTTAATTATAGTTTAGGGATACAATTTTTTATACTTTCCTGGATCTGTCTTGGGACAGGACTGATTCAAGCTCCAGCAGATCCATAGGAAGTTACAGGATATCATATTTTCTCCCATTGACCCCTTTATTTTTCCCTGGTCTGATTTCTTATCTGTCTGAAACTTGCCATGACACAAAAAAGCCTCTAACCCCACTCTAATTTTGACTGGGGGAGAGGTAGTGATGGGGGGATGGGAATGGGGGACAGGACCAGGCCATTCCATCTGCTGGGGAGGGAACTTGCTGGGAGCGACTACAGGACTATTGGTTAACAAATAAATTTGACTTCAAAATACTGAAAAACTGAAAAAAAATCCTAAAACAGCATCCTTCCAGTAGGTCTACTATTCAGCAATACAAGGTCAAGGAATTTCCTACATGCTTGGCCAGTTTAACAACTGCATCTGAAGTGAGTCCAGCTGCAATTTAAATTTCTGTCTCTGCACAGTGACAACTAACTTTATATTGCCTTTAGAGCTAGGGCATTGCTTGGCCACAGCAGACCATGTCCTGTGTGTATTTGAGACTGTTCTCTAAACTGTGTTTGTGAATACATTATCCTGCCTCTATACAGTGGAGCAGAAAAAGGATTTGTATAGAAATATTCAAATGCAATTCAATGCAATTCAGCTAAAGGAACTCATACAGAACTGCCAGAGTGATTCATTTTTCTGTCAATCAATGAAAATTCTAGTGGGTTATTAGGGATTTTGCCTCAAAATTATTTTGCTTTCATATTGTGATTATTGCACTTACCTCTAATGAAGTGAGAGACTGAAGACCTAAAAATACTACATATTACATGATCTCTTTGAAAAGTATGAAAATTTAGATGATATTTTTATTTCTGTTAGGTCTTTGGTGAACAGCACTGATAAGATGAATGTGTTAAACTACTGTCCCACGTTAATTTTCTTTGGTTGTAAAATTGCTGTTTTATTTGTTTCTGTATTGTGGGGATATAGACAGGAAAGCTTCACATAACTTTTAAGTGTCTCTCTGTTGCTCTGAAAAACATGGGGAAGTGTTTATTTTATTTGCTCCCCTCAAAGTGGAGGACAAACAATAGCATTGGAAATATGTACTCTGAGGAGCATCAAATTGAGCTTTTACTTGTGAACCAAATAAATGGAAACATATCAAGACTTAAAATTAATTTAGTGATTAAAAAATAATAAGGCTTTTGGAAATACTGTTACACAGACAAATTAACATGTTTGTTTTTACTTTGTAACTGTAGTACATTTACTCCTAAAATGCAAGGCAGACGGATGGGGACTTCAGGGAGAATCACAAAGAGCACAAGTGTGAGTGGAGAGATGTACAAGCTGGAGCACATTGACGGGAGCCAGTCGGACACGGCCGTCGGCATGGTTGGAACAGGTGGGAAGAAAAGGCGCTCCAGCTTTAGTGCCAAAGTGGTTGCCATAGTGTCTCGAAGGAGCAGAAGCACATCTCAACTTAGTCAAACAGGTGAGTGAGGCACACAGTCTTGGAAACAGGACTCTCACCAAACGTGGTTTACCATAATTTCATCTGTGGCATCTGCGTTACATGTATATGCATATAGACTCCTCAAGAGATATTTTCCAGCTGTAAATAAACTCCTGATATATTAATTTTCTTTGATTATTTAACATCTGCAAGAAACAATATACAAATGTCTTTTAGAATACGTGCTGTAGTTACTTTCTGTTGTGGTCAATGAAAACTGTTGTCTCTTAGAAGCCTTGTTTATAGGTAGGCTAGGAAATGCAAAGAGACACATGTTGGTATCAGCAGTGGATAATGGTTTGCTAAGACCAGCTTTTTATCTGTAGGAAATTTCTTTTAGCAGAAGAGTTGAGTGTGAATGTGGGAACTGAAATCTGAGCAAATGAATGGCAGTTATGCAACTTGAATCAGAGGTTGTACCTGTAGTGGCATAAAATACATTTTTAAAAATTATTTTTGTTTTTTAAGTTGAGAGTTAATCCAATACTTTATTTTTTTGTAAGTAATACTGGCAAGTTGGGGTCAGTGATTTCAGATAAATTAGATGACAACATGATGCTTCATTAGGAGCATAAGCCTTCCAACTCTTTATTGTTACTCCAGAAATCTTAAAAGCTTCATATCAGCATAGCCTCCAGGAACAAAAGCCCATACAGAAAGATAAAAAAGGGAAGAAGAATGTTTTAAAGTCCCTGTCCTGCTCCTGAACCTCAGTGAAGACTTCTGCTTTTGTCTTCATTGGGAGCAGGACCTGACCCTAAGGGTCCTTTCTTACTAAGAGAAGGAAAACAAAGAGGAAAAGCTTCAGCCTAGCATGCAATGCACTCATATTTCAGCATTCCTCTCACATAATCAGGGTATCTAAAATAAGGTAAGTAACAATATTGTTTATATATATCATCAAATATTTCCCCCCTTTCCCCTGGTTTTCTTTGATTGCCAGATGAGCAGGAGAATTGATCCTTTCACAAGGAAAGCTTGGTCAGTTATAACAAGAAGATTGTTATACACTACTCTAAGATCTCTAAGCTCTCTACACTACTCATGAATTTTAAGTCAGTATATAATCATGCAGTTCAACCAAATGATAAATGAAACTGAAGCCCAGAACTGTAATTAATATTGTGTTGTTCAAGAATGCACGGTGACTATGTATGAGACTGGAATATAGATAGTTGTACACAGTAAGATGCTATTTTAGATGTAGCAGAATCAATGGTGTGCTCTGTAAGTAATAAAAAGTGGTGTTGTCATGTAGAAAGGATTTCTGATATTTTAATCCACTTAAAATCTGAGCTGTGACTTCCAAGCACTTCTCAGTATCTTCTATTTAAAGCTCATATTTTCCTAATCTTCGTAGAAAGGTACTATAGCTCTCCAAGTTTTGCTTGATGTAAATTTCAAAACAATAGGAATTTTGCAAGGAATGGAACTTCTAAAGTTTTCCTGAAACTCAAAGAGCAAATCAAATATGAAAAACATGATTATGTATTATTCATGATTGTAAACCAGTTCAGAGTCATCTTTACCTTGTCTTGTTTTGACTCAGGCGAAGAGTATTATCTATGGCATAATCAGAGCAAATAAAAATGACATTTTTTGTCAGTCACTAATTTTGAGTTTTGTCAAAAATCAGTGAATTAAATGAATGCATTTTTTAGAACAATATGCACATCGGACTTGATAGATTTTCCAAATGACATTGTTAGAGGCTAAGTGCTCATGTTCCAAATCAGGGACCCCCTTCCCTTCCTTCCTATATTATACAAGATGAGAGGAGAAACATAAAAATGTCTATTTCATTTTAATGTGCTGTACAACTTACTAATGTCTCCACTGTTGAGAATTATAGAAAATTTCTGTTATGACAACATAATGTATACTGGGTACTTCTTTAAAATTTATTATGTGAAAACTATTTCTCAGAGTCAAGGTCCAAAGTTTTAGAACTGATGTGAAAATTTATGGGCCTCCAAAAGTGGTATCAAGTAGGAACTTTTGGGACAGATTTTCAGGAACTGGAGGTGTGCTGTTGATGCCGTATATGTATTTTAAAGGGAGTATAAAAATATAGAAGTAGATGTGTAGCCTCCATAGGTTGTTGAGGTTTTATTTCTATGACTTGCATGATTATAAGCAAGGGAAGCATGACAAAGATAGTTATTTGTTTCTGAAAACTCAAAATAGAAGATCAGAAATAAAAAAGGCAGATTTTTTTGAAAAGCGTAAGTTCTATATTCTTATGGATTGAGTAGATCTGAAATTCTAGTTTACTGCTGTCTTCAAAGCCAATAAATTTATTACCATCTAACTTTTTTCACGTGAAGAAATGGTCCAAAAGGGCTGCATTTGACTTATTGTAGATAATTCTTCCTTTTAACATAATGCATGGGCTTGATGTTATATAAAAATAGAAGTGGTGTGTATGGAACTGCTGCAAGGTAGCTATTATTGATAGAATTTTATTTTCTATTCAGCTGAAAAAGAAGTGTGTGTGTGTGAGCCTGTGCATACATGTTTGTGTCTACACATACACCCATGGATTTCTTTGCACATATGGAGCAGATCCTTGCATATTGAAATTAGAAGGACCAGTAATCATCATTTTACACACCCTGTTCCATGCTGTTGGAAAATATTTATTCAGAATATGTGCCTTATAGATGGTCAGTGAAAGAGTTGGTTTCTATTTTTATGTAAATCTGCAATGAAATTATGTATTTTTGATGCACCTTCCTTTTATGTTTAAGATTTCATAATACTTGTAGTGACTGTTCTGTGAAATCCCTACTTACTATGTATTTGTTCATTGCGCCCACAAATTGGATAGATTGGACAGTTCACCAGAAAAAGCTTTTAATCTTCTGGTAATATTCCTAATGAAAATCCAGCTCTTCTTATGTTATCACAGTTACAAAGAAGAAAAGGAAAAGGGAAGAAAAAAGAAGCAAAATTCCCAAAATGACCACAGGAAATTGAAAATAGCTCCAGGCATACATGACCATTTTAGCTGTAATCCAACTTTTCTAGCTTTCTTAGTCAGCCTTATTTTGGTAAATAAATATAGACATATAAACAGAATAAATATGTAACTGCCAATTTTCTGAATACAGCAAACTAAACTTTAAATCACAGGAAAATTATAGGAAACTAGTTTAGAATAAAAAAATCATCATCAGTTGTCTTGATTTTGTGTTACAACATTATTCCCTTCTACAGAAAATCTTACCTTGTAGTTTCCGTATCAACTGAGGCCAGTATTGATAATACCACATTGTGATTTGGGGTTCTAGATTTGTTTTGAATGAGATTAAAACTTCTGTAATAGGAGAGAAGAATTTTATCAAAGAATTTGTACCATATATAGAGACATAATAATGCATTTAGAAGTGGATAGAGGCAATGGGGAGGTGGGTATCATCAGTAAAATGAGTTCTGGAGAGAAGGAAAACCTTATTCTCAGATAAAAAGAAGTATTCCTATCCCTGGATCCCTCTCAATTCTCCTGGTACATGCAGACATGTGCCTTAAGAAAGCAAAAGAATTCCTCCCTTTTGCTTTCTACCCCCTGGTCAGAAGATAGTGCTTCAGAAAGACCATCTTTCAGAAAGATCATCTTTCTTCTTTGTAGAAACACACTTTTCTTCTCTTTGAGTGCCAACAGTGCCTTGCAACTATTTTGACACAGATGAGAGTGGAAGAGATGCAGAGAAGGAGAGCTAAGTAGCTTAGAAGAATGGGCAGCATTTCTAGTTTGACATTACACTGATACCAGGTCAATTTTCTAAATGAACATCCCTTGCCATGTTAATGGTGTGAACCACAATGAGATTTTTCTGTATAAGAACCAAAGTTACTAGCTTTCCATCTTCTGTTGGTGAAGTTCAACATCAACAACCTGAAATGAAGCCATAGCATTAATGTTTCAAAGACAGATTACATACCATGGAGCAGAGCTGAAATCAAGTGTTGTCACAAGGTGAAAACAGAATGAAGAAAAATTCTTTTCACTTATCCTTGTCTCTGAAGTGGATACTTGGAGGGAATCGAAGTGTTTGTCTGCTTCCCTCAGGAAGTAACTTGCTACCTGAGCAAAAACACTATCTTAGAACATATTTCCCTATATAAAAACTAGAATTTCCTGCTAAAGTATATTTTCTGCCATTTTCTTTAATTTATCCTATAAAGAAATGGGCTTCTGTATTCTTTTGAATTAAGCTCCAAATTCCCAATTTCAGATAAGATAGTCTCATCTAAGTGAGGAAATTGTCACTGAGCAGTAAAGTTCTGATAGTTGTGCATTCCACAGTATATCTGTGCTCTTTTTTTGAGCTCTCTGCAGCTTAAAGAGCTCTTCCTCATCCAGTTGATTGCCCCACATTTCACCTTCCAAGACGGGTCTCAAGGTGGCTTTCTCTCATTGTTGCTAAGTTAAGATAAGTTGGTTAAGTAAAGATTCAGAAAATAAAACCTCATCCATTACTCTGTTGATGGAGACTATGATGGTTCACTGGAGGTACTTAGTGACTGTTAACAAGCACACCTATGTTGTGCAAAAAAAACCTTGCTTGGGGAACATGGAAATTTAAGCAAAGCAATGCTTAAATTGAGCCTTCCAGGCTCAGAGTACCTAATTTCAGAGTAGACACTGCCATTAAAAAAAAACACAAAACAAAACCCAAACAAATAAACCAACAAAACAATCAAAAACCAAAACCACACATTCCCACCCCCACCCCCCAATCTGTTGATCTGTTCTTAATTTTCTCAGTCTTATTTTGTTTGGAAATGCTGGCAGAATTATTTTTCTGTCCATCCTTGTAGTAATTTTATGGTATAATGAGAGATTTTCTACTGATCTAGATGATATGGACAGAAAAAGCAGATAATAAATGAGAAATAAAATATGCTGGAGAGCAAAGGCCTTTGGCATAAGGATGGTTTGTTTGTTGTCTTTCTTGAGAGCACCATTGCTTCTTTGCATAATTCTGTTTCTTTTTTACAAGGGTTTGTGGCAACCTTCTCATGCAGTGGTCAGGCTTTTTTTCCCCCTGACATTTCATATTGATTGATTGCTTGATTGATTGAATGACAAGGATGCATTTCTAACCATGATTCTTTTACCTCATAAACATGACTATTTTTTTATTACTGTAGTGAAAGAAATTGTGCTTATTTGATAAGAAAAGAGTGCTAGACAAAAGTTTAAAATACTTTATGTAGAATTCAATAAATCATCTATTATTATTAGAGTGGATAGAAAGCATGGGTATCAGTAAGGAATACTGGATGTCAGGAAGAAACTGGCAAGGAGGGAGGCATCAATTGGGTTTATTACAACAAGCCAGAGAATGTCTGTTGGTTGAATTTAAAGACAAAACCCACAGGCACATTTTGTTGATATTTTATTGAGAGCTAGTGTTTATGCTGCTAGAATATGATGATGAAAGTGATTTAGAAAGTATGTCAGTTCCTGGTAATCTAGGGGAAGGACTCTTGGGGATGGCTCTGTGCTGAACCATGAATTAGACTCGATGATCCTTGTCGGTCCCTTCCAACTCAGTTTATTCTGAACGTTCTGGGATTCAGTGAGAGATGAACTTGAGGGTAGAGTAGTTTTTCTGAGTAGCAATCACTGAATCACAGAATGTTCACAGAATGAGCTGTGACAATTCAGATTGCAAGTTCATTCCTTTCAGAATGAGTAATGAAAATTTTGAGATGAAAAAAAAATGCAGAAGAGTTCTTGAATCTGAAGGACAGCACTATCAGAAACTGCTATAGTAACAAATAGGTATAAATTGGTTAGAAATAACGTTTATATTGGTATCAAAATTACAATGAAGTTTCTAACAGAAGAGAGAGAGAAGTATCTTAAACCTCTCAGAGCATTTAGCACAATAGGGAAAGAGCCTTTTTTTCTTGTTGTTTGTTTCTTATCTAGCATAATGCCCTTTTGCTGTTTTCACAGAATCTCTTTTCTGATATTACCTTTTTGTATTGCCATCTCTTGTTCATCCAAGGGGAATGCTGCAAGATATCAGATTTTCTAATGGCAGATTCAGAAAATTAGCTTGGAATTCAGAATTAACATGAGAATTAACATCTTACAGCTTTAGTGTTACCTCACAGGGTTAACCTGCTCTACTGTAATTCACATGTTGTTCTCTGTTTTCTCAGAGGAGCATTTCCAAGTATCTGCTTGTGTTGGGCATTGATCTCTGCAAGAATGCTTCATATTTACACATGAGCTTCCTTACCTACGGCTATCTCTGTTTCGTTATCTTAAGTCTGTGGGGTTTCAAATTCTTTTTCTTAACTTTAGACTGTGTGTACTTGAAAAGTAAATTTGAGCAGCCTAGCAGAAGTGTGGTGGTCGGTCCTGCAGCTCCCTCATTAGCCTTGCTTGTCTGTTCAGTATTATCTCTGTGACAGTCTTCCCTGTCTGGGTTGGTTTTCTTGCCAGAGCAGCCCCTTAGAGCTTGCTCTGCATAGTTGTGATGATCTATGAGGATAATGGCTCTGTTGCAGAAAAAGAAGATTTTAGACAGTTCTAAATAGACATTTAGAAGGATTTATCTTTTCAGCCAATCTTAAAAAAAAAAGCCTTTAGTGAGCAGCAGGGATGGTCATGGTGCCTTAGGGATGGTGACAGGATCTGGGCTCTGCACCTGACACCCAAGAGGGAAGAGCAACCCTGGTCCCAGAAAAATCCTGAGCTGCTCCTGCACCCAAATATTTCTGCAGCAAGGGAGCAAGGGATGGGGAAGAAGAGAAGGCTAATGAGCAAACAGATGAAGAATAATTGAAAAAAAGAAAAATACCTGATTATTTTCATAAGAGGAACTCTTTTTTTATAGTAATGATACTCAATTCTTTGAAGCTCTTGAGTGAATGTAAGCATGTTCTCTTTTATTTACTGTTGCAGTCTTGCTGAGGAATTCACTACCCTTAATAGAAACACAGTTCAGTTCCAGTTACTCATCTTCCAAAAGATTTCCTAATAAGGGCTAGTATTTTCAAAGTCCCACTGCTCTGTTTAATTAGTGCTACATGTGGTTCTTTTCCTTGTTCCTAAACTACAAATTGTGACTTTTTCTCCTGTTATGCGGTTGCCTGACTTGTACTCCAAAGTATTGCTCTGCTTTTGTATTTGCAACTTCTCCCTAGATTTTTAAATACAGATATAACTGCAGCAATAACTGTTCTTAGGGCTATTTCCAATATGTTAGTAGCACGGGGTTTAGGAAAATTTATAGCTTTCCAAAAGTATAATCTTTATTATGCCTAAACTATGTCATGCATGTCTTGTATAATTTCAAAATATGCCAAATGTATTTAATAAGTGTAGCTTCACTGCTATGTTTACATTGTATTTTCTTATGAAAGGCCTTAGAAAAAGGCCTACTAAGAGTTCTGGCTATATTTAACTAAGCTCTGTTTAAAGAAGATTTTTATTTGCTTTCTTATCTGATTCACACTATGTTCACAAGCTTTACTTTGTGCAAGTATAAACACAGAGTTGAAATGTTACCAAAATTATGACAGAAAAAGGAAATAGAGTGGTGCCAAAGGACTACCAAGAGGGGGGAAAATTGTACTACCTTCACATTAAAAATTTCTGTGTAAGTGCCTCTCTTTAAGAGAATGTCAGTCTAAAACTTGTATTTTATTACTTTTCATATGCTTCTTGCCTGATTAGATCCACAGATTGTGTTCTGGAACTTGCAGAGTTTGAGAGTACTTGTAGTCATTCAGAGGAAAATGCTCTTCCTCTGTGGCACAGGAATTCACTCCTTTCTCATGGAAGAATAAAGCCCTCTGTTCAGAGTCAGATGACTGAGCTTAATTTTGATAGACCTTTTTTTTTCTTTTACCTTTCAGAAGCAGTCCTTTTCTTATCTAACATAAACCTTGATTCTTTTTTTTTAAATTTAGATAGCCTGTTCAACACAGTACAGATACAGGCATCACAGCTCTAAATCCAGTAGGGCCAAGAAATTATGTAGTTTGGTAAATTTTAGAAAATAAAACTGACTTTGTAAAAAATCTTGAAGGTTTTTTGGTTTGGGGTTGGTTTTTTGGCTTTCTTTTGTTGTTGTTTGTATGTTTTTTGGGGGGGAGTTGTGGTTTTTTGTGGGAGTTCTTTTTGTTTCATTAATAGAATATTTTAAAAGATCATACTTTTGATCATAAGATATTGGTAGGCTGAGTTTAAAAAAAATGTTCATTTAGTGAATCCAAAGAAGCATTAGATTTAGAGACATTATTTTTATCTTATTAGGATTTTTACATGTGAATGGGCAGATAAGCTTTGAGAGTTTTTTCAGTAAAATTTTTGGCTAGGAATAGAACTATTAGCAACAGAATCCAAATAAAAAGCAATAAACCTAACCTAGGACAAAAAACTGTTGTTTATGAGAGGTTTTCAAGGAAAATAATAATGATGATGCTGATGATAATAATAATAATAAAGCTTGCTGCTTTTACTGCAGCTGTGTTAGTGTATTTATTAAAAAAGCTCTATACATATATAAGTCTGCAATACAGCTAATGGCCCTTAGATACTCCAAATTCTGTATCATAAGTAATGAAATATGCAGAACTCAGTAAAGTTATGGAAAAATATTAATATAAATTTTTAAAAATTATAAATCTTTTTCAAGTCATTAAGGTAGTTGAAAAATTATTTCTAATCTAAAAGTTTATGATTTGATCTTGAAAGGACAAAATTTAGCTTGAGTATTACCTAAAATATCAATAAATACAAATGACAGTTTTAAATAAAATGCTAGCAGTGTCAGAGCAGGTATCAGTTCACAAAACATTTCAGTGCTGCAGAATCTTTTTCTTTTCTTTAAAACCTTTCAGATGAAAACTTTCTCCCAGATTTGCAGAGCCCTCTTGATACATAGACTCTACAGCAAGAGCTTTGCATATGGATAGGAAAGAGTGTGAGCACACTTGAGGCACATTCCTAAAAGCATTTTTCCAGTACTTTTCAGATATCAGGAAGGGAGGTTGGGTTCAGCTGGCTGAGATCCAGGTAACAGCAGCATTGCAGGACACGAGTGGACAGAGATAAACAAGGACAGGCACTGGCCTTGGACCCACAGGCATCAGTCAGGCAGTGTTTCTGCCCCCAGGGCTATTGGCCAGTCCAATGCTGACTTTGTTTCCAAGAAGAGAAGGAGCAGCAGTTTAATGTAAACTGTGTGACAAAGGAATTAAATCTCTGATTGTATAACTTTTATTACCCAGAGTACTCTTCGTACTTCAGATGGCATATAAATTAAATTAGCATAAGTAATAACCACTTTGGCAAGTCTTAATATAGAACAAAGATAGAAGAGATGAAAACAAGCACCTCATATTACTTGCTAGTCCAAACTTGCTTCCTAACAACCAGCCTGACACACAAAGAGAAGGGAAAAGGGGAATTGAGGTACCCAATTCATTTCTTCTTCTTCAGTACAAAGCTTGGCTCTTCAGTGGCACGTGCTTGCACTGCATGCATAAACGTGGCTGATGAGCAGTGGCTTTTGTCCCCTGGAAATGTCTGCTCCCTGTGCTTGGGAATGGCTCTCACCAAAACATACCAGAAGTGATTGCTTTCTCAGCAAATCAGTCAGAATCTAGTGAGAATTTTACAGTTCATGTTTGAATATATCCTTTTTTTTCTACCCTGTCATTTACTTTGTACATGTACCGGCATTTAAAGTATTAAAATTAAATTTTGAGTGATTTTTGACCACTCCATTTTAGCCAGGTTATTGCATGTTAAATTTTCTTCAAATTGCCAAGAAAAGACAAAGGAAAAAAACAATCCCAGGAAGTCAGAGATGATGGGATTTTGACAACTGGCATATTGTCAAAGTACAAATATTTTTCTTTATCAACTGTGGCATATTTTTACCATTTTCATTAGGCTTTTGAATTTTCTGCCAGCTTTTCTTTATTTTGATAAGCAGTTTTTAGAAGTGATTTCCATATAACTTCCAAAAGGGGTCCAATAGTGCAAAGTGATGTTTATATCTGTATTGATTTCTCTGGTGGTGCTAGGTGCTAAGTATGTCTGTTATTTGGTATAACTTACTCTGAGTACAGCATAAAAATACTGTGCAATGCTGAAGTTGAATTGCTCTTTACTTTTGAGGTACAGTTTCTCAGACCTCAGTATGTGTGGCCTCTGTGTATCCTCAGGTCTGTCTCAGCTTGCTTGAATTTGCTGAAATTGGACAATTTGTTTAGATTTTCGGACTGAAGTCTAAAAATATTTAACTGCAGTGCCATAGAATTAAGACAATAAAAACGCTAAAAGATTAAACTACAGTATTTGTTCAATGAACTGTTGTGGTTTATATCCTCAAAGTTACCTTGAGAATTGCTTTGAAATTACTTAATATTTATAGACATACTTGGTGCTCACAGACAGACACACATGTAGTTTACTTCTTTTACCCATACAGCCATTTTTCATATTGCAAAAATTCAGTTTCTGGTGTCTAATCACTTCAAAAGATACACTTTACCAGGAATCTTAGAAATGACATGTTTTAATTCTCAAAAGTTCTAGATGTCTGGCCATCCTAAAGAAATTCTCTGTGTGATGGAAGCTTGGCTCTGCTTCAGGTCGGGCCCAGTCAGTGCTAAGCCCAGAGGAGGCAGTTGTCTTTCTGCTTTAATTCTGTGATCTGTGAAGCACAGGAGTTTCATGGTTAGATAAGATAGGGTGGGTGCCCAAAACAGTTCCTGCCTTTGAAGCTTGGGTTAACTGGGTACCTTTGATTTTATGTGGTGCTTGGAAAGTATCACTGTGAAACACTACCAAAGTCTGGGGGGCTGGTGGTGGTGGTGTGTTAATAGTGGATTTTGTGTCTTTAGGAAAAGAATCAGTGTCTTGGGAATACATTTATTTGTGATGACATCTCAAATTCAGAACAGAACTTGTCAGATTGACAAGTTATCTTAACACAGGTGCGTGCAAATGGATTTCCTGTTTACAGAGCATGTTAAAATATCCAAAAGCTCTCCCCGGCAGGAATATCAGGGTTGCTGTTTTCATTATTTTTGCTTTCACATGGCTCTTGGTGGCTTTATTTATAGTTCTACCATTTGATTAGATATGATGGTGTAAAGTGTTCTCTCTCAGAGCATAGCCAGACTTAAACACTGAATTAATTAGGGATAGATGTGACCTAGGATTTATGTGTAAAAGTAGATAAGTTTGACCCATTACTCTGTCTTTAAAAGTTATTCTATTAATGATCTTCTGTCTGAACTGCTCTTTTCTAGAGTTCATGGTCAGGGCAGGGTGAGGAGATTTCTTTGACAAGGCTTATCTGCTTTCTTCAGTCTGGACTCCAAACATTAACTGGGAAAGATGTTCAAGGGGCATAGGAAAAAACCTCCAGGTTTTATACTGGTAGGGTTGATTTGCTTTTTGCATAATTAAAGTTGTCCATTGAAGTAGTATTTATTGCTGGAAAAGAAATAATTCACCAGGAAAACATTTTGAGGGAATCAGTTGTCTTTAACTTAGAGGCATACCATGTTAGGGACCAGGTTCTTCTGCCTAGCTAGAGATACTCCGCTGCACTGTGAAGGGGTCACTTCAGAAAGGTCTCACACAGGATCCAATCTAGTAACCAAACCCTGTCTCCAGAGTCTCAGTAATGGTCCTTGTGAGGCACAAGCTCCCCAAGAGCTGGTTTTGGAAGAACTGAGTTGCATTTGTGTTGTGCTTACTTTTCCTCAGATGTTGAAAAACTCACGGCTCTGGGTACATATCACAGCAAGAGAGCTATCATGTGTTGGCACATCTCTAGCAAGTGTTGGAACAGGCAACTTAATATATTTATGCAGGGATTATAGTCACTGATCAGGAATTAGCTCATAGGAGTTGAACCTTTGTCATTGACTGGGGAATCCAGGAGAAAAAGTTACTGAGAAGATGGTGGAGAAAATGTGATGAGTTTGAGTAGCATTTTACAGTTTTCTTTGACAGCGTTTACATAGTTGCAAATACAGTTGGATTTATTCTTGCACAAGTATTTTTATGCCCCATTGTCTCAGTCTCTCTGCGAGCCTCTCAGGAACCCTGGGCCAGTCCCGAGCTGGCAGACACCGGGGAGGGCAGCCCTGACATGGCCGACAGCAGGGAAACACTCTTTGTGCCCCGAGGGTACTGAGGGCACTTAGGCTGGTTGCCTTCGTTGCAGCAGAGACAGCAGAGACATCAGTAGAAGAGAAGGGGCCGACTCTTAGCAGGGGTTAATCCAAGGTTTTATTCTAGGAGTCCCGAAGGAGCTCCTGCACCTCAGGGGCCTCCTGCCGAGAGCCCTGGGAGATGTCCGAAGGTCACATTTAAAGGGAGGAGGAAACCAAAAGTAGATAACATTTTACCAACCAATAGGTATCTCTGAGGGATGGGAACTGGGGGATAGACATATAGGGCAGCGTATGGGACTAGGCCTGGGGGGCTGACCCCTGGCCTCTGGCAAATCACTCGATAACCTGGACTGAAACTTCTGGATGGGGGGCTGGGATGCTGAGTGATTGACAGAGAGCCAGGGTGGGGGTTTGGGGATGATCTCATCCCAGGAGAGGGATAACACAGATAAAGGGAGGGGAGTACAGTCTGGGATAAACCATTTGGGAAAAATATTGGAATACAAAACAAAACTACTTCAAAGTATTACAAAATATAAAAACACACTACAACACCCCATGGCTGCATATAGGCCTTTACCCTATACTCTGCTTCATGGAGATAGCTATGTTTATAGCCAACTTGGGAACAATGTCAAGAAATTTGATGGGATCCCCTTTTGGCCAAGGTGCACACTCTCCCAGTCTGCCTCACAATAGTTTCTGGTCCAAAGTTTGCCCTTGGCCAAAATCCCAGGAGAGTGACTTTTCCCAATCATCACCTTTAGATTGTAGCAGGCTACCACAATGCCATTTAAAGTTTTGTGATTTGGGCCAGGGGACACTCTGTAAAGGGCAAAAAGCTCCTCTCCAGTCCTAGTCTTTGTGATCCAGAGACAATTTTTACTGTGCAAATGCTGCTGACTGAATATTTGACAAAATGTATTGTTTAATTTTAAAAATAATTTTTTAATTTAAAAAAATAAAAAACTCAAGGTTGCATCTAGAAAGACTTGACCACAAATCTTCCAGCCAGTAATTCCCACTGCTTAGCTCTTCAAGGAATCCCATGAGTCCATCTCTCTCAGATTGTGTTTTTCTGAATAGACCTACATGGTACTGCTGTACTTCAGGAGCTGGAGAGGGACTATGGGATATAGAACATGAACCCTGACCTTGACAACTAGAAAGGCACCATGTTTCAAAGAAGTGGGCCAAGGACTGCAATCAGAAAGGGTGGGAGTAGTCCAAACAAGTATAGGTGTCCACAGCGTTGCTGTCAGTTCATCACTTCAGGCTTGCTTTCTAGGCAGCAGAAAGAAATGTTCACTTCCACGCATGGCTTAACCATCCTCAAGTAAATGTCTGAAATAGTAAAAGCTAAGTGCCCCCTAAAATGTCTGGTTTTCTGTGTATGTTCTAAAAGGAGTCTGACATGACTAGCTCCAGTGCAACATCTATAAACACTTGAAATTTAGTGAGCTGAGTCTTACTTGGCCTGTGCCCAGCCCCCTTTATTTCTGCTCCCAGCCCTTTCCTTGGTCCCCCTCAGAAAAAAGGGCTTTCAGCTGACTCAGTCCTTCATGTCCTGTAGCTGAATCCTGCACGGATTCCTGTTGCCTGTCTTGCATGGAGGAGAGCACAGGGCAGAGTTGCTTGAATAGAGGAGGTCTTACTTAAAAAATAACCACCTCTGGGCCACACGAAATAGCCACATGCTTGTTCTTGCTGCTCTACATGCAGTAAGCAAACTCTGTCAGAGCACCAGGCTTGAACCTGATGGTTGGTAGCTGAGTGATAGCTAAGTTCAAATTACAAATGCAGGAGTGCCATTGGCACAGTTATTTTCCATAGGTACAACTGTTGTAAGATTTCTGATTCTATTTTTATAGATTTTGCTGAGATGCTGTAATGCTCTACCTCATAAGTGGTTTCTCTCATTTGCTCTGCTGATTGCTCAGCACCCATAAGATGTAAAGTCAGCTTTCTAAGATTCTGTGTGAATGCTAGACTGTGTGAATGCTAATCAAGAGGCACAGTTGTGTGTGTGTCTGTGTCATATTTTTGTATTGTTTGCACAAAGGAACCATTAATATGTTTATGTTAAAGAAGGTGAGGTTGTCAGCCTCAGAAGTAGTGCCATGAAAAATCTTTTAGAAGCCCATTGGTTAATTGTTTTAAATGTAATCAAATGTCTGGTGATCTCCTTAAATATCCTACCTCTTTTGATGAGCAAATGTCATCATTAAAACTAATACTATGTAATTGCTATGAATCTTTCCAGTCAAAACAAAAACTGAATAGATGGAAATGTGTAGATGGAAATGACACAGTGAATTGTAAATTTCTTGTAACTTGAATTAGTTGTGCTCTCAGCACAACTGTCATGATCCAAGCCTTTCATACATTGTCATCAGTCAAGTAGAATATGTAATAACAGCACCTGTGATACAATGTTTATGATGAAAGTATAAGTACTTAAATAATTTTTTTTTGTGCACCATTAATAAATTACTTTTTTCTAGGATATGGAACTGCCAGTTTTTGCATGCTGGAATATAATAATGCTTTTAGTCTTGAAAGGGCAACTGGGGAGCACAGCAAGCTGAAATGTGCTGTCACTCTCCCAGTGCTGCCCTGTGCCTGGTGCTGGTACACTGAGCAGTAAATATGTTCTCTTAGTCTTACCTGGAGGTTGTGTGCCAATGTTTTTGTCAATACTATGCTTTCTTAGTATTGTTTGAATGCTACTTTTTGCTTATAGTTGCAAATAGTCTGTTGCTAGAAGAGCAACCAATATTTGGACAGCATGAAGTTTAGTTGAGTTAAAAGGGAGGACGAGAAACAGGAAGGCAAATCAAATGTCCAGCTGGATCAGTTGTTGATCCCATTAGGGAGGCTGAATGATGACAGAGGAGACTGAGAGGGAATCTCATCACTGCATATGAATATCTCAAAGATGGGTATCAAGCAAGGAGTAACAGCCGTAAACTAAAACCTAAGGAGGCCCACCTCAGCATGAGGAAGGACTTGTTTACATTGCGTGTGGCAGAGCACTGGCACAGGCTGCCCAGGGAAGTTGTGGAGTCTCCCTCTCTGGAAGCATTCAAAACCCACCTGGAGGTGTTTCTGTGTAACGTGCTCTAGGTGACCCTTGCCATGGCAGGGGGCTTGGTCTGGATGATCTCCAAAGGTATCTTCCAACCCCGGCCATTCTGTGATTCTGTGATATCAATTTAGGGTGACAGATATGACATCTCCTGACTTTCTTCTCATGTTTTAGTCTTTATCTATGTTCATATGGTGCCCATGACTACAATGTCAGTACTTATGACAGAAGCCATGTGCCATAGAGAAGTAGGATCATCAGTTTTTGTTAAAAGAACTATGTATGAAATGAAGTTGCAAAACTGAGACGTGAACATTGATGCTTTGCACTGTAACATTCTTTTTCCACTTAAAGAGCTTCCCACAGGCATGCCAGTCAACATGTTAGCTGCACAGGTAGTTTCTCTTTATGCATAAAAATGGTCTCCTTGTTGGTGGGATATGCTTATTTTTAAGAAATCGTCTTGAGAGTTTGATGCTTAAAAATCCCATTGATTTCAAGGCTTAAGAATTTAGCAGCCCAATAAGACTGTTCTGTAGAATAAATGGATGATCTTTTGCAGATATTTTCCTGTTGTTCAAAGTTTTCTATTCTCTTAGTGTTGTAGTAAGAGTATAGTAGTCATTTTGCAATCCCGACTGGAGCAAGAACTGCTATGGCTACTATTTAAATATGTACTGTTGGACTTTGTAGTGCAATTTGGTTTATGTGCTCTTAATTTATGTTCTGAATTTTATAGTTCATGTCAGACCTCTTTAGTAGTAGTGATGGTGGCTCTTTGTTCTTTGCATTGTTGGCAGCCATAGACCTTAAAGCTTTTTACAGAGGAACGGTAAGTGCCATTGTCCCCTTTTATTGAGGAGCAAACTTCAGGACTGCAAGATCTACTGAAAATCACACAGTCTGCAGAAGAGCCAAGACTTCCTAAAAAGCTCACAGCTTTAACTTCGAGATTAAAAGATATTTGTAATTGATTGACAGTAACATGGTGTGCATGTATGTGTGTAACCAGTTGTATGTAATCTTTACACAGGGGTATTGCTTTAAGGAAAGAGTCTGTGGGACATTAAATTTCCATACTTCAAAACACATCTATATATCGCTTACATATTAAACATGTTTAATAATGTTTACAGTATAAACCAGAACAGTGTTAGCTTTCTTCAAATGGGGATCTGTGGCTGAAAGCAATATAATGTTTGATGACCAAACATGCTGAAGTAGGACTCAGCTCTGTGCTGCTGGGGTATAATGTGGGCCGGCTTCATTTCTTCATTTCTTGTGTTCTTCCAGTAAGAATGTTTCTGTTTGGGGGATTTTAATTAATTACTCTTTAGAGGTTACTTGCTTTAAGGGTAAATACCACAGATCACTCCCTGCTGTGTAAAGTTAGCTAAATGAGCAAGTAGCGGTACCTGGTTAGTTGATGTTTTTTAGTGATATTATAGAAGCTATGTTGACCACGAGCTGAGTCAGGACCTGACTGTAAGAAGATTCCTAAAGTCTTTTAAGCTGGGAACTCAGTTGAACTATGAAGAAATGCATAGGATATGTGAACAGCTCATTAATTAAATTAAAACAGATTCATCCATCACTGGGTTGCCTTGCAAATGTGCATGTTTATACTCACATCCTTTTGACTGTTCTTTTAGCTCATGTTTTGTACTTCAGAACATAGCATGGTGACATTTGTTATCCTTGATGGTACACTGCTGAACTCTCTGTTACAAGATGTTTTCATTACAATTGCTAGGTTTTTTTACCAAAATAAGAATTATCACTGTCAAGATGATACTTACAAAATACCTGAAAATACTGTGGTTACCTGAATAGGAAGGTGGTATGATAAGAGATCACTTAAGTCTATACAAGATGTTCTTCTGCCCTTTGTAATTCTGAAGAAAAGCAGACCAGAATTTCACCATGATTCTGGGTTGGTGCTTTATTTATCATTGTGTTGTTGGGATGAATAGAACAGAACATAATATAAACTCACAGATTGAGAGTTGTATTAAAAACATAAGACTTTTTAATATAAATCATATCCTAGTAGCAAATATTTCAAAATTTTGGGCACCATTGTGCTGGAACAGGAGTTTGTAAGCAAGTTAACTTTGGTTTCTAAAGTGTTTTATTTTCCTCACTGTTGAACCAAAAACCAAATAATGTCACATTACAAAGTATAGGAATTTTCTTCAAATATGATGTATTAAGTATCCTCATGATGGTGAGGTCCAGTCCTGTGTATGCTTCATGGGGAATAGCCCCATGGAGATCTACACATGATGAACCTGGACTTGGTGAAAATTCTGCATGTTTTTGTGAATATGTAAGACAAAAAAACTTCTTCTGGATGTAGGGGAAAATAAATACTTAACAACACCGTGCACTTCAGATTTGCTCTAAATAACCCATGATTTTATATTTTGTTTGATATAGTCAGTGATTCTCTGTAGCCTAAAGCTCCTTTGAGGATGACAAAAAAAAATGTATAGAAAAGTTAAGGCCTTTGAAAAACTTTTGGTCTTCATTGGGCATCTTCCTCTTTCCCAACATGGCATTACACATAATGCAGTCTTCAGAGAAAGAGTGCCCCTGGGCAAGGGTTAGAAAAATTGATTTGACTTAAAGATTTCAATGGAAATAAAACATAAATTATTCTAAGAATTTTTCTGACTATATATTGGAAGATCTTGACTTGAGAGAAATGCTTTCAATTTTCCACTAGAATATGTTCTTGTTAAAAATTGAATACATTTATTAGAAGCTGAGAAAAGAGGAGATATCATGAATAAAAATAATATTTTGAAGAGAGTATGCAATCAGGCACGTGGTATGAAAGGATTATTAAGTAAAAAAATTTTAGATTTGAGTCATTTTTCAGTTACATTGGCTCCTGTTACCACTGAAATGCAGATTAAAACTCATTTCAAAAGAAATTGGAGATTGTGTTCATTACATATCTTCAGTGCTATGTCACTAACAGATAGGGTAAATCTTGTTATTGCAGACTCTTTTTCAAAAATATTATTTTTCTAATAGCTGACATACTAGTTTTGATATTTTTCATAGCCTTAAGATGGTGTGTTTAATAACATATAATTATGGTGATATAAAGACTGGAAAATAGTTATTAAAATATCTATGTATGATATTTAAGTTTATTCAAACTCACTTTTACATTGTTCTTATTCTGGCAGTAGCTATTTCTTTTAATTTATCAAGGAGTTTCCCAAAATTTCTGGTTTATGATATTCGCATGCTCTTGATTTCATCTTTCATTGTGATTTTATTAGAAGTTAGCTACCAATTAGATAATTGTATTATGTCTTATCAGACCTTACTTAGTCAGGAAGATAGTAATTCCAGCTTTATATAAAAAAGCCAGGCTTTATGCACTTTTTATTATTCGTTGTTTTATCTCAAATCTTCTGTCACATTAGATTTGGTTGTACCCATGGAGTTTTAAAGTCTGACCTATTATAGAGGGTATAACAACAAAACAGCATGTTTCATTAAATAGTATTTCCTAATTATAAAGCAAGACTGTGCTCTGATCTTAGAGTTTACCTTATGTGATTTTGATTTATTGTGTACATAGGAATCTTTTATTTCTGTGCATATATTATGTTTAATACTTATTTTGAGAGCATCTTACTTGTGTGGAATTTATATGTCTTACTTTTCCCTGCTATTTAATTGGCCATTGCTATTTTTATACCAACCTGTACTGAACAGCAGCTACCCTCTCACACTTAAAACACACCCAAGAAGAACCACTCTCATTAATGACCACAATAATCCTAGGCAGCAAATAGAGGTTCATCTCTCGGTTCCAAGAAAAAACACTATCTGAAATAATTTGTGTAATAGAGATAATAAGAGATTAGTGCATCTGTTCCAAAGAGCCTGACCTTCAAACCATTAGCTCTGCAAGATTCAAGCACCATGGCGTAATCCTGCTAAGCAAGGCAAGTTTGTTTTACTTTTGTATTTTATGATCTTCATCCATGAGCTAATATATATGGAAATCCCTGGAAAGATGTAGTACTACTTGGCTTGAGTAATAGAGTCTAAAGTTTCTGTAAAAGGCAGGTTTCTGTTTAACCAATAGTAAGCCTAGAACCATGAAAATAAGGTTTGTTAATTATATTTTGATTTTGTGCTGTGTACTCAGGGGAGCCATCTTTTTCTCTGCTATCCAAAAGTATATTCAGAATTTGAAATCTGTGGTTCATACTGGCTGATTGATTATTGCAGATTTTCATGTTTGTTATTATGATGTGGATTTGAAAATTTCCCTTTGTACAGAGCTGTGCAATTTTCTGCTGTCCTTTCTCATTTTCTTTGGTGCCAATGCTGATGTGCAAGTTTTCTTTTCCAGTTTATCATTAAATGATTGTTATTTCTTCAGCTGTGATATGTTTCTTAGTGCTCTCTATATCAATACAGCAGGAAAATTTAATGCTCAGTCATAGCATCTGCTTTTGAGTAATACACAGGGAAGAAAATGGCCTGTTAAATAGTTCAGAAGTAGTGAAATTAGCATTGTATTGTGTTTTTGTTATTAGCTTACATGTAACAACATTTCTGGATATTGTATTTGTTCAAGACACGTGCCTTTTGGTATTCGTGCACAGTTGCATTAAAATATGTCTTTCATATAATGTTCTCTTTTAGTTGGCACAGCAGTATGGAAGTGTTTTCACTTCAGAAATATCTAGAAGTTTGGGAGGGAATCAGGTTTTTTTCTGTAGAGATAGGCTGTATTAGCACCACTTTTTTTTCCCCCATCTCATTCTGCCTTGTATTTGAAAGGGTTTTAAAATTTTGTAAATGCTCAGTCTCTGCTTCTATTTATTGGCTGTAATTCAGATACTCTCAAATATTATTTTATTATATATATGGCTAATTCTCCCTTGTACTTATATTTCTCTTAGCTTTTTATCATGTTTGTAACATATTATTGACGTGACAAATCTATTATAAAACAATAAAAAATCTTGCTTTGTAGTAAAAATTTAGTGTCATTTACCAGGAAAATCACAGAACAACTCTTTCTGTATTGGTGTGCTTTCTACCTCATGTCTGTTGACTGTTGTCTTATCTGCTTCTCCTCTGAGATAGGCAAGTGCTTCCTTGCTAAGCAAGGTTTGTAACCAAGAGAGGACAGCTGGGGAAATGAAATGAGCAGCCATAGGGACTGCAAAAATAACCTGTAATTGTCTTTGATGGCAAAATGCAAGGTGTTACAGAAAATCCTGCTGTCTCACACTGCTCCCTACCTAGCCCAGAGATCAAAGCAATACTGATGACAGGATTTTGTGCTGGTGTCTGTCTGTGGCACAGCTGAACTTTTACATCTTGTCAGTAGTGTTTTCCTCAGAGCATGTTTGATAATGAACATACAAACCTTAGGATTTAATGGCAGACTTATGCCATAGCATTCATTTGGGAAGTTTGGCTGAACGATGTGTCTCTGAAGCAGGTCTTTGTGTGCAGTTGTCCACTTTCAATAATATAAACACAAAGGGAACAATTATATCTTAGAGTTATGCAGTGTTTATCTAGCACAGATCCGCTGCCCAAGGCGTAGATGCTTTTACCCACAGATGGCTGTAACTAATGCAAACCAGACTGAGAGTAATGCCACAAAATGGCATTGGAAATGGAAACATTAAGTGACTGTCTTGCTCACTACTTACCTGTCTTAACTATTACTGTGAATAAAAAGCTGTTTCAAAAGAAAAATTTTTGCACCAGGACCACTATTAACTGGATCTGAACTCTATTTGATCAAAAGAAAGAGCATCTCCTGAGTTTTTAGCCTCCTTCCTGGAAGTTATTACCTGGGCTTATCTCAGAGATAAGAGGTATTGTCTGTACGTCATCACAACCTAGCTGGCTTGGAACTTTAGGTAGTTACACTTTAAAAGAAATTCAAAAGCAAAGTAAGCATGAGCACAGGTACTTTGGCTGAAAAAGAGCTTGGTTATAATTTACTATAGCTGAAACTTCAGTGGGATCACTGATGGTGGTAAAAGGGACAGCAGTACAAACAAGGTTACAAAAACAACATGCAAAATTTTGTCTAAATTTGTAGAAAGTTTAAACAAAAGTTTATTTGAGGTGTGGTACTTTGGAGGCTACCAAGAAAATTTACTTTGTAGAGAGTTTAATATTTCAGGATTCAGTGGTGGAAGAACAAGCCAAGTTTTTGGTCAGCCTTTGTGTTACACATCCAGAAGAGTAAGTCAAACAGTTTTAATCCTGGAAAGGGGGTTTGGCCCTACAAATAAGAAATATTTGGAATGATTTTTCCTGGGATTAGGAGAAGAAACATAAAGGAGGAAAGGCTGTGAGCCAAGGAGCTTTCTGAGAGGCTGTAGAGCCATGGAGCTTTCCCTCCGTGTGTTTTTTATTTCAACTTTAAACCTCTGTTGAGTTTCCCTAAGCAAGAACCTGTGTGAGAGGGAACTTCTGTGCACTTGACACAAGTGCAGTGCCTTGTGTAAAACTGCTCAAGGTGGCAGGCAGGGCCTGGAGCCTTTGCCAGGTGCAGGCTGAAGGCAGGTCTTGGGAGACTGACATGCACACATTAGTAGCTCCCAACATCAACATTTCATTCCTACCATGGTATTGTATTGAGATAAATCTCTCCATTTAATCATATTTTGGGTTTTTTTTATTAATTTGGTTTTTTTATTTGATACACATCATGAGAAAATTACATACCATACAGCTATGTATTTTTCAAAAAGGTAATATCACTTTCTAAGCATAATTTCTAAAATTATCAAGAAGATAACTTCAACTATTGCACTAAATAGGAAATCTGTGCCTAAGCAATGAAAATACATGGACATTTCTGCATAGGAGTGACATGAGATATACTGCATTACTACCGGGGAGGATTTTGAGTTTGTCACCTCTACAGTATTTGGAATCTTAAATGTGTTATGTGTTACTTAAATCTGTTATGTGTTTACTACCTGAAATTAACAGTTTGTGTCATTTTTCTCCTTAATTATTTTATGATACTTGAAATAACCAGAACTTTACCATAACTCTTGAAGATCTACAGAACTGTATTGTGCACATTTTAATTTTTTTCCTCATTATAATTCTGTTTGAAGCAGTTCTCTTATTTTGGCTTGACAAATGCTGGGTAATTTCCTTTCTCCATTCTGGCTCTAATCACCCTGAGAAGGCACATTGATCCCTACAATTTCAAATGCCAATTGATAAAGATGTGTTAAATTAATTGATTCTTAACCAGTTGCAAAATGAAGGTATAATACATTTTCAGAAGAGGGTATAAGAGAAACGGAAAAATTTGACATAGAAACAAATATTCCAAAGTCTGTTTCCTCAAAAGGAAGTCTAAAGATGAAAGGAGCAATTAAAAAATGAAGTTCTGTTTTCAGAATGCACATGGGCATTTCAGAGGCAGTGAAACTTTTTTAACTGTGCTGTGCTCAAGTCCCTCTAAGACAGTTACCTCATTTAGACTTTTCTGCTGCATAGCTGTAACTTAATATTTCATGCTAATTTGATGTTTTCTCAGTTTTGCAGTTTTTCAGGTGGTTTTGTACCAAATTCATGCAAAATGAATCAAAATCACCAGGACAGAGAAATGTGATTTTGAATTTCTCTGAGTCCTCATCAAATTTTGACCAGCAGCATTAAAAAAATGCAGGACCATTGACGAAGGTTGCTTAGAATATTTTGTGCTCTGGAGAATGCACTGCTGATTGAATTTTTTAACCTTTCAGCAATATATTACGAAGTGCTCGCTGGCAGGTAGTTCAGTACTTTTTTCTCTGCAAGGCCCTGTAATGTAATCACAGTTGTAAAAGGAACTTGTGAGTGAAGCAACTTGATCATTCCTCGCAGTGCTGCAGTGCCAAGTGGTTACAGGATAGCGAGGGAGAGGCAACGCCAGGACCCCAAAGGTTTATTCTACCCAGAAACCGCACAAGTTATTTAAACAAGGGTGAAGCTGCTTTAGGTGCTGGCTGCTTCCTAAGGATTATATCATAGCCAATGTTTAATTTTGCTTAAACCAAAGGTAAGCTTGTATTTTCTGTGTTTTACCGTGGTGAGCCTGTTCATGAGTCTTGCTTTAGCAATGTATGGTAGTCTGGAGTTACAACTTTGCAATGCTGCAGTCACTAAAGAAAAACCAGAGTCGGTGTGGTACAGTGTTGTTCTGATACATTAGAAATGATCTCTTGAAGGCAGGTTATTAACATTTTTAAAGGGAAATGTGATATTCACCTGGGAGTTGCTGGTAGTGGTAAAATAAAACTTAATGGGCTTCAAAGTTGCAGTTGGAGCAAATCAAACTACTGAAAAGGTAAAGCATTTTCCTTTATTATTATCTTTCCTTATTAATTATATTCCTTGAAAGATAATTTCACTGGTTGGTAATTGATATGAAAAGGAAGGGACTGTTCCTGAAGCTGTAATGTCTCCTGATTAGGATGCTGTGCAATTGTATTAGGGTTAAGGTATTACTCAGAAGCTTTTCCACTGTACAAAAAGGCATGTAACATTTTTACTGGAGGACACTTTAGCACTAGTGGTTTTGACAGTGTTTCAATTTACTGATTTTTGGAGGTTATTGAAATAATTAGACTTTGGGCTGCCATCATGTACAGCACATAGTTCTCAGGAAATTTTTTGAAGATGCACAGTAGGAGTGAATTTCTTTATTATTGATGGCTTTTAAATTGCCATATTGGTGGTATCATCTTGTAAAATATTGTCTTTTATTAATTACAATGTTTTTAATAATAAATACTGAACTCTTCATAATTGTGAACACTTGCTTAAAAGGTCTCAAACATACTAAAATTGTAACAGCTGCCTAAAACCACAAAAGACATCAAGTTATTTAAATATGTATAAGTTCCTAATTAAATGAAATGTTGATTTAGTTTATCTGAAAAATCTCCTTTTTTTTTCTGCATTGCATTTCATTCTCCCCTGCTGTATTAACTGCAAGCTGTGCCCCAGCACCCTTGCCTTGGACAAATGTTATCTCTATACCATATGTCAGTTCTCTGAGAGGGCTTGGCTGGTTATAAATAATGTTGTAATATAGCCCCTGTAATATAGGGCTGTGTTTTAAATTGAAAATATTATTGTTGAAGTACTAACAGCTCTCCCAAGCTTCTTATTTCACTCTGTCTCATATTCTCCTCCCATCTAACAAAAAAGCCAAGAGTATATGAGAAAGTGAGTGCTTGATATTTTATAAACTGTTTATATAGTAAATAATTTGTTGGAAACATGGGTTTGTTGTTTTAATAACTGAATTTCATTGAAATAGGCTTTAGGAGTTGAGGAGCGTGGCACGTGTACCTATTATCAGCTTCACTGGCATATTCTGGTTTTATAGAGCTCTTTGCATATGTGTGAAGAAGGTAATTAAGATGCTTTCATTTCTGTATGTTTATAAATTATGCTAAGCACAATACCAGAAGTAGAAACTCATTGCTATAGATCATCTTTGATTGCCTCATTTTGGCTGACAGACAGTGGCTCTTTTCTCTTCATTGCAAGTATGTGGACAAAAAAATTAATCTTCATAAATTTCAGAAGCCATAACTGATCTTTTTCTGACCAGACATCCTTGCTTTGCCTTAAGATACATATGTCCTGATTAAACACAGGTTTTCTTCCCTGACATGAAAAAATCATAAGTATCAGAATAAACATATAAAACACATGCTTCTTTCTACTTTTCTTTTTTATTTTTTTTTCAGTAAATATGTCTAAGATATCTAAAGGAGATAAAATTTTTAAAAGCAGTTGCTTAAAGTTTTGAGACTACTGTCAGGTAGTAAAAAATGGCCTGATTTTCCACTTCTTGTTTGCTTTTGTTTTGATGCTTTCCACTATTCCTGTCATTTGCTCTCAAAGTGCTACTTCTGTTTCATGCAAGTCACTAGGAGCTGTTGGATAAGTTACTTTGAAATCTAAAACTGTTAAGAGTCTGACTCTGCAAGTTTGATTTTCAGTGAAAAATACTGTCAAAGGGGGAGATTCTGCTGTATGTACACTGTCTAAAATGCCATCAAAGCATTGATACAACCATTGACATCAATTCAGTGAAGTCTCCTTTTCTTAGGATTGGTGCTTTGCTCCTTTGGTGATTGTTCCTTTGCTCTACATATGTCAGAAAAATATATTGTGTATATTAAGGAACTAATTGCATTATCTTTTCTGTATTATCTGAAAGTATTGGGAGTGAAAGGTGTTTGCCAGATGAGTTTGTGACTTTATAAATACAGTTTTGAGATACATTTTATTCCAAACTTCTGATAAAATTTCTTATCAAGGAATTATCCCAGCTGAAAAGGTAAATATCCTTTCGAAAAGATTTTTTATATAATTTATATAATTTTTTGTAGATTTGTTTTAATAAATAGAAATGGGAAGAAGTATATGATGGTTTATATTTAGATTTTAAAACTCAGGATCTAACAGAATATCAACAGCATTCTCCTTTCTTTGAATATTTTGCATGCTATTTGGAAGAAACACTTAGAAGACAATTACTGCAACGTTTCACGTCTTTTTACAAAGAGCATTATATTCTGGAGAGTATTGCACAATACATAGAATTGAAAATAAAGGGAAATATTTCATGATATAAAGTCTAGAAACTTGTATTGTTGAAATTTGTATTTAAATGTCAATTTTTTTGCTATTTATCTTTGCCCATAGTCGCTACGCACTTTCAGTCTTAGTGATCAAAGTACTGCTGAGTTCATCTTAGAGATGTACACCTTTTAAAAAAATCAAATGCTCTTTGAACTATGTATTCTTTTTCTTCTGTCTCTGTTTTAGGACCATAAGCCAAGAGGCACTTTTTCAATGTTGTTTAAAAGCGCTACATGTAAAGTGAGGGGGAAGCTGCAGAAATTGTAACCCAGCAGGTCTCCGAGCAGCTAAATTTGAAGTTTTAAAGTCACTAACACATCAGAAAGGTCCAGAAGGAAATATGCCCCTTGGCTTTTCTTTTTATAGGTCTTTGAAGTTGACCCTTGCTATTCCAGTTGACATAATCTCGTTGGTGTCTCACACAGTCAGTGTACAAACAACCATATGGTCACAGTCCTGCCAGGTTTCTCTCAGAGCTGGCTTGGAGCTGCAGTCCTTTTAGGCTTTCTTTGGATGCAAGAGCATACTTGATACTGCAAATGAATTGCCCTTGAGCCCTGCAATGACACTTTCTATGATCCCTTTCATTAGTGGATTTAGCAGTGGTGCTATATCCACTAATGCTTTGTTCTCTGGTGTGTTCTTTTGAACCAGTCATGAATTCTCACATACCTGGGTGCTACATGTGTGTGAATTTGCTTCTCTTTTGGGTGCTAACCAACTAGTTGCCCTCAGGTACAATTCTGGCAATGCTCACTTAAGGCACCTCTCCCCACAGGCAGCACACAGAGAGGCTCATGTCAGGATTGTCTTCTGCCCTGCAGTGGTCTCTAATACTGTCCTATTGACTAAGATGCCAAGCTCACGTCCTTGCACATTTCTTGTATGTTCCCTAGCCTTGACCCATGGCATGTAATATGTACCTTGGCACCTTAGATGAAAGCTTTGCTGCAGCAGCCCCTCGCCATTTCAAACTTCTGAACTGAAACAAGAGCAAAATGTAGTAACTGCCTCCAGGTACCACACGGAGAACAGAGGAAAAGCCGGGCCAATGGTGATGCCATGTGCAGCCATGCCTTTGCTAAGTGTGGCGGGGCTGGGAGGGAGGATGTCTGGCATTGTCCTCTCTGAATTGCATTTACATTTAGAATGTAAAGCTAGCTTTGAGGTATCTGTAGTAGGCCACCTTAAATCTCTAGATAATATCATTGACCCTCTCACTATAATTCTGTTGTTAATAGCTCCTGGCTCCTAGACTTCAGAGTGATTAGGACATACAGAAATTTGAAACACATCAGATGCTTTGATATTTTGTGCAGATATAAGGTAGAGCACAGTTGCTTTTTTCTGTAATTGGTTACTCAGGTCCTGGTCTTTGTTAACTTACTTTTGTCAGGGAAAAGCAAAATCAGGCCAGTTTCTTGTCAGAGCAAACAGGAATCACTATAGACTATATTTATAATAAGTAGATGGAAATAGCACATTGCACACGCTCATCAGCGTGTTATAGCAGGAATGCTACAACCTGTTGATTAATTGCGAAATGGCTGTTGATTAATTGCAAAATGCTTACAAGCTGTATATATTTCGTAGCTGCAGGTGGCTGCTTTATAATGCTTTGGCATCAATTATTAAATCTGAAAAAATATCTGTCACATTTGCTTTTTAGTAGCTTTTCACCAGCTTGTACCTGTTAAGACAGGTGTTTACATGTCATTTATGCACAACATCTGCATCCCTGCATGAAGAAATCCTTACAAAATTGACACAGCTGAGAAGCACACAGAGCATTTGGAGTAGATTTTACATCTAAATGATATTCAGTATAGAGACATCCTCAGTCTGCACAATGAATATAGTGTAATTTACACAGTGCATGCAAATAACTGTAATGTATTATAAAATTTAATTGTACATATCAAACTAATAAAAATTTGGAGCAAGCATTCTCCAGTAAACACCCTGACAAGAGCAGAAAATCTCAGTATGTAATAGCATAGATATTGAACTTGAATATTTTATGAACCTGTATTATTCATGTAAAGACAGCGTTCCAAAGAAATATGCACAGCTGTTAGATTAAAAGTAATACAAGAGAAAAGTGGAAGTTTTCTAAAAGAAGTCTTATCAATAGCAGGGAAAACACTTTTATTTGTTTGGATCCCTTATTTCATTGTGCACTCAAGGCAGGACTGGAATTGTACCCCAAAGTGAGTTCACTTTAACAAGGCACCTTTAGAAACAGAAGCAGTTCCCAACTCATCTGCGTGCTAAGCACCTCCCTCCCTCCCTCCCTCCCAGGACTAGGTTTTGCTGAGAAGTTTAGAGGAGCAGACTAACAAGATAAGCCATGTCTTGACGTTTTGTGTTAAAATTGGAAAAATTATGTATTATATAATGTAAGATATAATAAGATGCATAAGTGACCAAGATTAAAACTTCCAAAACCTATGCAACAAGTATTTTGATTCTTATCAATGGGCAAAAGCAATTTTCTGTATGCCAAAAAGCTCTTGTTGTGTTTCATCATTCTGTTGTGTTACTGTTATATTTATGATAGTACATCAGAATATTAAGATTGAGGTTATAAAAGTAAATAAATTGGAGGGCTCTATTTTTCCTGGGAAACTGTGTGTATTAATAGCAGTTATAAGGGGAGGCAAAAGGATGCTTTTGATTCTTCAACCTGAAAAGTAAAAATGCTGATGAGAAAAGAGAAAGAAGTAGAATTTGGGACTGTAAGACAGAGAGCAGTGACTTGAAAAGTACTTGGAAAAAGACAATCTGGTACTTGCTGCTCAGCTAGACAATGTTTTGGCCATGCACAAGGATTCCTACTTCAGGGTCTGTGCTTTTCAAATCTGTGGAGCAAAGAAGTGTGTTTAAACAGCAATACCAATGTTATCCATGACAATGTAACATTACTCTTTGAAAAAAAAAAAAATCCATCTGCTATTTTCAATCTCTACTGTGGCTCAAAGCTAAAATATTATTTTTTATAATTTAGTGAATGGATATTTTTACATTTTATTTCTATGACTGTGTTCGTTATCTGTCCCAATAACCTGGCTCTCACTGCTAAATTTCTAAATTTCAGCACCCACCATGTTGTCCAGGTGGTCCAGAACAACATATCTTTACTAATTTGTGCCAAGACCATGGTGGTCCTGTAGCTACCTCTAGGCTCTCTTCATTTACTTTTCCTGAGCCCTGAATACTCATAAACAACACTATTCAGCTGAACACATTTCAGGCTCTATTATATCTTCCAGGTCATGCTGCCTGATCTGGCTGGCTCTGAAATGCAGGCAGGGGGTAAAACACATAATCTCACATGCTTGTAGGAGCAGATGGAAACAGACAAATTTTCAGACAGGTCCTGGTGAGAGAGTGAGATTGAGAAAACAGTATGGGTGCATACCTACAGAAAATGTGAAAATCCCGCTTTGGAGTACAACTCAGTATGTTATATGCCTCCTAGGTGCTGTTTGAGTTATTTTTGAGGCTCATCCTGCCTATCATTATTGATATGCTGAACACACCCTCAGTTTTTAATGAGAAAGTTCAGGACCAAATGCAGCATCTGAGTTTCTACATACTGAGTCACTGAAGCTCCAGCAAATCCGTCCCACAGCCACCTGCCCTGTGCAAGAGTGGAGCCTGGTGTGCCTGGTGTACCTTGCCTACCCTACTGTACCTCACAGGTTAATGTGTTTTCAGCTGACCAAGGACTGGCAATGTGGATGAGCTGTAGTGGCCCACAGGAAAACCTCAGAGCTGTTGGCTTTAGAAGGGAGGAAAGGATCTCTGGAAGCAGCTGATCTCTTCCACACAGAGGCATTTGGGTGCGGCTTAGTGGCTGTAGATAAACAAACCCCGGTCCAAAAAGCTTAAGAGGGAAAGCTCAGCCCCTTTCACTGTGGGCATGTCTCCTCTGAGCCCAATATAGTAATTCTTTCACTTTGGCCATGTTTGCTGCTCCCCTGAGAGCTTCAGAGAGGTTACTCTGATAGCTCTATGTTATGATTTCTCCTTGCCCTCCAGCTGTGCAGACTCAAAGATCAAGGGCCAGCTATCTCCACAGCATGTTTAAACACTCTGGGAATGGGCAGGCTGCGTGGAGGCTACAAAAGCCTTAAGTTTTATTGTGATGAATAAGATCTGTCAAGATCTGTCAGTTTCAAACATCCACAATGTGCAACATGAAGGTGAAAATTTTTTCAGAGCAATTCAGTCTCCACAGCAGGTGGAGATGGAAGAAATATTTGCTTTTCATCTGTTTCCCTGAGCAGGCCATGAAAAATATGCACACAGACTTTCCAGGGATGAATAAAGGAGCGCTGAAATGAAGGGGTAAACACAGAAGAATGTTGTAGCATGTACTTAGGTGAAACTTTGTAAAATCTATTACTTTCTGGGAGAAAGTAATGTTACCTATTGAACTTTTGGTACATATTTTGAACTAAATTGAAAAAAAACCCAGGACAATGAGTTTGAAGACAGCACATTTTATTGCATCACATGGAAGCTTTGGTGGAAGAAATTTAAAGATCATTGAGAACAACTGTCATCATCTAGAAGACTAATTTCTGCCGTGTGACTGCAGAATTCACTCAAGATCAGCCATAGCACATAGAGAACCTGTAAAGGACTGGAAGCTCTTCTTGCTCAAGGGAAACATGAAAACTTCCGTGTGAAAATCAAATTGCATTTTAAAGGATGTGGGATAGAAGCTTTACCAAATGGATGAAGTCTTTAAACTATTTCAAAATATTTACATTACTTTTTAATCCTACAGTTGCAAGCCTAGAGTCTGACTGTCCAGAGAAGCTGTGGAGTCTCCTCACTGGAGATATTCAAGAACTTTTTGGACACAATCCTCTGCAATGGGCTCTAGGAAGGAGGGAGGTTGAACCAGATATTCCACTGTGGTCCTGTCCAGCTTAACTATTCTGTGGTTTCCCAGACAAATTCCCCAAGAGTTATTTCTGTTTCAGAACTGCTGAGATCATATGTTCTGTAAAGTCCACTGTTTACTTTGAAGACATTTTGTGGTGAGAAGTAAGATTTTGCTAAGTCAAAACACATTATTATATTTTTGATACTAAGTATCTTAGTGTTTAATATTTTTCTGTGGAATTCATAGAGGATTTTTTCCCTTTTTTTATTTTCTGTGAGAATTGTATCTTCTTTTGCAGTCACTCAACCTAGCAAGATGGCTAGAGGCATATTACCAAGTTTGTGGTTAGTAGACACTATCACAACCTGTCTACATTCCAACTGTGTAATGGCTATTAACAAGACATCTAATTTTTAACAGTTTGCCCTAATGAAGATCTTCAGGTTGCAGCCTTTTCAAGAGAAGTCGTTTCCAGTTTATAACTGAGGAAGAGAGATTGCTTCTTCCATCAGAATAGTTTTTTTTATGTTAGTAAATGAGAATGACCAAGTCAGATCACTGTTCTTGGGTGAAAACTGCAAGAGAAAGCTTTGCTGTAAGTTATTCTAACTATTGCTTCTTTTTCTCTGCTTTCAGAGGCTGGAAGCAAGAAGCTAAAGAGCACGATACAGAGAAGCACAGAAACAGGAATGGCAGCAGAGATGAGAAGTCGTATGGTTCGACAGCCAAGTCGAGAATCCACTGATGGCAGCATAAATAGTTATAGCTCCGAGGGCAAGTAAGTGGCATTAAAAATATCAGTAATGTAGGAGATGTTTCTAATGAAGTAGAAGTTTCTTTCCCATTACTTGGGATGTCCCAAACTCTAGCTGAAGAGAATAGCTCTGTGTAAAGATTCTTCCTCTTGAAACATTTGAAAAACTGAACCATTTTAGGTACATAACACAAATTTCATGGAAATTGAAATTGAGACAGAACTTCTTAAGAATTCTTATTTTCCCTGTCACCCAGTGAGGCATTTTGTTCATCAAAAGACAACTAAATTAAGACTGCATTATTCAAAACAAAACACAGGGGTGCTTTTTCTTTGAGATATATTGGGATTACCTCATAGTTAAACTTCAGATGTTGTATATGAATCCCTGTGAGATGAAACTCTGTTCAGTAGTACTAGATACAAAGAAAGTTTAATTTGGAGTTGTTCCAAGTCTCTTATTAAGAGCTGTAAACCCAGAGCCCAGCTGCCCCATCAGCTGAAGTCAGACAGCTGTGGGGAATGGGGCAGCTGTTTGCATTCGCTGCTGAAGTTTGAAATGTAGGAAAGGAGAACAAAGGCAGTTCTGACACAAAAATGTGCAGGAATGTTCCAGCATCCTCACAGTTCTCAGTGGGACTCTTATTGCATGTGTCAAGGTGTAGTGGTTACTAGGGAATTCTTAGAAGATGACTCCCCAAATAAAGGGGAAAATGGGGGTGGGCAAATGCACCTTTATAGACCTGGAAAAAAAATGAGAGATCTGGACTTCTTGGCTTCACTTTTTTGTATGCTTACTGTGTTACCACAATTACTAGTGCATATTTTATGAGGCACAAAGAGCCAAGGCTGCTGTGGTGGCAGTGGCAAGGATCTGTGTAAAGGTGCCTCAATCATCAGATCTTCTCACCACTCTAATTTTTTTTGCGACACTGGAACAAGTTGCCCAGAGAAATTGTGGATAGGCTTATCATTGGGAGTGTTCACAGCCAGGTTAGATGGGGCTTTGAGCTACCTGATCTAGTGAAAGGTGTCCTTGTGCATGGCACAGGCATCAAAACTTGTTGGTTTTTAAGGTGCCTTCAAACCCAAACCAGTCTATAGTTCTGTGATAATGCTAAGAATTTTAAGGGCCATGTAAGAAAAATAGGCTCCATCATGACTAATTCAAAACCAAAGCAGATAAAGACTAGATGAAGAATGAGGGACAAGAGTAAAATATCCCAATGTTTTCCCCATTATGATTCCTTGACTGGCCGTTACTTCTACCCTTTCAACACTTCACCCTGCCATTCTCTTTCCCTCCTCTTAGGCTGGAGTGTCAATCTGTAGGGCACCAGTTACTCACCTTGGTGACAAAGGGCAAATAAACTGGACCCTTCAGGGAGGAGCTGGGGGAGCCAGTTTCCCTGGTTAGCAGTGGAGAGGAGAGGTGGGAGCCCAGCACTAAGGCTGAGGACATTTTCAGTGGAACAGCTTAATCCTCTGTTCCACTCTCATTGTGTGTAAATAGATTGAGCAGGGCTGGGGCAGCTAACGTCTGGATAGGGAGGTCGCAGCAGGCATCTGCAGGACAGAAAGGTAGAGCCATAAATTGCTGATTGGAGAATCAGCCTCTGAGTAAGGCAGTGAGGAAAGCAAGCTTGAGAAGAGAACTGAGTACTTGCACCCCAGGTACCTTGTCATGTTCTTTTGCTTGACCCTAACTGGAGTTTAATGGATTAGACTTAATACACATTAAGATTAATGTGTACTTCCAACCTTCATTATCATATGTGTAGCCAGAAGTGTGGTCTCAAGTGAATATTTTCAATGTTGTTAGTCAGCCTGTGGCAAAATGTAACACATTTTTGGAAAAAAGGCCAATGAAACAAGCAAGAAACATCTCATAGCAGATGCAAGAGTGAAAGGATACTGCCACTGAGGAGAGAAGCAGATAGTATCTTGGTGTTGAACTGAAAACCTTGAGATTCTTTTCTTCCTCCAACTAAAGAAACCATATTAAAAAAAAATCCAAATTAAATTTCTGTGAAAAAGCTTACCTTTTGGAAAATAAAGAGTTTTCTAAATAAAAATGTTGTGCCAAGGGAATGGCATGAAGCTGAAGCGGGGAGATTTAGGTTAGATGTTAGAAAAAGTTTTTCTGTCCAGAGAGTGGTTACGGCAACAAGCCTGACAGAGTTCAAGTGTTTGAACAATGCTCTCAGGCACTTGGTGAGATTTTTGGGGCTGTCCTGTTCAGGGGATGGAGTTGGACTTTGATGATCCTTTCCATGTCAGGCTAGTCTATGATTCTATGATACTTTCTGACCAGCTTTAGTCACTGACAGTTAATAAGTTTAATGCAGGCACAGAAAGAACAGTTAGTCTTCAAGAGAGGAATGGACTTTTTTTATGCAACTACTGGGTTTGCAAAGAACTGTGAACTGAATGGCTGAAGCACAAAAGCATGATGTGCAGAAACTAAAGCTTTTAATACTAGGTGCTTTTGGATTTATTAGGAAGTTTGTTATTATTTTTGAAGTCTAATGGGGAATTTCATTTGAGGAAGAAGAAGAAGTGGTGGATGGCCTGCTGGAGAATACGTTGTCTACACTTGGTTCAGAGTCTGTTCTTTTATTTCTCATAATTTTTATAAGGAAGTCAAAGCGGAGTCTTCCCACCATGGATCACTCTTTCTCTGTTTTTTTCTTTTGTTATTGTTTGGAGACTGTATATCTATTAAAAAAAAAAAAAAAGTGGACACTATGGAATATAAGAAAGCAGCTTGGCAAAGAACACATTATAGCATCATAGAATAGCTTGAGTTGGAAAGGACTGTAAAGGTAATTTAGTCTAACCCCCTGCCCTGGGGAGGGCCATCTTCAAGATGAGGTTGCTCAAAGCCCTGTCTAACTTGGCCTTGAATGTTTCCATATACACTGTGCTGATGTATTCAGTTTGTATTATGACAGAGGGTGGGGAGCAACTGCAGATCCAGATTTGTCTGCCAGATATTTTGGCTAGAGAGTGCCATTAGGTTTAGCTCTAATCACCACTATTGCTACTACCTGCCAGTTTACTGCTTCATTAAACAGCTGCAGCTGTTTAATGTATAATTTAGTGTAGACATCTGTTTTCCTGTTTGTTCTAAGTGAGGCGGATGGGGTTTGGATCAATGTAAATCACACACTCACTAATGAAGAACAGGCTATGAAATTTCATGAAGCTTTTTATATTCTCTCATACAAGGTCATTCTTAGTCTTTTTACCTATCAAGCTCTTCGCTGCTCCTGGAGACCTCCTTAGCAAGACCTATTTTATGGACTACTTCAAGTTGATGTGCAGAGTCTCTACACTGCTTTGGGGTCCATGGGAAACAGATAATTCCTGATGCTCAAGAATGATTTGTGGTTGTGCGTCCTGAGCTGCTTGCCTTGTATCAGTAGTACTTTTGTGGTAAATACTGTAGGATGACAGAAATTAATCCTGTTCTTATGCTTAACCAGCTTCTATTTTGTTTCAGCTTAATATTTCCTGGAGTACGGCTGGGCGCTGACAGTCAGTTCAGTGATTTCCTCGACGGACTGGGACCTGCGCAGTTAGTAGGCCGACAAACACTAGCAACCCCTGCCATGGGTAAGAATGATATGTTCTCCTCTGTTAAATTAATAACAAGACAACTAACTAATGCACACACTGGCAGACTACAGCACCAAAAGGATTTTTACCAAATGTCTTCCTTCATTGTCACCGTGAAGGTCCTATCTGCAGTCACTGGTGTTCCTGTCATGGCAGCACCCAAAGTGGGGTGAGAAACTATTTGCTCCATTTGAGGTACTGGCTAGTCTTATTTGCAATTTGAAGATGGGAGTTTTACTTCTCACACAAAAGTATTGTGACTTCTCCAATCCTAGCTCGCTGCAAAATCTCAACTGTTCAGAGTTTGTATTTACTTGAAACAGATTATATTGGATGTGAGAGAGGGTTTCTGGCCAAACTGCACTTTTCCAAGTTTAGTTCATCTAGCTCCAGAAAGTGAAAATTCTGGAAATATTTGCAGTGACCAATAATCAGTCACTGATAAAGCCAGTGCTTGTCATGAGAGACACAAGTCCTTTGCTACAACAGCTGCTGGGGGCTATCTGTGATCTTCTCTATTTTCCAGACCAGTCTATAATTTCCTTTAGCAGCATTAGCTGTAGCTTGTTTATGAACAGGGTATGAGTTGTAGAAGGAGTAACAGAGTGCAGAACTGTGTAATAAGTATCTTTGGACACATTTGGGGTTGGAGTTTTTTTGCATTTTTTGCTTATATATGAGCAGTTCTTAGACATGCTTTAAATGCTAATTGAGGAGTCCTTGATCCACTACTGTAATAATACTTCTGTTGGAAATTATAAATGGCCAATGCTTCAATACAACTGTCTTGGTAAACCAGCTTTAGGAAGGGCTACTGAGACATATCTGAAAAAGGAGAGAGAAACAGAAAAAAAAATTGCAAAAAAGTGTTCCCTTCCCAACTGATAAGCAGAAGGAAAACTATATTGAGAATGCTTTGAGCACCCTCTAAGGCAAAACTTGCTGTATACATCCCAATGACTGCTACTAAAGCATTCATAAAATATTGAACTTATTAAATTAACATTTTTATTATTATTTTGGAAGAAAATATATTAGTGATATTATTTGTCCAATAAATATCTAAATGGCTTTTTTGGCATGCATATAAGTGTCTACACTTCTTCTGTTTCTTTTTTTAATTTTGTTTTGTGACTAAAGATTTTTCTGCAGATAACTTGAGCAAAACGTTTATTTTGACTTTTTTTAGAACTTTATCTACAATAGGCTCAACTAGATAGTGCTTTTGGCCCACAAAAAGCACTCCATCGTGTTTTTAAACAATTTTTAGAAGATCTGCTCTGTGCTATCCTCATTAGTGACGATTTGAAGCTGTTTGGATTATTGCTCCCCCTTCTGGTTACCTGTTGCATGTTTTATTGTGGATATGAGAGAGACGTGCTCTTAAGAAGGCTTGTTGGAATTTTCCTCTGAACTATTTTTAGTGCAAAAATGGCTGTGTTTATTCAAGCAAAGTTTAATTGATAAAAAAAATCTTTGTTGCTGTTCTGTCATACCTCACATACCAAGGTATAAACACTGCTTTAATATGCTGTTAGAGAAACATGTGAAAATCTCATGCCCAATTAATTTCAAAATGCTGTTTCTCTAAATCCATACTCCAAATTCTATAGTTCAGGATCAGCTATTTCAGAATTTTTTTTTAGACAATTAGATCTTACGTATCAAATATATACATTCTCACATGTTTCAGGGATGTAGCTCATTTATTTGCTCAAGTGTCATGTAGCTGCTCATGTCATACTGTGCATTTTTAATTCTAAATGGCCTATTTTAATCTAAGTTAGATTTCTACTCAGCTGATTCCATGATATATGAAAGCATAGAGATACAATGTTTTGAGCATCAGTACATAGTTTACTGCCCTTGTATTTTATTGATCTAGATCAGAACAGTGCTTAGTCTCAGAGTAAGCAGTTCCCTTTTTCTGCAGGAAATGTCAGTTGTCAAAACTCAGGCAAGGAAGCAAGTTTGACTGTTCAGAAATGAAAACAGTTTCTTTTTTTAACATGTTGTGACATTTTAGTAACACCAAAAATGTGTGTGAAATATTGATAAAAATTGGAAAATTGTCACCTGTGTGCTTGGTGGAGACTTTTGAAGAAAAAATACCTCTTTTTAGCTGGTATGAACTGTATACCTAGAGAGGGAACCATGCTCCCTAACTATATATTATTTAGTTCTTGTTTAAGGATGGAGAAGCTAAAGGGATCATCAGGAGACACAACAAGCACAGTAATGCAGAAGAATAATGTAAAACTACTCTTTCTCACTCTTATACCTTCTCTCCTGTGCTGTACTGCTTCTCTAAAACGTGGGCTTCTTTCTTCTCCCTCTCAGGTGACATCCAGATTGGAATGGTGGATAAAAAAGGCCAGTTAGAAGTAGAAGTCATTAGAGCCCGTGGCCTCATCCAAAAACCTGGCTCCAAATCTACCCCAGGTATGGAAAAAAACTGTACACAGCAATGCTTCAAGAAGGGAGCAGCTTGTGCTAGGGTTCCTGTCAGTGTCAATGATTTACATAATGTATATTGTAATAATATGGTATCATTTTTATAAGGACATTTGCTGAAGTTCTAGTTATCTATAGAAACAATTACAGAGGAGATTTAGAATCAATACCCCAACCACTGCTTATTGTAAAATCTGGAACAGTTCTTTTAGATAACATTTAGTGAAGATGGTACTTTGCAAGCTCTTTAGGAGCTAGAGATGAAAGTGCAATTCGTGTCTGTGTCATTGGAGTGGCAAAGTCTTAAAGGTTCCTTTTGCTTTGAACTATCTCTGACCCCTAAGCCTTTACAGAGAGTCCAAAATAGCTGTCAGTGATAGCTAAATTCTGGAAAAAGAAAATGTTTTTAAAATTACTGACATGAAGTGTAATTGTTGTTAGTAAGATCTTAGATCATTACATTCAAAGTTTATGAAAATCAAATTGATTTCTTGTGGGCTGTGTCATCTTTTTTATTAATATAATTATGAAATAATGATAAAAGTGAAGATAAAATGAAAATAATGTGTGTCATTTTCTTTCTACTCTGCTTCCTTTTAAGGCATTTGTCCTCCACTTCAGATGTGTACTGTAAGTCCAAACATAACATTCTTGATGTTCTGTTTGCAGCTCCGTATGTTAAAGTGTATTTACTGGAAAATGGAGCATGTATAGCTAAGAAGAAGACAAGAATTGCAAGGAAGACACTTGATCCTCTGTACCAACAGACACTGGTTTTTGAGGAAAGTCCACAGGGTAAAGTCCTTCAGGTCAGTTTCTTCTTAATCCCATTTTAGGCTGTCATTTGGGGAACCACTTACATGTTTACTCAAATTTAACGAGTATGTGTAAATCCATTCCAACTCATTAAGCATTTAATTTTATAAATACCATTACAGACATCCTTGTGGCTTGTGGTTTCAGAGTTGCAAAATGTCTTATTGCATTAAACATTTTCTCTTTTATTGACTTTTGTTCCTGTCCTGCCATGAGGTTTTCCCATGAAAGGGAAGCAGTCATTCACTCTTGAGAATAACATTGTCCTTACGTTAACACATATAACAGCAAGAGTGAACATACATAAGCACAGGTTTAAATATATAACCCTGTATAAGCATGGATTTGAGGACAATCATGAACCTTAATTTTATATTCTTCCAGGTAATAGTCTGGGGAGACTATGGCCGAATGGACCACAAATGCTTCATGGGAGTTGCCCAGATCCTTCTGGAGGAACTGGATCTGTCCAGCGTGGTAATAGGCTGGTATAAATTATTTCCACCTTCATCACTAGTGGATCCAACATTGACTCCCCTGACACGTAGGGCTTCCCAGTCATCTCTGGAAAGTTCAACTGGGCCTCCCTGCATTAGATCATAGTAGCAGGTGCTGTCTATTCAAAACATCACCCAGGATAACAATTGGAACCAGATATTCACATGACAAGAAACACTGTTGGAGAGAGACAATCACTTCCGTTTTTGCTTGTAGTAGTTATCCAAATGTATGTCTGTCTGTTGAGAGATGGCTTAAATTGACAGAACAAAGGTATATCACATACAGCTAATCTATTAGCAGCTACCACTGATGCTTATAATGATTAAAAAAAAAAAAAAGAAAGAAAGGAAAAAGAAAAAAAGAGAGGGACATTTAGATTCGATCTAAGTCAAAGATGACCCAAACTGGAAGCTCTCACTCTGTTAACAATGTTGTTTTTTTCACATTCTGAGAGAGCCCTCAAGCAGTGTTACCTTCCTGGTGTTTCAGCAGTTTTTCTGTACTTGTCACTTCCACTAGTTTTTTGCCACGTGATTCTGCTAGTTTTGTAGAAGTCCTCACAATGCTAACAGAGACCCTTCCTTTCTTTTTCTAAACCAAACAAAAAAGGGCTGAAGCATATCTCTGTAAGCATCGTTAAAGTGTTCAACAGCCACAGTTACAATTCCAGCGAGTTCAAATAGTTCCTCGGTTCTGGTACTTACAAGTCTTTCACGTGGGAACCCAGAACAAATGACAAATCTAAGTTATATTCTTTAAAATAAAAATCATCACAGTGCCACTTTTTCTTTGTAAAAAGCAGATATGTTTGCATTATATATATATAAAATAACTTTTCTGTTTATGATGTTTTGCATGGAAGAATTTTGAAGAATTCTGCAACTACTGCTGGGGACTGGTATAAAGCAGCTTTAGTCTCAATTTTGACATTAAATATGTTACTGGTAATGCAATTTTCCTCCTAGAATTGGAGAGGAAATACTTATGTTTCTGTGTATAAATGTATATTTGACTTCCCAAAATGTTGACCAGGAATGAATTGAGCATATGACACTTTCAGCTGTACCCAGGCTTCTCTGATGTGTGTCGCTTCAGACACACCTGTCTGCCCTGGATAGAGCATGGTATGAGTTGTTCAATGTTTCACTGGAGATTCCAGTTGAAATATTCTGCACTTACTAATGTTTTTACCAAATTTCAGTTTACATTTCTTTGAGATTGATGCAAGCACAAGGCTTGATTTTTTAACGCAAGATATCTTACTTTTTGGAGAAAAAAAAAATCAAATTTCAATTTGCTTTTTATTCATTTGAGTTCTTCTTGGCCTTGAAATCCCTTGTGATATTCTGTAAATGTGCGAAGAACTGCAGATTCCTGCAGGTGCATTGATATGTTTCCCCTCCTTTTACAGGCCATTGAATTTTGTGATCACACAAATAGAGCAGCATGACTTGGAACTGTTCAAAGCTGCATGCACGTTTTGTAAAAAGAGATGAAAAAAGGTTATTTAATAATGTATGTTAGTTCCACATAGGCCAGCTTGTATGTTGCATGTACTTGTACAGTTTGCTCGTAATTACTATACTGAAGTAACCAAGAAATCTAAGCCATCCATTTTTCTTATAGACATTTTGCAGGTTTTAGCCAGGCTAGGTCTGTGGGTCTGGTGCTAAATGTCTATAGATGGACTTTATTTTTTACCCTATGGAAAACGTGATGTAGTACGGACCAAATTCCTTCTAATAACTATTTTGGTGTAGATTCCTACTGTGGGGCTGTAACACATGTAGAAACTGTGTACACACTAGGTTTTAATTCATAGACATACTGCCTGCACCAAGTGAACTATTTATTATTACTCAACACATGGGAATTATTCTGCCCATCTTTCCATAGGGCACAGATTGGTTACTGCTCGACCTGCTGAGCAGGAAGAACTCAAGCATTGGTGCACTACTACTAGATCCTGTTCTGTCTTAGTGGACAAAAACCAACTAGCTATAATTCGATAGTATCTTTCTATTTTGACCACTTGTCTTAACACTCCCCTGTGCTTTTAAATGAACTTCCAACTCATGTTATGTAAACATGTTTAATAAAATTTCCTTTTCATGTCCAGTGTAGTAGTTGTGCTCTCTGTATGTTCTGAGGTTCATCTGTGATTCTGCTTGCTGCAGGACTGTGTGATATGTGTTAAGGAACAGTAAAATAGGTAATTTCTATGGTTCTTTTGATTGCTGTAATAGTGTATGTTGAAATCTGGGGCCAAAAACTGAGGCCTGGTGAAAGTCATGTTTGGTTGGCTTCCTTTTCCCTGAGAAAGCAGCCAAATTGTGCTCTCATTTGTTGAAGCAGGCAAATTGAAGTTAAAAAAAAAATTAGCCAAATTATTATCTATTGAAATCAAATCAGTTTGTTGGAGAGGAATGATGCTGTGGCTGCATATAGTAGGGCAGCGGGGCAATACAAGTCAGGCACCAGGGCTCCACTTGGTGTGTGCTGAGCCTTTAAGATACAAGAACAACTACTGGCCCTTGGCACTTTTTAAAACCATGAACATGCCCTTCTATTGTGATGCTGTTATGAACAATGCTTTATAGAAATTTACCTGAGAGCAGAATTTGGCACTAAAATTTTGCTAGAGAAGCAAAGATTATGTACTTTTATTTTTAGTTTTCCATGTCCCACAGATATCTGATCACAATTTAATAATAACATAACGACAGTATTGCCTCACTTTGAACACTTTTGTTTATTACTTTATTTAATTGATTACATGGTTAAGATACTGAAAAAATGACTAATTAAACATGGTAAATCTCTGAACAAAAGGCATGTTATTCTGTGTGGTGGGAGTGATCTGTTTAAATACAGAATTTTTCATTCTGTTGCAAAAAGCCCTCAACTTTATTAATCTCATTACTTTGACCATGGTGTCTAATACTAGGATATCTTTCCCTTTCTGATCCTGAGAAATAAATGAAGTCCAGCATTCTGGACCATTGCTGATCTCCCCCTAGAGGACAGAAAATATGGCAGCAAAAGAAAATGCTGAACTATTTCATTTATGGTGTTTTGGATGAACAGGGATCATAAATGCCAAGATTTCAGGAATGAGGTAGTAGAGCATGCTAGGTCAGACAAGTTTTGTGCTGGACTCTTTTCCCAGGGACTGCTGCCTTTTAAAAACTCATTGCTGAGTGTTGGGATTATAATACATAAATAAATCAGCTGAAGTTCCCTCTTGGTTTTCCCCTAAGAAGGCAGTACTCCCTTATATATATATGTCATGCAGGGGAAGAGCAAAGATTATTAAACTCATAATCCCTGTCATATAATCACACAATTCTTTTCTTTGTGATGTGTAAGTTCTAAATTTTATATTCAAATGCAAATTTATGTCCCTCTTTGTGGGCAAAGGAAGAAGCTTTTGGCCTTAACCTTTGTGTTAGAGAGGCATCAGAACTGCTGTGAGTGGATAGAGAAAAACAGAGCTTCACGACCTCATGTTTTCATAATTTATAGAGAAATTACATGTACAGTTTGGCTGCCTGTTTTCTCAGAAGTCAGGTTCAACCCAGATATACGCAGAAGTCAAGTTCAGAAAGGGCTTTCAGTGGCTGTTCTGTGTCCCCCAAGATTTTACTTACAGCCTGTAACTTGTCCTCAATGAAGCTGTCTGTTCACAGCTCCTGTGGAGTCATTTACTCCACTATATGCAGCCCATTTAAATCAAGGAAAAGTAGTTATGGGATTTTTACTCTTCTCTTGCCTTAAATGAAGAAAGTCACCTGACAGTCTTCCTTTAAGCCCCAAATGCTCATTCTATCATACCCTGCAAGCATAGCAGAAAGCAATCTGCAAGAAAGTTTACTGTTGTCAAAGGACGAGATTTCTTTCTCAAGCTAGATGATGAGCATTCTGGTTGTTGTAAGTGATTAAAAACTATTCTAACAACTATCAAGAGAAGAGTCTCAATATTTCTTCCAGTCCATTGCCTACTCTCTAGGAGAAGAAGAAAATGCACAGGTCATGTATGAATTTTCTGTGTTTGCAGGAATGACCATGTATGCTGGTGGTTAAATACCATGCTTATGAAAGAGATTGTGTGTGGCAGGCATGTCACACAGATCAAATGGTCTTCTGAGTTTTGTAATCCAAACTTCCCCTGGGGTGTAGAGACAGGAGGGGAAACTGCCTTCTAGGTGACGCTAATGAATCAGCTGCAGACCCTGGTCTAATGAAATGCTCCTTAGTTAAGTATTTTCTAGTCATTGGTATGTTTTGAAGCCATATTTTTGAATTGGGACATAAAACCTTATACATTCTGCCTTGGTAAGTCAAACTGTCTTAGAAGGTACTGTGGGAAAGGGCATAAAGTTGTCAAAATCTGTAGACTGGAGTTTAGCAATACAGAAATTCAGATAATTCAAATATACAGCTGTATGTTTGAGAATGACATTCTCAAAAGCCAAGCCTTTTGGAGGTTTCAGCTACTTGCTGCTAGAAGAGTGACACCTAAGAATTTCACAGAAATTTTTAGATTGCCTCTGGAAAAATTGTTTTCCAAAGGTGATAAGCAGGAGCATATCATTAGAATGCTCTTTGGACAACTCGGAATTATTTATTCTGATTACTTTTAACATGTCTACAGCTTCAGAGCCCTGCCAAAAAGCAGTTACAAATCAGTAGTGGCCCACATAGTAAAGCAGTGGTCTGTAGTGAAAGGCTGTGTGGTATCACCCTCTGTGTGGATTTTCACTAAGTCTGAAATCATTCATTTCAGTCAAGGCTGAGTCTTTAATTCACATTTCCTTCTCATTTATATCAGTGAGATTTACTGTGTGACTTTAAGAACCTCGTTAGGGGTTTCTGAACTCATCAATTTGTGATGAACTAAATGGGGGTAGGTGTAATTCCCCATATCAAAGATATTGCATAAATACAGACAGAGCAGAATACAAATATTCAAAAAGCATTTGTGAGGTCCTCGGGGATATAAATAACATAAGAAGATTTCATCTTCTCCTGGCTCCCAAAGCATTTTTTACACTGACAAGTATCAGGAAGGAATATCTTCTGTATTGAACTTTGTCACCCTATTTCAGCTGCAGCCAAATAAAAGTTCCTGAGCCAAAGCAAAATGCTGATTTTTTTTTTTTTTTTTAGTTTATGCCAACACCTATACAAACAATTTTTAATAGAGAAGGTCTCATGTTCCAGACTCCCACTCTTCAGGAAGTACAGCATCACTATCACCTCTGCATTTCCAGCATCTTCCCATTGTCTGGTCTGACTGGCCTAGGATGCTTCATTGCAGCAGGTCTCCACAGAAACAAGATGCCCATGTCCATGCTAGACCAGTGATTATAGAAGGCAGAATAAAAATTCCATTTTCATACAGAGGTCAGTAAGACAATCCTAGATATTTTAAGAACTTACGTCATGAAATTTAAATCAAAAATTAAGATTATCAAATTCAGCAAATATTGTAAACTAGAAATTCAATTAAATATTACAGTATATACCAAAAAGATTTCTTTTAAAGTCTGTTTGATAACTGCATTTGCATATTGCAAAAAGAGTGTCCACACAGAGGGAAATATGTAGCAATATTACACTAACATGTAAGAACAAAAAGATCTAACACTCCTAATTCAGAGAGTGAGAGATAGCTTAGAGGGAAATGTTTTCTAAACATTAGCTACTGAGCAAAGTTAGAAGCCAAAGCCAACAGCAGCCACATTATACTTGGGCTGCTGTCTCTTAAAGTGGCAGCAAAAGAGAGAGCCCACAAACAGCATCCTCCAGTTTTAGAAAGGGGTGCATTTATTCCAAAGTGACAGACAGGGTTTGAGATTAAGTTAGCAACCCTTCAATCCTTGAGTGCATATGAATGGCAAAGCAAAAACAACAAAAACAAACAAACAAAAAAACCAACAAAAAAATTACAATAAAAAAAAATGCTAAAAAAACATGCAGAATATTTTCTTAGGATTTTGAAGGCCTGAGAATGCAGTCCTGAACCAAAGAGAACATTTGGATTTGGAATGAGTCCCCAGGCATCCCTCATACTACAGGTCAGAAGGACTGGATATCTGTTAGCAGTCAGGGCTACAGAGGCAGCTTTTTCTAACAGCAGTTTTGTACAGCCTGCCCATGCTTTTTCCTCTGTAGATGGTCTGACACATGCACTGCCTGTGAGATTAACTTAAAGGGGATGTAAAGATGGGTATATTTAATCTCAAATTCTATGTTGTGTAAAAGAGTTTTTTGCATCAGCTCTGATAAAGCTTCTTGTATGATGTTAAAGAAGTCAGGTGATGGGTAAACCAATAAGTCTGAAACAGCAGGCCAGAAGCCTGGGAAGCATAGAGGGTGAGGAAGGAAGGAACAGAAATAGTGCCTCTGTTCACCTGGGAGGACCAAAAAGGGAGACCCAGGGAAAAACTTATGGCATAATAGCTTGGCCCCTGTCTTTTTGATTGAAAATTTCAAAAAGAAGTGGCCACTCTTTGAAGCCTTATAGATGCAGTGCACATCTTCCTGAAGGGTCAAGGGATTTGGCCCAACTTTACTGCATTGGTATTGGAAACAGTAGGGCTTGTCAAAGTGACATCATGCACTGTTAGCTGACAAGGTGGCGTAGGGTCATAGGTTGGACTTGATGATCTCAAAGGCCTTTTCCAACCTAGTTGATTCTGTGATTCTGTTTTACTTTCTGACAGTTGACTCTCTAGGAGTTAACCAGGACGGGAGAAGTAAATTAATGGCACAAATCTTTTTAGTCTCAAAAGGCACATAAAGTCTGTAATTGCTGGAATAGGAAGCACCAACAAGTGTCTCACAGGCACCTTGAGACTGCCTTCTTGACCTCTTTTGCTTCTTTTTATCTGGTAGGAAAAAGGCTCTGAGATTTGTGAGACAGCTGAAGTACAGTATCTGCTCTTCTAAAAGATGTAAGAAATTTTCTCATTCCCTCCTCTTGCCCTTTTCCTGATCATTGCTCTTGCAAAACAGTGAGGCAAAATTTAGTGGAATTTGGTGCCTGGACTCAGCTTTCAGGTGTTCTGCTCCAGTGCTGCCAGCAGCTCACTTGATCCCCAAGGCTATTGGTGGAACAGACCAGCAATCTTAAACCATTCATATTAAAACAAATAATGCACCCCTCAGGCCTTTTTTATTCATCATGCGCATGAAAAGACAGAGGGAAGAAATACAGCAAATTTTCTTTTGTTGGGGAGCTCAAAACATAATTAAATTCCAGCTGCACCAGACATCCCTGCTGTGCTACCCATATAAAGCTTCAGCTCCACTATACATGCGGGCTTCTTTGTTAGGTGTCTGTTATGCCATTCTTAAATCATGCTTCCATAAAAACAAACTCCAAAATGTAAAAAGGGAGAGGGAGATGTTGCCATGGCAGGGCTTAAACTTCCTCTTTGTTCTTTACATGGGTATCTCCCCCCAACCTCCCAACACCAGCACTCACCTCAGTCTTGTTCTCCCATCATTTTTTTGCGTGATACCAGCTCAGAGCTGAATCTTGTTATCTCCAAAGAATATGTGTTGGATTTGACAACATTTACATTTCTTTAGAGAGTGAAAATGAAGTCAGAGGAGAACTGTTGAATAACTCACCTCTATGGGGCTGCTCTTCTCTTTGTACATGGCTGCTCTCATGGCTGGTTTAATTCCACTATTTCCCCCCTCACGTATCTCATGCACACTATGAATTTTTATGGACTCTGTATTTGCTTGCCTGCGCTGTAGAACATGGAACTTGGCCACTTATTTCAATGAAGCTGAACCCAAAGCGCTTTTGTGACAAGAGGTGGCTGACACACACAGTGCACCCAGTGTGGCAAGGCTCTTCTGGTGACAACACCAAAAGCAGGAGGCCAGCCAGCCATGCCAGCTATGCAAAGCATAGGGCTTCATCTGCCTTTCAAGGAGGCAACGATCCGTGCGCAACGGCAGAGGTGGCAGCCTCTGTCTGTGACAGCAGGACATCGCCTGGCTCGCGGATGAGCCCCTTCATTTCTTATTTTCATCATGCAAACGCCCTGGCAAGTAAGAGCAAAAGCTAGCATGTTCTGGAAACCCGCGGCTTCAGAAGCGCCGCCGCAGAGCAGGGCTCCGGGCTGTACCAGCCCAGGTGGCCCTGAGGCGCCTGAGGGGCAGCGGGATGGAAAACCCGCCGGCACCGGCTGCCCAGCCCAGGCCTTGCAAGTACTGTTAGAAACGCTGAGACGTAAATCTGCTTGGGGAAACGCAATCGGGGGGCAGCGCTTAGCTGCGAGCAGCGGAAAAGGCCGAAGAGCCGTCAAAGCCGTACGGGGGGTGAGGGACGCGCGCCGCTGGCGGGCGGGAGCCCGGTGCCTCACGGCCGGGAGCCCGGTGCCTCACGGCCGGGAGCCCGGTGCCTCACGGCCGGGAGCCCGGTGCCTCACGGCCCGGAGCCCGGTGCCTCACGGCCGGGAGCCCGGTGCCTCACGGCCGGCGCGGCCCCGCCCGCCGCTCCCCCCGCGGCCGCCGGGGGGCGCCGCAGCACCGCGGGCAGCGCCGCGCCGGGCCGGGACCGGGCCGCCCCTCGCCCCTGCGCGGGCCCCGCCGGGAATGCGGGGAAGGGGCGTCAGCCTTCGTCAGGCGATCTTTATGGCAGAGAAAAACAAAAAAAGCAGCTGTATGTTTTTTTCCCAAGTGTCGGATGTTCTCTGGGTGTGCAGTGAAACCGGGTGTGTGATCACTGGCCGTGCCTGTCTACTGGTTACACGTAAGAGCTCTCAAAACAGTCGAAAGTTCTGAAGAAGGAATCATAAAGCATACGAAGAAATAATGGTTATATTTAACAGTCCGCCCTGTTCTCTGATTCAGTAGTGATTATGAACTCACTTAAATCAATGTAGTTCCTCTAAGGAGTGTTTAAAAAACACATTTTTCCCCATTCCTGCATTATTAGCAGTGGCTGCTCTGACAGATTAATGTCAGGCTACCGTGTCGTTCCGTGACAAGGCTCATTTTGTTTTCCAAGTGCTGCTTTTATTGTTAGACTGTGCTGTACCCTCGCTACACCTTTGTAAATTTCCGATTAAGCTACAAGTCAGATACATCAGGAGAATTTCTTGTGACCAGCAAAACCTTGTGCTGGAGTATTATTAAACTTCAATGATAACCTCTTTAAGGAGAAAAAAGAAGATATTACTGCTGACAACCAAAATGGTTTGAAAAGTCAGGTACTGCTTATCTAGCTGCTATCTAAGAAAGCTAAGTCAACGAGGGCATAAAAAAAAGATTTTGCTCAGTCAGAGGGGATAAAAAAGGAGGCTGGATTTGGGGAAGCAAGGTCTAGTTTGACCTGAGCCGTAAAATAGCACACAGCACCATGAAGGACCTAAAGCAGGGAACTGCATGGGACTGTTTTGCATAGCACCATGTAGCTTAGTGTGCTCTTCAAGTTGCCAAATGAATGGATTAAAGTCTACATGCCTTCAGCTCACCAACATCCTCAAAGAGTAAAAACTAAATTCTTCTGGGATTTGGGCTCAGGCTGACCTGGCAAAGAGAACCTTACAGTTCAGCTGAAGGCCATCAGACAGTGCAACAGTGAGGGGGCCAAACCTTAGGGCCAGTGCTAGAGCTTCTCTACACAAATCTCAGTGGGCAACAACACAGGACCCTGGCTTAGGACTCTAACCCAGCTATTGGGAATCTAAAAAGGGAGCACAACTAAAAGAATGATGCTCAACTTGTTATAACACTGAGAGTGAACAAGGAACAACATACTTTGCTACCCCTCTGCTTGTTTAGCTTCAGCAACAGTGTTCTGTTAGATGGCAATGACAGAAGTGCTTACTTTTTATAAGTCCTTACTTTTTATGCTTTGGAAGATTCCAAGCATAAAAGTCTGCAATTATAAACCCCACCATTTCTCAAATTAGCTGGTGTGACAGGGTAGCTGGACTCGGTGTCAGTGTCGCACTAGGTCACAGGTCAAAACTCCTTACACTTAACCCTGCATTTCCATCTTCTTGGAGCTCCCCTCTCCTGTGTAAGAAAGTGTCCTTGGAATTTTTCCCCCAAGCTCCAGGAAAAGAGGCCATGCCAGGAGACATGGCCAATGCATCCTTATGTCCTGGCAATGTTTGGTTGCTAGAAAAGCTTCTCTAGTTAGCGACTGGCAGAGCTTACAGCAGCCTTCAACCTGCTATAACATGCTCTGAAGTGAGGACTGCTGCAGGCAACACTTATTTCTTTTGAACTGTGCTCCAGTCTGATGTGCACATGTTGCCCTTCAGCAAGCTATCACAATTGCAGGCAGAGAAGGGAGGGCCTTGCCTGCAAGCTACAGCCTCCAGTTGTGAAGCTCTCTTACTTCCTTGTGAATGGGGCTGGTGAAAGCCTGCCGAGTTGGCTTCACCTGGGTATGCAAGCAAGATTCAGCAGGACTTGTTCACAAAAGTTGACACCAGACCAAGCCCTTCAGATGCACATTCCTAAGCTCACTCCTCCCCTTTAGGGTATTTTATGGGAGCCACTCCCAGGTTTCCCCCTCACCTTAATTACCTTTTTGTAGGGATCAGCTCTGTGTGTGTGTGTGCATGCTGATGCTAGGAAGGGCTGTCAGCCCAATCTCTTTAGCTTTGCAGCCCAATCTCTTCTATGATCCTGTGGCTTCAGGCTGCAGCTTTTTTTTTCCCAGTGCTTAAATGCAACACGTGGATATTAGGCAAGAGCAAGAATTCGCTTTCTCTTGCACACAAAACAAGGAAATGTATTCTGCCTCACCACAGCTGCCGCAATCACAGCTGCACTGCCGAAGCAGATGAACTTGCTGGCCTCTGCCCCTTCCCTTATTGCTGTTCCTCCTCTAGAGTCTCTAGACACCAGTCCCAGAGTGGGGACTGCAGAGTCTCTCTTGAGGTGGACAGAGGAACCCTTGGTAAGTGAGCTGCAGCCACGTGCAGAGCCCTAGCGAAGAGAGCTGGCATGATCCCAGGCGAGTGTTGAACCGAAGGATGTGCAAGGCAGTCTGAGGAAACACCTCCTTGGAAGTACACTTAATAGGCTGGAGCTAATGGTCCTTGCCTTGCAGCCCTTGTAAAGTCCCACTGGAAACTGACCATGGTAAGAGGGGCTAGGAGAGCAGAGACACAAATTGTTAGCTCCCAGCATGATTCAGAAGTATCTGTCCACATTACTGGTGTGAGTCAGAGCCAAGAAAGATCTTTGTGATCTGTGAAGATAACTCAAAGAATTCCAACCCTTGAGAAATAATTTCAGACATTAAATTGGTCTTGTCTCCAGATCTGAGCTAATTTTTGGCAGATGCAGAAGTCCCTGGATGAAGGTTAAACAGAGTGGCTGAACTTACCTTGTCATTGGCTTTCTTGTTGTTGGTTGGTTTGGTTTAGTTTTGGGGTTGGGCTTTTTAAATGCTTTTGTGGTGGGTTTTTTGTATCGTTTTGTGTTTCAAAAGGATTGAAAAGAAGTGGAAACGCTAACGGGTATTTTGGCTTGTTCTGCTGTGTAGAGCGTTTCTGTGCCAGTTACCTAGGAAACTGCTGTAGGATTGAATTTGGATGGATGTGTTGTCAACTGCAAGTGAGTACAGTGGCTTTTCAAGAGATGGGGAAGAGTGTAAAATGCAGAGAAAATATAAATGCCTGTAATGTGATTCCTGGGTAAGACGGCGGTCCTATCTTTTTGACAGGCATTTTGTAGGCACCCTGACAGCCGCACAAAGGGATCACAGATGGAGTGCATGGCCATGCCTTGGCACTTGAGCTTGAATGCCCTCATGTTTGTAAGCTGGGTTAGCATTAATCTAAATGTCAAACCATGACTGCAAAAAACCTACTAAGGTTGCTATTAAGCGCTTTGCCCATTTTATTACAACAGAGTTATGATGATCCAAAGAAATTTTACAGCCTTTCTAGAAATTTGGACTGCAGCACTGCAAAACCATTTGTAAAAAAATAGAAATAACAAGTACAATAAAGACATTTAATGATTGATATACTTCTAAAGGCTTATGCAATCAACAAAAATGTGACTGCAGAGCTTTTCCTGGAAATCATCAATAATTGGCCTTTTTTAATACAGCAGCAAAACTATGGAAAAGCAAATAAGTGCTTCAGTCTGGAGGAATTCTTCTGATGTCTGTCAGCTCTGCCATGATGGCTAAATCTGCAAGTGGTTACTTATCTCACAGGAGCCACAACTTAGAATTGTCCATGGCTGAAAAAAAAATTAGCAAAACAGTGGGGATTACTTAGAATAGAACTCCCACAATTTCTCCTATTCCCTCCCCCATTCCAAAACACTCACAGGATTAACATTTGGGCTTATACTGAGCACCAATTTCCTTGTATTTCTCCTACAAAGTGCACTTCAAATGGCAAATGCAAACTCCTAGGAGTTTATTCATGTTATGACAGGTGTCATTAGTTGGCAGAGCTACATGTAATCTTCAAAGGTTTGGTTTCTTCCCCCGCCCCCAAGCAGGTGAGCAAGTTTCCAGCCTGGAAAAGACAGGTTGTGCTGCTTGTTTTGGGTTAGGCAAGTGCACCGGGTAAGAAGAAGTATTGCCCTTGTTCTTCTGGCTAAAGCTCTGAGGCAGAGCCTGCTTCAGAGCCACTTTCTAAGGCCAGCTTGTCCCTATTCCCTGCAGCTGTGCACCCACCAGTGTGCTTACATCCCCTGCATTTCTCTCTGCAGATGCTCCTCTCTTTCCAGGGGTCTAAAATGAATGCTGAACTTACCAGTTCTGACTTCTGGTCTGACTCAGGTTGGGAGTGAGTGCTGCCCCGGCTGTACCTTCAGGGCAGGATCAGTCCCTTGGAGCTGAGGGTCAGATGATGGTCCCACCAGATGTCTGGTCAGCTTCTATTGCAGTGCCACATGTACGTGACTAAGCCAGAGCACCTTGTGGGCATACCTTGACTCTGCCCCTGCCTGCATTGCTTTCCAGGAGGCCAGGCTGTGTGGGCCCAGCTGCTGCTGTTGCTGTCAAAAAGAAGCTGTGGTATCTCCCATGTCTTATCAGCTGCTTATAAGAATATAGACACCCCTGATCACTATTTCTTCAACGACATCTTTAACAGTATTTACATTGGAAATTACTCAAAACCTATAAAACTGCATGCTGATGGGCCTGAAGGTGGCTCCAGTTCACTCTGTTGCATCCAAGCTTTCCCTCTGGCCTCTGTCTTTGAAGATGGGCTGAAGTGATATCCAGAACTGGACTCCCTTCCTCCCTGCTCGAGCAGATGTGCACACAAACCTAAGCAGACTCCTCTATTTCAGGCCCATCTGTAACCTGTGTGATGAATAATGTACAATGAATTTGTGGTCTACATGTTTATTAAGTGACTCAGTATTTCCAGTGGAGATTTTGTGCTCATGTTTTACTCACATCTCAAAACCCACTCACTCTTTTATTATCCCCAACAGCGGTAGGTGATAATAAATTATACAACTGCAGATGACGGCAACTATATCAACAAACAAATTGTATCAATTTTCAGTGTGAGTTTAAAGCTTCGTTTACTGGTTGTGCAAACTCTGAAAAAGGAATTTGGGAACACTGCTGCTGTTTTAAATGTTCTAACCGGGCTGTAATCCAAACCTTCCATAAGGCGTCTCTAAAGAAGATTTTTGCCTACTGTGTACCACTGCTTTTACATACGAGATTAGGGATTTATGTACGTAAGAGCAGGGAGAGAAATGTAACTAACAGAACAGTGACAGCTCTGTGGAAGGGCTGAAAGACAAAAGGCAGCAGTGGTGGATTTCAGAGCTAATCCCCCTCTACTGCATTTGTAGAAACACATTTGTTCTTTCTGAAAAACAAAGGCTTGTAGAAAAGCATCAATCAATCAACAGTGCAGCTACATTCTGTGTATTGAAGCAAGCTCACATGCTCTCTTAAATTACCCTGGATCCTATTTTAAGCTTAATAAGCTGCTCAGTAATTTGTATGGCTGTGGAAAGATGTGAGCTTATGCCACAACAGCCGTTTCGAAACAGCCAAAAACTTGTGGCGAGAGATTGAAAAGAACTACTTTTTGGGAAAGTAGTTGTAGCTGTATTTAGAAAGTTACAGTATCCATTCCAAAAGGAACAGAGACTGTTTGTTGAGAAACCCGTATCTATGTGATAATTGTACACTTCAATCACAGGAAAGAATGCTTGGTCAAATGTAAGAGTGGCTCACCATGGCACATGGTGTAATCTTGTTTCAATTGAAAACTTTAAATTTTCAGTTGTTTATACTTGTAGGCTATGTGGGAAAATAAGCCTGGATCTCTGTCACTTGCCCAAGTGATGCTTACCACCTAGGTGCTGGATGGAGCATACAGGTGAGACAATAAATATAACTGAGACTTTCAGTGAGAGGAGACCATCCTGCAGGCTCTGAATTTCTCCACACAATGATCCTGATCCCTCTGGGTCTGGGACAGGCTGAAGCAATTCAGAGCTGACTAAGCTGCTGTGTGACTAAGCCTCCTGGACCTCACCAAACTCAATAACTAATACTTTTAACTGAGCTGCTGATCACCGTCCTGACATGCCAGCTGGGTTTTGCATGTTTCCTTGCCCATAAATATGGTAAGGGCTGTCATGAACCTCTTCTGTCTGCTCCTTTTGCAGATGTTCCCAGGGCTTGAGAAGAAGCCCTCTCACAGTGGAGCTGAGGAGGTTTCAGCTCAGAAAACTCTGGGAAAAGGGCCCTCAGAGAGACTGAACTTAATCCCCTCCCTTTAATTGCTATTGGGACCTGGTGAAAGTACATATTTGTAATAAAGGCTGGCTGTTAAAGTCTTCTTGGAGCTTGGCACGATTAACTTTGACACTGAGAACTTGAGGCCAGACCATAGAGCATTTCCTCCTGCAACATGATCAATGTTTGCATGAATAAAACCAATCACAGATATAAGTCAGTTCTTGTTAATCTGATGATTCTCATCCATGTCCTATACATTACTCTCCACGTTTTTAAAACAGGTGCCACTGCCCACTGCACTGGCAGTGCCCAGTAATTGGTCCTCCAGCCAGCCCTCCTTCCTTAGACGACTTCTGTACTCCCCTTGCTTTCCAATGTCTTCCAGCTGAGGAACAGGGCTCTTGTTACTGCCTGTCCCCCTCTCCAGCAAGAACAGTCTCAGAGGAGATTGTTTTGTGATTAATTTACATGTCCTTGACCTGGGGGAGGGGCGTTGGGGTACTTACAGCCAAGCCTGGACTAGTTTACTTTTTTTCTTTATATCTGATTCTCTTATGGTATGAAACTTCAAAAGTTCACATTTAAGTGAACTACCCTACATGCAAGTAAATTACCCTACATTGTATTAAAAAAACATAAAGATGATTGTTTGGAACAGTGTAGTATGTTAACCTTAATTTCATAACAGTATCTCCTCTAGGAGCCAAATACACAAACAAGGGGACCTGTTACAATTATGGATGTAATTTTAAATAAACTTTTTTTTTTTTGCCACCCCTGGGGTTTTGGTCATATCTTGCCCTCAGTTTATATGTATGTCTTTTATATCAGACCTTTTTTTTTCCTGACAGACTCCTCATTTGATCTGTCTCTCTAGATTTTGGATGCAAGAGAAGTGCTCAGAGGTATGGAAAGTTACTCTTTCCTATTACAATAATGATATGTAAATACATGTAACATCCTCAGCCCCCTCTGTAAATAGAGCTGGGTATGTTGCCCTTACCTTCCAAGGCTGCTGTTACTAAAACATCTCACACAAATGTACACTCAGTTCGAACAGAAATGGCCTTCCTCATTTGCGATTGGGTGGAAAAGGAGCAGACTGGTGTTATGTACATAAAATCTGGTGAGACCACACCACCAAAACAAGCTGACAAAACAACTGAGAGAGCATCTTTGGAAGTATGCCTTTGCTAGTACAGGAAAAAAGGTATCTTCTTAATCTAGGTTCACTAACCTGTTTTTGAAGAGTTGTGAATGGCAGGTTGTTTAGTTTAAACTTGGGTCAGCAGCTCAAGTTCAAAAGTTGTGAACCTGATACTTTATTCTGGGCGAGAATGCTCCGTGCTCTGAGGAGGCAGGGGAGGTTCTGCAGGAGGGAATTGTGGTGATAGGCTGCAGTGTGCTTCCATGGGGTCCCAGGGAAGCAAAGCGCTGCAAATTCTTCCAGATGGATCTGTGGCCATGTTGCCCTACCCTGCTGGGACAGGCTGGGAGCAGAGCTCAAACTTCCCCTTGGACAGGTAACAGGCAGAGCAGCTGGGTCTGTGAAGCCATGCTCCTGTCCTGAAGTCAGCTGGCAAAGAGCAAAGCAGCCCATGAGCCAGACTGGGCTGATGTGGTACGCCCATGAGCCAGACTGGGCTGATGTGGTACACCCACAGCCAGGCTAGGTGGCTTAACCACTACAGACTCGCTTTACTACAACAGTGAAGGCAGCAAGCTTGGACATAGCCATCCCTGTGGTGGGTGCTGCTGTGAAAGCACACAGGACACAGCCCACGTGAGCTGAGAAGGACAATCTCTTAGGGTTCAGAAACGCTCAGTGTCATTCTTCCTAGAGAAGTGGTAACACCCCCATTAGGTAATGGGGAAGTGCTTTTGGGAACTTCACCCTAAACTCTCTTGGAGTCCAGTTTTTATTGGAACAGTATTTCCCCTCTTGCTTCTTTGTCAACTTTAAATTGCAAATATGGAATTTTAAGTGGTTCTGATATGGACCTGAGAAAATAATCTTTCTTTGGAGTAAAATTTAGGGTATTCATTTAACTGCATTTATTTAAATAACAGTTGATTTTTAGTCAACTGATTCTATTTATCAACCTCCATCTGAATTATTAAGAAATTAGGGAAAACATAATTATGAATTAATTCTTACTTATCCCTGTCTGATTGGTCAAGCTCTGAGCAGGCAGGTTGGTAAAATCTCTGGCAAGCTGACCTGTGATAAATTCACCCCTGTCTGCTCTACGACAAAAGCATTCAGATCCCTCTTAAAATAAAAGGGGTTAAAAAGATAATAGACTTCAAAATCAAGAGAGTGAAGATGTACTGTACTGCCGGCAAAGACTAAATGATGGCCATGCCACAGCAAAATGCTTTAAGATTAACATACAAGGTCAAAATCAGAACATTAGCCCCACCACTGTACATCTTTTACTAGAAAGTTTCCATTTCCTTCTTGACAAGTACAAATGTCTGTAACTGGCACTGTGAGTATGTGCCTTTTTTCAAGCCAACACTGTTTGTAAAATTTCTTTAAAAAAACTAAACCAGGAGTTAACTCCTTATTAACTTGAATTGGTGGAATCTTGATTCAAATAACTTCTTTATCACATTGCTTTCTCCAAGTGAATTTTCTTTTCAGCAACTTACATTTAAGTGACATGTTTTCTGACCAGTGTGGCATATTTTGCGTATAGTTTTGCCTAATTGGTAGTTCAGTCTGCAAGCAAATAATATTTCTTTTCTTCCACATTCATTTGTCTTCAGGAAAATCTGGTTTTACAGCCAAGTTTTTTCGGACTTAAGTACTCTATTTCACTGTAATACGATCACGTTAGTGCCAAGATGTGTCAATTGCCTGAAAATATTGGTGTCTAAAGGGTTTGATTTTCTTTCTTTCCTATAATAAAATACTGTGCAGATGGAGTTAAGGATTTATTTAGAATAACTGAATTTTTTCCTTCATCTTTCTCACTGTTGTTTTTCCCCATTGTGAAGTTTTGTGCCTATTTTGCTTTCCTGTTTTTGTTAAACCTCAGAAACATTATTCAGTTGTGGGTCATCCACTCAGGAATGTTAGGTAAAAATTTCTGGGAATACCACTATAAAGCTGATATTCATTTAAAATATTTTTTGAAGTATGTGGTAACAGATTTCAAATTAGTCTGGAATGAAGATTAAATAAAAGTATTTTTGTGGATTTTTTTTTCGCTAGGTGGGTAACTTCAAAGAGGATAATTTAATCAAGTATTTTGATGAAATAGTTCTTGTTTTCTGAATAGCAGGACTACACACATCCCGGGATGTGCTAAGAGATGGATTGTCCTGGGAGTGGGGCAGGCTGAGTTTTTTGCTGCAAGGCCCAGTATCTTTGGTAATAGATGACAGTAATCTCAGGAAACTACCAAGGCAAAAGACCTATGGCTCTGATGTTGCCACTGAATGGGAGGCGATTGTTTAATTTCCAAACTGGCTTATCCTCAAATTTGCCATTTTTTCTTTATAAATTTTGGGAAGAATATGGAGAATGTTGCCAAGAGCAACCACTACATCCTGAGGAATTGGAAACAAAATACAAGAAGAAAATAGAACAAATATTCCTTAAAGGAGATTACTGTACTGCATTCAGTGCCTTGTAAATAAGCACATTACAACTACCCTGGTTATCCCTCAGCAGGTAAATGCCCTGGAGCATTAAATGTCAGCTACAGTTAAACTACCTACTAAATGTCTCCTCCAACATCAGTCTGTGCTAACGCTGTTCAGGGGCAGGCAGTGTCAACAGAGCACTGCCCACTTTGCTCCTTCTCCTGTACTCTATCAGACAGTGGAGGGAATTTCCTGACATCTGCAAAGGATTCTTCTCTTCCCAAAGTGATAATATATTTCCCCTTGATCTCCTTCCCTCTGGGGCCATACAGCTGGCATTGGGTAGAGATGGGTGAGTAGGGAGGCTCCTGTAATCATGGCTCACTAATATATTCTACAAATGTCATGGCTTGGGTCAAAAGTAGCCAGGAGTCCCTGACACAAAAGGTGGGGATCTGTGATTTAATCTGCAGCCCTATGTAACTGGTGTAAATTTCACTAAGGACCCGAAAGAGTCATCAAACATGGAGGAAAACTCAAGTACACATTGACCTGGGACAGAAGGATGAACAGTCATCCAGAAAATAATTCAAAAATTCAAACTTCTGCTGTTCTCTATCCACTCAGCTGACCCCTGTAGCTTTCTGAGTCAGTAGGAGCAATGCAAAAGAGAGGCATGTAGTACAGTGCTGTCAAGTATTTTAATTAATGGCCTTATTGGGGATGAAAGACTGAGAGATGGCTCCTACCCAGTATTATGACTGGACCCTCCTGATTGTCCTTCCAAATGACAAATGACTGTTTCTCTATTGAGAAATCAATTTATAACTCACTTTCAAACTCTGCTACATTTGGGATGATTTGGCTCAATGTTTTGCTCTTCAGGCTCATCCCTATTAAAAAAAATCCAGAATTATTTTCCCATACTTGGACAGCTATATGGGCTGTCGCTTCCAGACTCTCTCCCCAGAGCAAGTTCTCTGAATTCATACAGCTCAAGTGACCTTTCCAGTTCACAAAAGTGACTAAGATTCCCAGCAGTAGTGCAAGCTTTGTAATTGGAAGATTCATCTGTACATGAATGCATATTTATACACAGATCTGTACATATATTATACACACTCACATACACAGAATATGTATATGTGTATGTATAAAAATACTGCTTGGAATTTCAGCTCTCATGTTCCTAAGCTCTATGTCTATATAAGTTATGGAAATTCTGGCAAAACTCAGAAAGTGACAAGCATATTTTACATTCACACAACTCATCTGTTGAAGCATGATTTTAAGAGGCCCTACCTATTTAAACACTTACTGTAAAACGAATGAGTAAATGGGTTTCTGGATTAGGATTTTATTCAGGTTGTAAATTTTTAGAGACTGGGACTGTTTGCCTGATTTTGTACACAGGCAATAGATTTTGGTCCCTAGGAGGTGTCTCTGATGGAATAATTATAACCATTCCAAGAACTGAGAAAGTGCACTGAAAATTACTATACTATTTATTTTCCAGTTTAATTTGCTGAATTTTTCCAGACAGCTCTTCAAATAATAAAGCAATAGCCAATACATTTTTTTAAAATAGCAGTTCTCCTTTGATAGCCTTCTTTTACAAATTCTTGAAATAAATCATCCAATGTCTCAGGGCAGAGAAACCTATAGGTTCCGTTATCCAATTCAAGTTTTACTGCTTTTAACAGGCTAAGTGGCAAGAAATATTTCAAGACAAAACCTCATCCAATCTAGCCAATACAGTCTTCCTCAAATTGTTGATAACATTTGATAAAACTCTTGTTTTCTTTTGGGTGAATGAGTAGCTTTAAGGGGTCTTTCAGCATTTGCCTCTGGTTGAACACTTTGGGACACTGTTCAGTTCAAGAATGGCAAACCTGAAGTTGAATGTCTTTAAATCTATAGGTCTTGAAACTGAGCATAATAGAGAAGGCAGGTCAATGTAGTCAGTGGAATCTAAAGCTCACCAGCCAAGGGAGATGAAATCCAGTTGTCTAGGGAGTTGGAGTCACTAAAGGTACCACAGACACCCAGCAGCTTCATAAGGCTTTCAGATCTGATGTGGGATGCAGGAGAGACCACGTGGCATATCCCGTTGTGCTTAAATCAACATAACTTAACTGAAGCCCAGCTGTATTCCATGAGCCAAGACAGGCTCCACTGCTCTGCTGGTTAAGAACTTTATTTTGTTGCCTGTACCTGTCATTTCAAAGCATTTGAAGAGCCTTAGGGTAGCCCAGATATTGGTAAGAGGCTGGCAGATGTGTCCCTTGCCTTTCTGGAAGAGCAGCTGGAACAGCCAGCTCATATTAGGACGACATTTCAGTTGCCCATCAGTGACTGTTGAGCTGCTTCCTCGATCTCATGGCAGTAGAGGGAGTTGAGACCCCAGTACATCTATAGAAGCCTTCAATTATCCAAGTGGCCTCACAGCCCTTTCTGTACCAGTCTGAAGTTTTCCAGTAATGTTTATGCAGCTACTTCATTCTTCTACTATTTATCCACCCACTGCCCTGCATTCTCTCTCCTGTGTATATGTACTTTGGCTTGAGTATTTTGCCTGGACATTTTTAGACTTACCCAGCATCTTCTCTGCTGGCTCACACACTCGGTCCATAAACTTTCCTTGCTGCCAACCAGCTTCCCATCAGAAACTTTCCACATGGCTCCCAGGCAAGGCATGAGGAGCATTCTTCCTCCCATCCTGCTTCTCTTCCTTGGGGGAGACCAGAAGCTGGAAAGCAGCAGAGGCAGGAGCTGGAGATACCACCACATTCCCTGACAGCCCTTCATTGCTGGGCAAAGGACATCAGAACAACTTCAGCTGTCTTTCTGGCAATAATCTCATACAACATATAAACACAATGGGTTTGGGTTTGTTTCTGGGGAAGACCATGGGTACAGTTTCTTGTAAAATATAATATATGTTGTGCTTAAAGAGATCATTAAATAATTCTTGGCCTTTCTTTCCCAGAGAATTAAAAAATTATTAAGTTGGTATTACTGGCCAGGTCAAGCTGGGCTAAAAATTATTTAAGGGACTAAAATATACTTACAAAATTCTGTCACTTTACATCTACATGTCTATATATTTATTCAAATGTCTGTCACATTGCCATTGAGGCAGCAGTCAGTAAGTTTGAGCTCTGCATTTGAATTCCCTGGAGAGATTAATTCTAGCAATAACCCAAAGAGGAAATAGAGACAGCAGTTAACTGTGGCCAGAAAGAAAGAAAGAAAAAAAATAGAAGCAAAGAGTACTGTTTATAGAGTTACAGTGTCCTCTGTGCTTTCAGACTGAGATGAACACGTCACAGCGTTATAAACTTGCCTGTAGGCTAAACAGCACCTTCCAAGCAGCACAGCTAAAGAAGGATGGTACAGTCAAGGACCCCAGCCCCTGCACAGCCTTCCCAGAGCACCCTGACAAGTTCTCTCCAGAATATTCACCTCTGATGAGAACAAAAACATTTTTAATGTTTCATCTGTCTCAGTTTGCTTCTTCATGAATGCCCAGCTGATTTCTTCACCTGTCCAGACCAACAAATCCAGATTCTGTTCTGTATGTTTTATTACATTTCTGCCTCATATATATTAATGAACACTGAATGTTATATTAAGGTGTTTTCTTTTTCCAGAAATAATGTGGTATTGGTTCTACCCTATTTGACTGTCAGCCAGGCCATAGTCTTATCAGATTCCAATTTAAAATTATCATTCTGGTGTTAAAGGTTTCCCAGGGACTTGTCAGCTCCACAGCAGCTTCCAAACAATGGTATCTTTTCTATTTATTCTTACCAAGTGTGCAGATATCAGTATTGAAAAAAAAAATTAAAAAATAAATTAAAAACATGGTGAGAACAAACTGTGAGCCCAAGGAGTGACATTTACAGCAATCATCATGAATTCACTAGGCTCATTCCATTAATTACCATATGAGACATCTTATTTCTTTTGATTGTCACAGTGCTGTGGCAACCTCTGAGCAGGAAATAAAACCAAGATTTTTTTTAAAATGAGAGCCTAATGCATTCAACACAATTGAAGTTACTTAACAAAAGGAGCATATGTCGCCCTAAGTTTCTGAACTTGGGGTGTTTTTGCACAATAGCTGCTTCAGATTTTGGACAGGCAAATAAAGTCACATTAATTTTCTTGTTGCTGTGAAAGATTTATTGCTGGTCTCCATCTCAGCTCATGTGAAGGCACCTCATCTTAGAATAAATCAATGCCACACCTGCAGCAGCATGGAGATGTGCCCTTCCAGAAAACACAGAATCCAAGAGGTCCATGCTCTTCATATCAGAATTTTTATTCTACAGCTGCTTTGTTAGATGATTAAAGCTTTGGCCAGGGAAAGTTTCCATTTGCAATATTCTGGCCCTACAACTTCAGTGATTTTTCTTTTCCTGTTTATTTTACTGAAGTATTCCTATTATCTGTTTTATTTGTGACCCTCCATTTCATTGTGGCTGCTGTATGCAGATTGGTGACCACAGGACCACAATACAGCTCACAAGTCAGGCCCAGATTAGCAGCAATCTGCAGTCACACTTCAATTAGCTGGAAGGATGATGTTTCTTGACCGTCTGGTGTTTAAATAAACTGAAAATCAAAACCCTGTTTTTCTTGGTTCTCTTCCAAATTGCACAGTACAATTTGCCTCATTAAAGATTAAAACAGATGTCAGTAAAAGGAGATAAATCTGAATCAAATTTGAAATCCAAATGGTCCTGAACTCATCATTTGGGCTTTTCTAAAACATAGGAGGAAGCATTGAACAGCTCAGATCCATGGGATGAGAGTAAGAGGGGATGTAGGGGCTTAGGAAGACCCTTCTTTCACTTGAGTAGCTCTGTAAACTCTGTCTGTGGGTGGTGAGTTGCAGCTGAGGTGCCCACTGTAAATCAGCAAAGATGCTCCACAAGGTGTGGGTAGATATGGTCCTGAAGAAATACCTTTCTCCCTTTGCCTTTGAAGAGCTGACACAGAGCCACCTGGATCTCAGAGCTTAGGTGCTTTTCTCTCCCTGTAGTAGATTGTGAAACCAACAGAATACTGCAGCTGTCTTTGGTAGTTTAGTGTCTGAATTGAAAAGAAGAGAGAGAAAAGGCCAGGCAGAACACAGAGTTTCAATGAAATCATTGTAACTAATCTAATGTGTAGTCGTAACAACATCTAGGTGACTACTCACTGTGTGGAATATAGATATAATAATGAGGAAAACTGTTGGGGTTTTGTTTCTTGGGAACATCATTCTGCTTCACTGTGACCTTCTCAGTTAACTTAATAAGCCAAGGATCTTTCTATGAAAACAGCTCCTTAGTTTCCACACTAGAGAATACACAGCCTTATCACTTACTATCATTTTGATTATGAAACAATTGTTTTCATAAGCCTCACTTTTCTGTTGCTTGCAGCTATGAGTAATCTTTTTTTTTCAGGCTACCACTTCCTCATGCTTCCCAGTTCCTCAGTAATAATAGGTGAGGGTTATATTTAAAAGAAGATCTCTTTGATCGTGTTAGAGTGAAAGCTTTTCAAATTTTTGTCATCACTGTATACGCTGTTAATTGCAGAGGTTGGATATGTAGTTTGTAAATACACAGGTCAATGCAGATGCCTTGTTTGACCTAACATTTCTTTTGCAGTGTAGCCTTTTCTTCTGGTCACACAGTCTTCTGGTACAGCTTCAAGGGAGCCAGATGCCTTGGGCATAAAGGCTGCTGGTGAAGCCCAGAGCTCCTGTAAGTTTGTGCCCCTTGATGGCTTTCCTTAGGGTGGAAAGGAATACTTTTTGCCCTGGGGAGTAAATCTTCTTAAAAATAGTCTTGTACATTATCTGTGAGTATTTATTTCACTTGTATTCTCCAGCTCTCATTTTTCTTCCAAAGTTGTGGATCCAAAAGGTCCATTTCCCCTCGGGTCCCTCCAAATCTTGGTCTCCTGCCTCCCTACTGTGCCTACTCTCTGCAGGGGCTGACTGTTCCCACTACTGCACTGTAACTCCCCAGTGGCACCAGGACCCTTTGGAAAAGCCACCAAGATTTTAGGCCTGATTTCACTCTGGAGTTTAGCAGGTGATGCTAAGCTTGTGGGAGAGTAGGAGGCACATCAAGCTGAGAATGCAGCTGACCAGAAAATATTTGACATTTTGTTTGAGTACAAATGTTCTCTTACTAAGAACATGCTTTGACTAGTAGTTGAGATTTCTCCTCCTTAATATTAATCACAAGGCAAAGAATTTGCACAATTCATTTTCTTAACCATGTTTTTAAAAATGCAGTAAGAGCCACCTATGCTTTTATCCTGTACCACAGAGGGCTGTGTGGAAGAAATTTCAGGTGTTACTTAGAAATGTGTGCTGCTGAGTGCTTTCATACGGTACTTAAAAAGGAGGTGTTTATGAAGTCCCAGCAAAAGACTGAATGTCCTTCCTTCAGATTCTGTGAAAAGATAATTAGATAATATTGTAGATCTCAGGGTACAGCCACCACTGTCTGCACTACCTCCAGGCCATCTAACACAGCAATTTCCTCTTACAGTAGCTGATATAGCTGATAAATCTGTGGTATATTGCCTTTCTGTGGGTGCTGTCACCCTCACCCCACACCAGCCAATGTCTGCACAGGGATGAAATGGGTTTTCCAGCCCCATGAATAAAGGTTGTATAGTTGTCTTTTTCTCAAAAATCCAATTTGCACAATCCTAAATTCTCTCATTGTCTGTGCTGATGCCCACCCCATCCTGAACATTCAGGCCCTCTGAGAGAGGAGGACGAGAACTTTCATTTCTGAATCATACCATTTTGTTAAAATACATTAACATTAAAAGTTGCTATTCTCACATTTGTATTAAAATGCTATATAGTACTTGACCTCTTTCTATTTTTGGCTTCTGTTTCAGTGCACAAGCCATCCTTTCCCAAAGAATTAGAAGCAAACTTGAGGTGAGAGGAAGGTAAGGAAGGTAGGTGCAGTACTTCTGCAAACCAGCAAGCCACTTGAAGGAGCTTATTAGTTCTCTGATTGAAAGGACACAGTGCTTGTTCACAGTTAGAAAGTTAAACATAAGGAAAAAAAATAATTAAGGGGACTTTGCATAACAGGAAAGCTCATTGGGGTTCATGGATTTATGGATGTCAAGTGTTCTCTAACCCCATCCTCCTCAATGAAGGAGAGTCTTCCTTCCAAGACTCCTTTACTCTGGTCTCCTGGGTCAGATATTCCCAAGGGCTGATCTTGTCAGTGAAGACCAGTGCAAAGAGGGCATTCAATAACTCTGCCTCTCTGCATCTTCTGTTGCCAGGGCATCTCCTCCACAAAGTAACAGGCCCAATTTATCTTTAATTCTCCTTTTGGTTTTGATGTATTTGAAAAGCCTTTCTTGTTGTCCTTGACATCTTTGACCAGTTTTAATTCCAGATGAGCCTTGGCCTTCCTTGCCTCATTTCTCCTTACTCTGACAACCTCTCTCTATTCATTCCAAATGGCCTGACCCTGCTTCCATCTCCTGTGTATTTCCTGCTTACTCTTCAGTAATGAAGGAGTTCTTTGTTCATCCTTGCAGATTTCTTGCTCCCTTTGCTCAATTACTTGCTCATCTGGATGCATCTTTCTTGAGCCTGGAGGAAGTGATGCATGAATATCAACCATCTCTCTTGGACCTCTCCTCCCTGCAGGACCTGGGATTCTGGGATTCTGCCAAGGAGACCCCTGAAGAGGCTAAAGTGATCTCTCTGAAGTCCATGGTTGTCATCTTACTTGTTGCTTCTCCCTCCTGGCCCAATACTGAGCTCCACAATCCCACTGTCACTGCAGCCAAGGCTGTGCTCAACATTCACATCTCCAACGAGGCCTTCCCTGTTAGTGCAGTAACAGCACACAATTCCTTGGAGGATTCTCCACTAGCCATGCAGGACATTGTCACCAATGCTTTCCAGAAACCTCCTGGACTGTTTGTACTTCACTCAGGACTGGTTGCAGCTGGATGGATTGACAAGCTATGTCATGAAAACAAGTAATTGAAATTAATTTTGAGGGAAATATTTAATAGTCTGTAAGACTTTTGAAACTCCCTACTGCTTATGAAAGACCCTACATTTCCCTTTTCTGTAAGCTTGGGTTGCACTTGTCCAGATTCTCCAATGGGAATCTGCCTCAGCTCTGGACTGTAGCACCCAGAAAAACAACAACAGAGGCCTCAAATTCTCTTGTGAGGAAAAACTCCATCTGTTATCAGATCTGAAAATCATAAGCATTTTCAAAATCATGAGTATTAAAACATGTGTAAGTAATCACCTTGGAACACAGATGGTATTTCCCTTTTTTAGTTCAGCTATCATTTTCCTAATAGCAAAATGAATGTAATTTTAACTCACACTATTTTATTTAATTTTAAGATTACCACATCCATTAGAAAGCACATTATAAAGGATGTTTTGCCAGAAACATCTCCAATATTACAGCAAATAATCCTGTTACTTCCTTCTATGATTTATAGTGCCTTTCCCCCTCTTGTCTTTAAGTAACTTCAAACATTTTCCAGTAAAAGATGGAAGATGAAGTAAGAAGCTCCACAAAATTTATGCACCTGGATAAAGAAGACCCCTTTCATATTTTGTGGTTTGATTTTTTAATCTTTTTTCTGAAATTGTTTTCAATTTGGCTCAAGTTCCTTGAAGAGCATGAAAGTATCACTGAAAAAAAAGTATTCTGAATAGAAAATTCAAGAATGAAAATTCAAGAATGAAAACTGATACCTATTGTCCACTGTTCTTACCATTTTTCTTCCCCTGAACTGAGAGGGGAAGAAAAACTGTAAGAACAGTGGATAATAGGTATCAGTTCTGCGATCTTCTTTCTAATTCTAGTTTGACTCACTGAATGGTTGTAATCAAGTTAAATAATCCTCTTTCATTCCATGATTCACGATCTGTGAAGACACTACTGTTTTCCTGCTTTGCAGGGCTTTTGAAAGAGACACATGGACAGACTGTCACAGGGGTACAAGGCCAAATTAGTGAAAGTATAATAGGAGGCAGCGAGTGTTTTACTCTTCAGGAAAACACTGTTGCATATCATTTGAACTGGGACTGCATTGTAGTCATTTTCACTTTTACATCTGTCCCTGGAAACTGTAGAGGACAGCATATCATCATAGTATTAAAAATGTGATGGAGATCTTACCCCTTCATTCCTTTTAAAGAAAGGTGTAATAGAAGAAACAACAGTGAAGGGAAATTTTCTAATTAAAATATTTCATGTATTCAGCATTTCTGGTTGTAAATACATAAAGACAGGGACTTATTAAGCAAAAATTCATTGCAACTGTATGAATCAAACCTTCTCTGCTTTAAGACCAGCACTGTAAAGGAGGATACGATCTGCATACTCTGACAATTAACTTTAATTCTATATCTTTGCCAAACACAAATGTTTAAATCACTGTTAGTCTGAAAAATATGTACTTTCTCTAGTAATATAAGTCAGCTAAAAGCCTTTATTGGGTTTAAATTAGAGTTCACCAACTTTCTCACTGAGACACAGCTTAATAAAAATCAGTCTTGGGCATAGCTCCTTGGCTTTGCAGCCACGTACACAGACTGCTTCTCCCAGTCCCCAGCACAGGCCTCCCACTCGCTGGTCAAGCAAATGGAGAAATAATGGTATTCTATTTTTAGCTTCCTTTAATGAGATTTATTGGATAGACAGAAGTTCAAAATCCCACAGCTGCAGCTCTGCTGGTGCTGTGCTGGGCCCCCTCAAGGCCTATAGATGTCACATTGGAAGCTGCCGAATTGCCCCAGGGAGGAGCTGGATGGTGTCAGAGTGGTAGCTCCAGCGAGATACTCGAATATTTCTATGACAGCTCCGCATTTAGGTGACAGCTAAAAGACTTAGTGAGCTCCTGTACTTTGTTAAAGTCACCACTTGTAGCTGTCTCCTGTACTCAAAAGCTTGTTCCACACCTCCCTTGCTGCTGAGGTTTTGTCATTATATAGTGTTAAATGCAATGAGTCTCTGGAAAAATCTGTGTTAAGGGTCCTGCAGAGCCTGCTGGCTTTTGCCAGCTGAGAGCTCTCCGTTGGGGAGTGACCACATACTCCCCAGGAGAGCTGGAGGCCTGGGCTGGCAGTGCCAGCAGCAAGCTCTCCTAATTAATTGTAGCTATACTGCAATCTGTTAAGGAGCTCTGTGATGGCAACTGAACAATGATAACTGGCACTTGCTGATGCCAGATCATAAAAAGCTAAATTACGTGTTTGGTCGATCTAGTATTGGGGGAAGAAAGGAAAAATACCATATGTTGTTTTTAATCTTTTTAGAGTTGTTTAATGTTCCTCTTAGGAGTACTTTCTTTTGCAGAATTCCTTTGTAATAAATTATTTCCCTTTCATCCTGAATGAACACTATGCAGTACCATATTAGATACTGTTTTCTTTTTTGAAATATTATTATTTAGCAAGTTTCAGAATTCATAGAAAAAGAAAAGTCAAGGAAATTATATAGTACATGATACCTAGGAGACTTACAGAAGGAACTCAGTCTTTCTTAAAAAAAAAAGTTTAAGAAAGAGAGCTGAATTAAAGCCTTGAGAAGAGGTGTTCTAAATCTGCCTGGGAAAGGACCATGAAGAAAGGTGTTTGCCTGACAAAAATTGCCTCCAGAAGAGATTCATAGCTGAGATTTTGAAGTGTAGGTGCACAAGAGGAACTGGAATAATTACATGGGCAAAGATACAGATATTGGGGTTCATTGTGAGTTATTTCTACATACTATTAAAAGGAAAAAATGGCCATTGTGAGCAAATATGGTGGTCAGTGGATAATAATATCTTGCTCACTTTTAGTTTTATTAGATTAGGGGAGCATGATGGGGATACCACCCCAGGAAACTGCACAGATGGTAATTATTATGTATCCTTTTTATCTGGATTTAAGAAACAGACCCTGCTTATTTCTCAAATCAATGCACATGAAAGAGAAAAGACAAGACCAAAACCTTGCAGATATTAAAATGGAAAAAAATTGCTGAGCAGCCACCTTTTTTGCAAATAGTGCTCTCTGTAAAAGCAATAAAACAACCAATGTGAGCATACATCACTGCTGCAAAGGTTTCATTCTTAGCAAGGGCAAGTTTATCCATAAATTGTAGTGAGAAGAATATTGCTCCTTAATCAGAACCACAAAAAGAAAGAAAACACACATGAAAGAAGATAATAAGTGGTTTGAATATCAACCTTTGATTTTTCAGGAAGAAACTCCTGACATGGAGGGCCCCCCTTAGTTCTCCAGATTTCAGGCATAAGACGGATCCTTTAGTTTCTTTGCTGAGGTCCTTTAGTGAGCAGGACACTGAGAGTGCTGCATGGCCTCCAAAGCAAAAGGGGTCAGGACCGCCTGAGTGATGCTGTGGAGTTGTGGAGATTTCCAGCAACCTCCACTGTGCCCTCTCATTTAGCTGCCAGGGCAAGAGGGGATACTGCCTGTGCAACCATCACCTCTGCACCCTCCATTCTACCAGACCCCTGGTTGGAAAATGTCAGTCAAAACTGTCTTGAAGTTCTATTTAGAGTTTTCTTTTCACAAGACAGCACTTGCTTTGGATGGAAAATTTATGTTTTTTTATCTTCCCTCTAAAGACTAAATGGCAAAACATTTTGGCCAGATGTGTGGAAAAATTTCATTTGGCACTGTTGCCAATGGTTTGTGGGAGTCACTCCTTGGCTGCCTCTTGCGTTTGCTGTCCTCACCAAGCTGCCGGATGGCAGTGTCTCCTGAAATGCACTGTGGCAACGGGTCTGCTTTGGCATCTCTGCAAAGAAGAGAGAGAGCATGAGGGAAGAACCTGGCTCCAGGAGCAAGCCATGGAGAGCTCCTCTGCAGCAACATGTTTGGGCCATATGAGCAAATGTCAAAGTTTCAGATCTCCAGATTTTATTTAAACAGATAAAAAGAGTACTTAGGAGAAAAAAAAAAAAAACAAACACCTTTCCAAGCAGCTGTGGTTAAAACTGGTTTTTTACCTTTTTTGGGAGGAGGACAGTGAAAGAATCATCTTATCTCCATCAGCTCATAGCAATGCTCTTGCTCAGATGTGCTAAAGCTCATTCTCTCCTATCTCCTATGTTTGTCTTTGCTATAGACTTCCAACTGCAGCAGCAAGGTAGCAGATTTGATTTTTCACATGCTGAGATGAAGACTATTCATTTCCTATTCCCTAGCAACTGCCTATATAAACAACTACCAGGTGAGCAGTAAAACTGGGCTTGAGACCTAAAAGCAAATTGACGTTGTAAATAAATAGGTTTTGGACCTGAAGTGGTTTAAGAGATGGAAGAGTTAAATCCAAGTGGAAATAATTGGTTTTTCCTCTCATGAAATGCACATAGGAAGTGGAGGAAAGCACTAAGTCCAGCCATCATTTCCTAGCAGCATTCAATAATTTTCACAATTTTATCTGCAAGATTAATCAAGTTTAGTTATTTCACCAATACAAAAATATTGCATATTTTTAGTCATATCATTTTGCTTATAGTTTTTCCATATGTGTTTGTGCTCTCAGTTTCCACATTTGCTTTCCAGCTCACCCATCTTGGCCGTGGTGCTGCTGCATCACCCATGCCAACCTCGCAAGCACATCCATACATCTGGCTCTGAGCTCTTTGAGGAAATTGACTTTTCTCCTCCTCATGTCATGCCTGAAAGCCTTCCCTGCCTGCAGATGTGTGGAGATCACAACCATGGGTTTTTAAGATTCTGTAATACACAAAGACACATGGAGACTTTATCCTCTAAATTTCCCTGCTTCATTACAGATCATAAAATCACAGAATAATTAAGGCTGGAAAAAAACATCCAAGATCATGAAGTCCAACCTTTAACCAAATACCACAGTGTCAACTAAACTAGATCTCAAAGTGCCATGTATACTTGTTTTTTTGAATACTTTTGAATACTTCCAGGGATAGTGACTTCCCCATTTCCCTGGGCAGCCTGTTCCAAATTTACCACTTATTACCACAAAAATCAGCATTAGCAAAGAGGCCTATGCTTAATAAAGGGAATATATATCTCCCAAGTTTTAAAAATTTCTCTCAGCAATTACTAGTATGTCAGTAATCAATAAGATTAGCAATCAATAGGATAGCATCTATCGATAGTATAGCAGCAATCAGCTAGAGTGACCATCAGTATTTTAGCAGTAGCCAAGTAGGTTACTAAAAATTCTTCATTAGTAAAGCAATTTATCAATATAATAGCAGATATACTTATTGTGGATTACTTACACGAACATATAATGTCAGTATTAAGCAAATTAGAAGGGGAAAAAAACTAATCAAAAATGGGAGGACAAATCATATGAACCCCAGAAGGGGGCCCAAAGGGAACCAACAATGTAACAGAGATGGAAGTCTTACTTCAGAAATGGAAATTTGGGTCAGTGAGACACCCCAATGACAGTCCAAGATTTCATAGAAAGTTCATGTGGAGAATTCAGCCTGTTTAGGGAATGAAAAGTATGTGCAGCAAAAGAAGATGTCAGAGAGAAAACAGCTCCATTTTTGATAAAAAATATAAGTAATTTTTGTATCACAGAGACATGAGTACTTAGGGCACCACCACTCTGAGCAGCCAATACATGTTAGTTGGTGGTTTTCATCTGGGGCAGATGATAGATGATAATGTTGTCTGTTCTTTTAGACAATTTTCTTTTTTCAAACTGTTATCATCTTCTTGCTGATAAAATAGCCAATGGCACATATTAATTCATAACTTCTCAGGAGGTTTTCCCATTTTTCCAGATTATTTTTCACCTTTTCAGATAATAAATTGCTGTTACAGTTCCTTGTTTTTGCAGTTATTGATGGTATCTCTGGAGATTTCCAGTTTCTAGGTACTCAGGTGTACTTCAAAGATGCCAAATGAGCACTTCTTGATGATGCTTCTGGTTCACAGGTTCAAAGCTGGCAGGCATTTCCTGTGAGACTATTTTTCCAGTAGATATTTTCTTCTGTTAAGTAATTTTCCCCTTTTAATCAGGTGGCCTTTATTGCTGTTCCAATCACCTCACCAACCTGTGTCATTGTTTGGTGACCACCATGTTAAGGCTGCAAGTTGCTAGGCCTGTTTATGAAAGGAAAAATGATTATTCTGGATATTGGCTTGTCTACAAGCGTGAATGGATGTTATTTCAATTTTGGTTTGATGTAAGCAAAAAAAATTAAGTAGGAGCTAGCTTGGAGTAGAGAAAAATGCTGTGAAGATTTCTAAGAAGGTCTAAATGCTGAATGCTGTGTCTGCACAAGTACAAAAACAGATGAGCTGAGATTTGTTCTTTGGTTGGGGCCTTTTCCTCCATCAGAATATAAGCTGTGACTTTTTTTGCTTTATATTCTAGCCAAAGAACTGTATAGGAAGAATATTACAGAAAATGTTTCTTGCTTACATTTTCCAATAATCCCTTCTCAAAAGAAGCTGTTTTTTTTTCTTTAATCTTTTTTTTCTTTAATCTGAATTTTTGTGGGGAAAAAAAAAAAAAGAAAAAAGAAAAGAACATAAAAGTAGAAGCTCCAGGCTAAATTTTTTTACATGCTATGAAAATTAAGACTCCCAGCTCAGGCCTGTTTCAGCTCTCTAAAGGGAAGGAGGTAGGACTGTATTGCTCTTCATTTTGCTATTGCAGATCTGGACACAAGCAGATATGGTTCAAATTTTGGAGGTATATTGATCTCATTTCTACCCAAAAGTGACCAAAAGCTGGGATCTGGAAAGTTAATTTTAAAATAAATAACTGTCTTTAAAAGTGCCACATTTCATTTTCACTAAGCAGATTGTTAGATGAAAAATGAGCAACCTTTGATGATAAAACAACGTGAAGGTAGGAAGGCCAAGGCTGTGCAATGGTCTGCTAAATCTCTCTCATGCTGTGTGAAACATCTGAGAAAAAATACTGCAGTATAAAAAATAGTAAATCTACTTCTGTTTCTCATTCAAAAATATTCACAGTGCTTCACTCCTGATGGTTGTCAGCTGGATAATGCTGCTGAATAATTGAATTTACAAATTTGGAAAAAATCAAATTTATTTAGTAGTATTCCTTTTCAGAAAGCAAACAAACCAACACTTATAAGAAGCAACAGGATGTGATGCCAGTCAGGGTCATGGTGACTTGCATCAGACTGTTATCAAAAACGTGCAGGTAGCATGCAGGCAGCTTACCTTCCTGCAGTCCTTCAGCACACGAGAGGTTTATTCCTTGTGCACGTTTGAGCTATTGAATAATTATCTTAAATGTGAATCAGAGAATTGGGTTATTCTCTTTTTTGCTGTGACTGGGACTCTAATCAAGGGTTGCCTGAATAAATTCCTCCATACTTTTATGGGTATGTGTTTCAGATCTTGGTTTGGACTGCTAAAGCTTGCTGATTTGCACTAAGGGTCCAACAGTGTCTTAAGGTAGGTATCTATGTAAATAATGCCAGTATGATGGATATTAAGTAATAGGAACAGCATCTGATTTTTAGATAAAGGATAGTCAGTGATTGAAAACAGAGTCCAGCCTGGCTCTCTGAAGGAATTGGCTCAGTATACCAAATGTCATATTTCTCTTATGCATCAAGCATTGTACCCCTTTGGGGGTACAGAAATGTCAACTTCCAATCTGTAAAAATTTAAGGTGCATGAGCCACATCCCATTTCAGTGTTAAAATCATACTAATGGAAGTGTATCTGATTTGCAGGCATGTAAGGTTCAGAAACAATTTCATGAAATAGTCTGCCAAAGTATCTATGGCATAAAGAACCAGATTAGAAAACAGGTTATATAAACCATCAAGATTTTATCAGAGCATTTGCCTTTTTCCATGATGGTATATCAAGCTGGGAACATGGGCCACCAAGGAAATAAAATTCTAAATATATTTACAGAGTGATGATGATGAAAAAGACAGTGCTGTGCTGATAAAATCTCAGAGGTAAGCAGGAAAAGATGCTTTCTGGTCACAGCATAGAGGAATTCACACAACTGAGACCCAAGACAAGCCTAAATGAAATATTTATCGCAGCACATAGATAAGTTTTAAAGTGCATTGTGTACAAAGCATTTATGTACAAAGCATTTCCAAAAAGTCAAGGATGAGTACAAAGCAATTGAACTGAGCATGAATCTCCAAGCAATGCTAGCATTAGTAAGATCCTTCTGTAGCTCTGAAATACAAACTTATATAGGGAAATGAGATATGGAATAGCTCCATTATTTTCTGTTTCATTTAATATTGTGTATTTTTCATTAAGTGAATGTGAAGCATGAGTGGCAGAAGCCAATGGCCAGGTTAACTGTAGAAGGGAGAGCCCTGGGACCTTCTGCCCCTCTGATTGCCACCATCCCATTTTGTGCCTGACAGGTCCTGTTGTGGTGGCTGAAGGGCTGCTACTGCTTAGAGCACTCCTGAGACAGAGCTCACCCCAGTGTAGCCTCCCCTGGGGTGGGTCCATGGAAGTGTCTGCTGGCTCCACACCAGGAAGAATGCCAGAAGGCTTACAGAGGTGGCTTTGCTCTTCTAAGTAACATGCAGGTAAGGGGACTGTCCTCTTTTCCATGCCTGCATTCAGTGTCACAGTGAGTCCACACTGCCCCATTAGTAAGTCTAACAGGCTGGGTCTCTACAGCATCCCCACTACCTTTGCACGTGATGCCAGTGGGCAAAAGGACTGCCAGAGGAAGAATAAATATTTAGGGATCCATAGATGCTGCTCCATAGGGAACAGATATAGGGTGCAGTAGGACAGAGAATGAAGCAGAATGTGAAAAAAAATTGGGGAAAGTTACAGTTTATTATTGATTTATACTTTGTCAGTGAAGCTACTTTGAGGGTTATGCTGTGCATACCCTTAAAAAAACCATACAGAATATAGCAGTCTTTCTGGAGAGTAGCTTGCTCTTTTTCATAGAAAGTAGAGTGGCAGATAAGACAGAAAAATGTGAGGTTTTTTTTTCCCCAAGGTTGTTCTGCCCAGAAGATAAAAGCTGTGGATTCTAAGGAGGGAGAAAAAACACTGAAAAAAGAAGTCAGCAATAACCCAGAACCTGAATGCTGTACTTTCACATTGTACTGCAGTAGATGGTTTCTAATAATCAGAGAAACAATATATATGAGCCCCCATGCAGCAAAATCAGCTTGTGAAGCTGTTGCTTTCTAAGACAGAAGATTTGGAAAAAAAAACCCAAATTAAAAAAAAACAAGCAAAAAACAAACAAACAAACCCCTGCAAAAATAAAATAAAAACAAACAAAAAAACAACAAACAAAAAACCAAAAATTCTCCACCCCAAAACCTGAAGCAACTGACAATTTGGGAAGAACAGAAATTTAACAAATAGTTTTAAAGGACCTTCAGAAGGTGCTGTCATGGGTGATATGCATAAGGCCAGGGATATGCTAATAACATTTGATATAAGTTCACCCTCATTCTTCCTGATGAGAGACAGAAATCCAAAGTAGATCTTTGTCGTCCCTGTAGCTGCTGTGCTATGGAGCCTTTCTTCTGCCAAAAAGTCCCATTTTTACACGAAGTGGAAACACTTGTGCCCCTGGCTGGCCAGGGAGCTAATCAGCAAGTCATGACCTGAGGATGCCCAACCATCAGTCCTTGCTCTGGTCAGCAGTAAATATTTTATACAAATTGGAAGCAGGTTGACCTGTTGATACTGAAATGAACTTCCTTTAGATTATCCTACATGCACTCTATTCCAGAGGAGGCAATAGGAGGGATTTGAGATGTGCTTCTCAAGTCCAAATAGATGTCTTAAGAGATGGTAAGAGTATTTTTTTTTTCTATTCTTTGCACAACCTCCTTCATTTTGACCAAACACACTCAACTCAGATTTGGAAATTGGACTAATTCTAATTAACATAAATTTTCACTGAACAAGGTAGTTAATAAATATTATGAAGAGATTACGTGTAAAGAGGAAAGAAGGCTTGATAAAATAATTAAAAGTAGATCTGAAATCCAGAGTATTTGAGTTGTATCTTCATCCAGGTTTGTTCTCTCACCTTCTTGCAGCAGATTCTTCTTTCTGTGGTTCACAGAAGAATGACCAGCTACCTGAACTACATCTGGGGTTCAGATAATCCACTCAGGGTCTCCACAGGCTGTTGGATACTGTACACCAGAATTGTGCTGCTCTGCTCCATTTCCAGGTCTCTGCCCACCTTGGAAGTCAGGATTTCCCAGCTGAAGTCATTTGATTTGCACTCCCATGAGCATTTTAATTTCTGAATCTGAAGGAAAGAATGGTAAATCCTTGTACCATTGCTGCACAATTAAAATGTTTTATTTTGAGACAGGTATCACCTCTAAAGTTTTGCTCCTCTAACGAGCCTACACAGAAGCGCTCAATACTGGCATTTTCTCTTCTTTACTAAATTTCTCCTGTATTTCCTGTCTCCCACAACTAATGAAAGGACATACAAGAATGTCTGATAAAGTGCTAACAAATTAGTTTTTCTGGTGTTTTCAAGGTCTTCTGTGATATACATGAACCACATCTCTCACTTGAGTAATTTACCAGATATTGGGTACAACAAGAATTCCCAGGCTACTGGAATTGGACTGCCCACCATGAGAGTCCACTGAGAAGCACAGCATGGTCCCCTTAAGCCACCATGGTCATTGCACAATACATTGTGTTTTCCATATGCCCCTGTGAAAGGAGAGTTGGATGAAAACCTTTGCACTGTAATCCTCATTGGATTTTAGTGGTTTATGTAAAGAAAAATGATGTGCTATGCTGACCCTTTTGGCAAAACAACACATGACCTGGTTATCTTTTCCAGTTGGCAGCTCAAGGTCTGACTATAGTGGGGAGAAATGGTGATCCATAGTGGAACTGGACATTTAGGGTCTGGGGTAGCATTGTGGCTGTTTCTGCCTGAATTTTGTTTCAGTTTTGCAGGTGTAGGAAAACTGGTGCCTGTTTGGATGCCTTGCAGAGGACCATCAGGGATGCATGGCAAGGCTGAAATGTACCTTTCATCCCTCTGTGAGTGTAATTTAGTGAGAGAAACCACATTCCATTTCCAGCTCCTAGTGTACCCAAAACAAGGCTGAAATGATGTTGGGGAACTTGGAGAAAAGTTCCTGCAATATTAGGAAAGTACCCGCAATATTAGGAAGTTCCACAACTGTTTTAAGAATTCTGAAAGGGTTTTTTGTAATACTGCAGGCTCACATAAAACAAGAAGGAAAATGCACCTGTTCTCCTGCTGCCATAGCTCTGTGGCTGTGGATCTATTCTGGATCCTGAGCTGCTTCAGCTGATGGTGGCCATGGGCTCCTGAGCCAGTAGCAGCCCTGCTGCTGTCATCTGTCCTCCATTGTACCACTTGATTGCAATTTAAAAGTGCCTTAAAATTACCATAAAAATAAACCTTAGCATATTCTTACAGAAAAACCTTATAATTACAACTTTTAAATAATAACACTAAAATGCATCTTAGCATTAAAATATGCCTTCCTTCCTCTTTATCATACATTTATTTTAAAAATTTTTTAAAGAAATTATGATGCTTTTCCTTTTGCCATTAGGGAAACCTGAAGTTTTTCTTCCTTTCCACAACTAAAATTGTTTTGAAACCTCTCTCACTCCTCTTCCAGATTTCTCTTACTGTTAACACAATGTATGTCTTTCCTTCTTCACTGCCATTTCAGTCTGAAGAGTGACTGGGAAATTGCTTTTATCTGTAATGTGCTCCCTGTAAGAGTTTACTTGAACTTAATTTTAGTGACAAAAACAAGCTCCTCCTGCTAGAGCTACCAAGTTAACATGGTTAAGAAAAAAAAGTAGTCTATTTCTTCATTGGTCTCTTGAAAAGAAACCTATTGTATGTAAAGTCTCTCCATTTTGTTCAGACTTATGCAATTCCAGAGCCTGTTCATGTAAATAAGAAACAACACAGGTCCTAGTTTTCAGTTGTCTACAGATCTGAATGGTCAAAATTCTGTCATCTTGGTGCTTATGGGCTTACAGAAGAGAATATTTTTCAGATCACAGGTTGAATCAGGAATCAATTTAATGAAAGGAGGAAAGAAGGAGCAAGCTGCTTATATATATGAAGCTGGGCAGATTCAGTTCCAAATATTGGAATTTCCAGTGTCATTTTTATATTTTTCCATTAAGACACCAACATTTTTTTAAATCTTGGAAGTTAAATTCCATAGCTTTACATTAATTCAGGGCAGGCCTTCACTTTTCCAATAGGATGCAGAAAAAGAGCCCTGAAGCCTCATGTGGCATTACTGAAGGCAGGTGTGCTGCAGGGTGGTGGAGTCAAGGAGCTCCTGTGTGCACCAGGTGTCTCCCCTGCTGCCTTGTCAGGTAATGACAAACCTCATTGAAATGAAAGTGCAAAGGGGTGGAAGTGAGCATTGTTCTCCTCTTATACAATTGGCTCTCTAAGTTGGTTTTACAAGTTTTCCTGATACTGTTATCTTGACCTTTTTTGGCTTTTTTTTTTTAATGTAAGGTACATGTCACATTATCATGCAGTGAATACCATAAATTATTCCATTTAAATTTGCTAAATATAATGTAAAATGTGGTTTTATGTTTTAGTTTTGAAATCCTTTTAACAACTAACAGAAAATATTTTTAACATTTAATTAATTAATATAATTAATTAATATAATATGATTAATATAAAAATGTTTTCATTTCATAGAACCCTTCACTCCCTATTCAAGTCATTAAGACTTATGATTGGTGTGTCTGTTGATGCTACTGTTTTCTTGCTTTCATGTCTCTTTGTAGCAAGGGTCCAGTTTTTACACTTAATTTCCCTTCTCAGTTTTTGCCACAAAGAATGATGTTCCACATTGTATTTTAAGTGATGTGATGAAGAATGAATCATAGGAAAAAGCACTCAGAAAGAAGATCACTCACCCCTACTCTGAGGAAGGATCAGTTACATTTCTGACATGTTTCACAGATATTTGCCAAAATATCTGTTTTGAAAGTGTCCAGTAGTGGAGCTCCCAGGGCTTGTCTGGTAATGAAACCAATGTGTCACTATATTTCAGAGTTTCTTATTGGAGTTTTATTCTTATATCCAGTATGAATTCCCTTTCTACAATCAAGCCCACTTATTCTTGCCTTGTCTGCTCTATTGCACAGAGAAAACAGTTCTTCTTCTTTCTGTGAAACATCTTTTTTTCAACATGCTTGAATAGCATCTTGCTCCCTCAGACTCTTTCACCGAACATTTTAAGACTTTCTCAGAAATCACATTTTCTGGTTCTCTGATCATTCTTACCACTTCCCTCTGCAATCTCTGTCCTTGTTTACTGGCTTTCCTGAAGTGGAGTGCTCTGAGCTATATTTGTAACAGAGTTGAGATAGCATGGTATGGTTTTAAATTGTTTTAGAGAGACAGCAATACAAGAAAGAAACCTAGTTATATATTAAAAAAAAAAAAAAGAAGGAGTAAGAGGATATATTTGTGGTACAAGCCAAGCTAACAAGGAACCAAACAAATGGTTATGTTTTCTAGTTAAGTCAGTATTTACTGACCCACCCCCGAAAAAAATCCCATATACAATACAAATGCAGCAAATAAAATATAAATAATATTTCTAGATTATGAGACAAGTAATATAAACTTGGCTGAAAAAAAAAAAATATCTGCACTAAGTAGTTTTAATGATATGAGGGAAATTAAGTAAGCAATTTCAGAAAAAAATAAATCCTCTAAGAGGTGAATGAAGCCTGACCTGCCTTGGAGGGGCAGGGGGCTCTTCTTCAGTGAGAGAGAGAAATTGCATTTCTGTTGTTTAGCATTAATGAAATTGAACTATTTATGGCAAGACAATTGCTATAACAGTTAAGCTGCCAAAATGGCAAAAAATTTCAAGAAAGACTTAGGTCATTCTAAGTGACAGCACAATTAGCAGGAGAAAAGTTCAAAGAATGTATTAATATAAATATATATTTGTGCCTAATTCATAGGCACAAATATATATTTACACACATATGCCTACCTACATACATACATATATAGCCATGAAGATAAACAGGGGGCTAGAGCATCTCTTCTATGAAGACAGGCTGAGAGAATTGGTGTTTAGAATGGAGAAGAGAAGACTCTGGAGAGACATTATAGCAGCCTTTCAGTCCCAAGAGGGGGCACACAAGAGAGCTGGAGAAGGACTTTTACAAGGGCATTTAGTGATAGGACAAGGGAGAATGGCTTCAAACTTGGAAAGGGTAGGTGTGGATTAGATATTGGGAGGAGATTCTTTGCTGCGGGGGTGGTGAGGTACTGGCACAGTTTGTCTGGAGGGGTTGTGGGTGCTCCATCCCTGGGGGTGTTCAGGGCTGGGCTATAAAGGATTTTGGGCAACCTGATCTAGTGGGAGGTGCCCCTGACCATGGCAGGGGGGCTGGTATTTCATGATCTTTAAGGACACTTCCAAACCAAAGCATTCTATGATTCCTTGATTCCATGTCATGCCAACTGTCATTTGTACAGAAGGAAAATAGGAATATATTTACATAGGTGAGGATTTTTTTAGATACATTTAGATTAAAAGGGCTTGATTTCATCAAGATGAAATGTGTATCACCAGGGAAAGGGTGGCTCATTTAGCCTGGACAGCACATGAAATTGCCACTGCTGGGATTTCTTAGTGAGAATTCATATGCCAGAAGTCAGTGGGAAGCCAAACTGGGATGCCAGACTTCTTGCTGCTCTTCTTGACTCCACCCTGGAGACCCTCATGAAATATCTCTTGCCTGTTTTTTCTTATATAAAATAAGGACTTACTATGAGTCTGTTTTATGCCTTGGATTGTGTGGATTACTCCATCAGGGTATTTCTTGTTCTAAAACTATTTCTTAGAGGAGCTACCAGGCACACCATTGGGGTTTTATGCTCTTCCAACCTGCAGATTATATATGCTTTTGCTCTAAAGCTACAGTAAAAGTGTAGCTTAAGTAATTCATCCCCCACCCTGCCCCCAAACATTAAAATGTCTGACGGAGGAACAGTAAAACCCTCAAAAGTTGCAGTTCAATTTGTGAAGGGATTCCTCCCTTTCCTCACCATCCAGGTTACTGAGGCTCAGGAGGGTGTCTTGTATTTGTTTCCTGTCCTCATTGACTTACCCTTCCCTTTGAATTATCCTACTGGACTCCTAAAAGCCTCCTTTGGCCTTTGGTATCTCAAGAGAAATTTAGGCAATTAGCTGCTGTCTCACTAAGCTAAGTGCTGATGTAAACCAGGTGTCATCCATGAAGAAAGCAAAAGCAGTGCTAAAAAGAAAAATGCTGAAGCCTGAAACTGATATAAAATGAATGAGAAAAGGCAGGACTGGACAAGGCTGTCTTTACTACCCCATTTGTGTTTTACTCCTCCACACGTTGCTTATGTAACATCTGACATTCCTTGCTGCCAGCAACAGACTAACCCGTCACGCATAACTCACTGTCCAGCATCACATCTGTAACTTGTGCCACATGACATTATGGAAAAATGAGGTGAAGCAAAAGGGAGTGTTACTGCAGCCTCATATCAAAACAATGTATCTTTGGAATCGAGTGCAGCAGAGTAGATGTGTTTCAAAATGCTGCAAAAGATAAGGGAAATTGGTTTTAGGTGTTAATCAAATACATGAAACACTGACTTTGCCATTCTGAATCTCAGGGTAAAATAGAGTCAGATTTGAATATTTCCTTCAAAAATCTGTTGCCAGGAAAATAGAATCAAATTCAGTCCAGGACTTTGCTGAGGATGTGGATGCCAGAATTTCTGCTGGCTTAGATAGTTCTAGGGTCTGGCTTCTGGTTAGGATGCAGTAAAGGGAGCTGGTTTGCAGCCCTGGAAGATAGAGTTGCCTTCTTTTGTCCCACTTAGAAGAAGTACATTGAATCTTATATGGGATGAAGAAATACTTCTTAGTTATTTTGGAGACATGTGGGCTGAATTTGTTCATGCTTCATTGGGCAGCTAGATTAGTTTTGGGGTTTTGCCTGTGATAGCTGATCTTTCACCATTAGTGTTTCAGACCAATATATTGGATTTTCATCATTCTGGCCCTCAACCCTTTATGTGTAAAATAAGTTTTCAGGTAATGTGTTTCCTCATGTAAATCTGCAAGATACAATGAATGAAGGTGGAGGAAAAGGCAAGATGGAGCAGGGGACAGGCTGTGAGAGGTTAGTGACACAGGGATCCTTGGAGAGAAGGAAGAGAAGGAAGAAGAGGGAAGGTGTGGGGCTCACTGGCTGCAGGATGCTTGAAGTAAGTTGCTTGAGACTCAGTTTCCTGCAAATCTCAGTTTTTGATTTTTTTTATTTAGGCATAGCCTCTGAAGAAGTGTTATTGTCAGATGGCAAAAGTTCAGTCCACTTTGAAGACTAGACATACTGCTGTGATAATGCAAGAGTTAATCAATAGTTGCATAAATCCTCAGCAAGAGTTAATCAACAGTTGCATAAATCGTCAGCAACTGAAAGGAACAAACAGTCCACTAGATAGGAACTCTCTGTCTCTGCTGAGTCCTGAAATCATTATTTTGGCATAAAAAATGAGAGGGGACAGAAAATGGAATTGCCCATTCTCCAGGGTAAAATCATGCAAATCCTCGCACATTACTTCATACAAAAATCTCTCTGATTAAATTCTTTGGCTTGTTTCAAATGCTGTTTCATCCAGATAAAAAATGCTCTTCTAAATTTCATGTCTTTCACATACAGAAATGCCATTGGTATGATCAACATGATTTAACAGCCCTAATGGGCAGTATTGTGATTTTACCTTCTTCCTTTAGGGAAGATGGAGAATAATCACAAAATACTGGTCCATTTATATTTTCTAGGTCACACTGGAGGACCCCAATGGAGACCAATGCAAGTTTTGTCTGTCATGGTAACTTCTTTTTTTTCTTTTTCTTTTTTTTTTTTTTTTAGAGGCTATATGAGCATTTCTCCTCTTTTCTGCTGTAAGAGAAAGGGTTCTGCTTTCTCCATAAAGGTCTCATGCAGACAAGGTACTCTGGAAAGATGCTCTTCATCAAGCAGGTAGCATTCTGTAATACCCCCATCTCAAGCATAAGCAAATTCAGAGGATTTTGTTTATTAACAAGGTGTTGGCAGATTATGGGTGGAGGTAGGAAGTAATTTCTCTAGGGGCTGAATGGTTTCCTTCAGAGGGAGCAGCGCAGCCAGGACATTGGAAAGCCTTCAGCTCATGCCCTAGTTTTCTTGACTCCTATATACGGGAAATTCTGATTTTAACTATGAGGAGAGTGTTGCCTGAAACATGACAGAAGTTCTTGACTACAGCAGAGAAGACAAATTGTTTTGAAAATGTGGGTCAATAAATGCATGGAAGAGCTTTCCTTTGTGGGGTTCTGAGCTGTGGGACAGGCAGTCCTTCTGTCTCTGTTTTCATAACAATGAGCACACTGCCCTCACTCAGCCACTCAACTAGAGAGGAAAAGTTTTTGAAGAGTGCCACTCTACTTTCTGCAGGAAAGCTGGGGTGTGCCCCTGTCAGCTCAGTCCCAGAGCCAGCCTTTGGGATCAGGCTATTCTCTCCTTAAAAAGGTGTATACCCCAATTCCCTCACAACTAAAGATCCCTGATTAAAATAAAAATTGATTAATTTCTGCATTTGTTTTATGCACATAAATTGAACTCATTATTTTACCCATAGATTCCCAAAGTATTCCTAGTTCATAAGGCAAAGACTCAGTTGATATTTCTTAGGGGTTTTATGGCTATATTGCATTGCTATTTCAGGTGTGCTGGCATGTCTACTCAAATTTCTCTTATCCCCTTATGACTAATCTATGATGAAGACCCTGTTGTATTTGCAAGGAGAAAAGCAGCTCCATAGTGAAGAAAGCCTTGCCAATGAGGCAGGAGGGAAAACAATACCTCAACACTTCTTGTCTGTCATTCACCTGCCCTCCCACAATGCAAGCAATTCAATGAATTTGTATCATTCCTTTTAAAAACTTTCCATCTTAAAGAGCTAAGTTCTTTCCCCTACTGAGATTTCTATTTTATGGAAAGTTTGATGTCAAGGTCTGATTCTGTTTCTGCGTCAGGCGCAATCTCGTATCAAAAGCCACTTAAAGCTGCCAGATAACTTCAGATTCAACCACTGAAGATCTTCCTTGGACTCTAATGATGTTTGTCCCTGCAGAATACCACTATGAGCTCTAAAAATTTTGCTGAGAAAAAAAAAATAGAGAAATAAAAAATACATAAATAAAAGATACATCAAGTCTAGGCTCTATAATGAAGGACATAATAAAAGTCAAGGTAAGAGGTGAGAAAAACAGATGGTTAAAAGCAAGGGAGCAGTGGAGCTTCGACTCAGAAGCTAAGCTGGTGTGGAAATATAAGCAGGATTAGCATTAGGCTTAATCATTATTAATGCAATACTTAGTCTTCATTTTCCATCACTGTCCAGACTTGTATTTAGTTAAATACTCTTGAGTAATAAAATAACTCTTGAGTGCTGTTATCCTTGCTTTGTAGGGAGATTAGCTTTTAAGCCTTTTTTTACAAAAGCTGCTGCAATGGCTGAGGTTAGAAACCTTCAGCTGACACATCAACTTCTTCACCGTGGAATTATTCCCATTTTGCAGATGTTCTTGGATATCTGCAATCTTCCTATCAGCAGCTTCTTTCATAGCAGGTGGACAACTGTTGAGGTAGGTGAAGACACCAGAATGGTAACACAGACTTGAGCATGAACTTTGAGCCTGTGAAAGCCTTATCCTCTGCTCTCCAGCTGATTCCCAGCCTTGTTTGCAGAGCCCAGCTGCATCTGCCAGCCAGCCTTGCCTCGCTCCACCTCGTGCATCACGAGAGGCCTGAGTCCAACAGGTAAGGAATACAGGCATTGCTTACAGCAAACAGATGAACTGAGCACTGCCCTATACATCATCCACAAGTGGCACACTGTGAAAGAATCCCTATCAAGGCCTCAAAATATATATCCCTTGGCAACTCTCCTCAATCAGACAAGGCTGCTTAATGGCTTCTCTCAGTGCTTACACTAACACTTTGTGGGTGGCAGGAGCAATATGCCAGCTCAGCAGCTCCTTCTTGTCCCAATTTTTAGGACACCTCCAACCATTATGGAGCTGTAGCTGGATATCCCAAACCTATCTTATACTTTCATTTTCACAGCCCACAGCCCACAGCCCAAGTTGTGAAAATCTTTAAATGCCAAGCAACATTAAAAACCCTTCACCTTCTAACAGGGGATGAAAATACAGAGTGGGATCCTCTATATATATGTATATATATATATAGTGGCTTTTTTGAATACTGCTTGGCAGTCAGAAATGAAATTACTACCTTAGCTTCCTCATCAAGGCCATAGTGTAGTTCTTCTCTCACAGGTCAGATACTTGTGTTGCAGCAGTTACTGACCAAGCTGCATAGTTGCGTGTTCCCCTGGGCTACCTAAGTAAATATATTTTGTGGCCTTAAAACACATTTTATGTCATTTTAGTGCTGCATATGAATGTCAGTCCTTGAATTCAAAGTAGGACACTCAAAGTTGGATTTTAAAGGGAATCAGGTTTTCTTTTGGCACCTGGAAACTATTTTGGGGAAATAACTATTGCCACTCCAAAAGGACTGTGAAATTTTTCAGACTGGAAGCCAGGGTAGTGGTAGAACCTTGGGCTATATGTTGCTATGGGAATTGCTAGTGATTTGATGAATTTTCCTTATATAGGGATATTCATATTAGAAAAATCATAAAAGGAGTTTTTATACACATACAGTAAGGAAGTTTATGTTATGCTCTACCATCTTGGGTTTTAAAAAATATTATTTTAGATTAAATTATTTCACCTTTCTTACTCTCTAGTTCTTTTGTCAACATCTTTACTCTTGCACCCCACAATCTCTCTTTCTGCTGCATCTGATCTTTTGGACTTGCACTCAGATTCATATGCATCTTATCCTATCATCTGTGTCTTCCTTGTCTTTTAAAATTGAAAGCCAGCAGCCACCACTAATTGGTTTCTTCAAGTGCTCCCTGCAAAAATTTTCAAATACCAGCTTGTATTATCTTCTATCTCTTGGTCCTCATATTCAGAGGAGCTCTCTCACCTGCACTGAAACAACACTGAGTCAGGCTCCTGAGGCAACCCGTTTTTATAGGAAGGCCTACAAAACCTCTGTGAACTCTAAATTATGATCATGGCTCCTCTGCCAGGAGTATTTACTGGTTTTCCATCACTTTCACTTCCAACTATATGTAGAGTCCTTAACACAGTGGGACTTCAGTTCATGGCTAGAGGAGATATGTGGCTGTGTGCTGCACAGCTATGAACAGCAAATGACACTTGTTATCCAGACATCTTGGCAAGCAAAAGTGAAAATTTCTTAGGCTAACATCTGTCTTCTGTGCAGCACTTAAAAGTTGAATCACTTGCTTTTGAAAGATGATCAGAAACCTCAGATAATTTGTCTTTCAGTAATATTGATGCAGTAGTTTAAATCATCAATATCTCTATTAATTTACTTGATAAAGTCAGGTTTCTGCTCTGATTACTTTTTTTTTTTCACTTTTGGGTCTTTTCTTTCTGCCTTCTGCATCCCATTCATGCTTTCTGAGCACCTCCTCTGTAAAGTTACAGTGGGAGGGAGAGCCTAGAATATCTGTTACTTGGTTTCCCGGTGTTCCTGCAGCTGTCCTTCTGCATTAGAGTTTACTTTGATGAATGCACTGGCTTTTTTTCTTTGTGGGGAGATGTTTTAAATTTTTTTTAAATCCAAACTGAAGTTATCTGTTGTGCGTATGGGACAGTGTGTATTGGACAGGAACAAAACAGATAGGAAACAAGGGGTGTAAATCTGATTCTTTGCTTCTCACCTCAAGAGGAGTGGGGAAGTTCTACTGGGGTGTATCTCCTTCCTAAATGCCCACTAGCTCTCAGAAAACTCACAGTTCAGCAGTGATAATTCACTCTGGCAACTTCTCTCAGTGGCAGATGCAGATCACTGCTCTTGAGGTGGCTGCCAGCATCTGCAGCTGCCAATGGCAGTGGTTCCACAGGCAGCTTGTTAGATTTGGCACACACCTGCAGCATCAACAAAATCACAATTTGTCCCATTGCATTCTCACAGGTACCCTGAATTCAGATTTCTGTTTTTCTGCTGGGATGTGGCAAGCTTTTCTGCTTCAAGCATGGTTTTTCTATCATTGTACTTAATTTTTCTTTATATAACACCACATCCAAGGATCAGCCCAGTCCTTCAAGGTGCTGGTAGGCACACCCAACCCTGCTATGTACATTCTCTGAGGAAGTGCAAAAGTTCAATTGTTTCCTGAGCAGGGCTCAAGCTCAACACTGGCTGATGTACCAGACTCTCAAAGCCTGTGGTGCTAAGACTTGAAGTGAATAAGGCCTATTTTTGTCTTTGTCTTGCAAATTTGTTCAAGAGCAATGATTTATGGCAGTTCAGCTGGAATGTGAACCCAATTGGCCGTGAAATTGAGGTACAGGTAGCTTTATTGAAGAAAATCAGATTGCCTTCCTGTCAATGTAGCTAGATTGGCTTAGGTTGTGGGCAATAGCCCTAGGTCTTTTTGGCCCAGGAAATGGCTTTGTTTTGGCATTTGTTTCTGAGCTTTCTGTCTGAATAACAAAAAATGGGCTCCTAAGCATTGGGATGATGACACTATTTTTGAGCAAGGGAGGTTGAAAAAGATTTTATAAATAATCACACTTACTTTCTCTCCTCCCCTGCTGTCACAATTCCTGATCAGCTTTGGCTGGGAGGTAGCAGACCAGCCAGAGGTGAAACAGGGTCACTTTGAGGTTCAGCTTCTCATGGCAGGATGCCACATTTCACAAGCTTGGAATTCACTGTGTGGAGGGAAGTCCACACCTTTTTCGGGACATTTGGAGCACAGGGCCATTGCTATGCTAATTTAGACAAGAAATTTTGCTGCAGCAAAGAGGGTTTTCAGCACTCGGTCCTAGAACAGGCACACGTTCTGTTCCCAGACTGTTGGATGGTGACTGTACCTATGCAGTGTTACCAACGTGCTTGGCATCCTTCAATATGGACAGAGTGTTGAAGAGAATGGTACTTTCTGGGTTTTGTGCTTCCTAGGTTGAAAAAAGTGTGAGCTGCTCTCCATGGCTGGGAAAGACAGAAAATGCAGCCAGTCCACCTGGAGTTTGTATTCTGGAGAGTTTTGGAGTGTGCTTTATTCATTTGTGCATAAATGGCAGAATGCCCGTGTTCCACTGAAGAGCTTTGAAAATCTCTCATAGTGTTGTCCCTCCAGACACCGGTCAAGGTAGATCCAGTTTAGGGAAATATTGTGTCAACTTCCCGTAGCAGATAAGAAACTGCTTTCTGTTATCTGCTTTCTTCAGACATTAAGTTCTCAAGGCAATCTGGATGAGGAGAGCTTGGTCCTGGTTAGCTCTCCTGGAGCTGCTAAAGCTCCTCTGTGTGTGACAGTGCAGCAATGTGTATGTGGGAGGAATGAGAACAGGGGATAGCAGAACAAGCCTTCTGTCCTTGCTTTGATTCAAAGTTAGGAACTACTTCCCCAAACTAATAATGCAAAGCCACCACACAGCACAGATCTCACAGTCCAGACATTTTTTACAGCATTTCCACCGCAGTTTAAGGTCTGTAGGTCAGGGAGGCCTGCAGCATTTGCACAGCCTACTCCTGCCAGCATCAAGCGTGTCTTTCTGCTGCGAGCTGAACCTTCCCATCTCTACATCAGGGCAATGCTGTAAGGGGCTGTGGCCGTGCTACAGCATGCAACCTGTGGGCTGCACCTTTCCTTTATTCCTCTGAGGGATAATTCTGCCTTTCCCAGAGCTCTTTCCAGGCTGTCCATTGCCTCACAAAGGGCAACTGGGCCCTGCACACAGACCATTTTTTCGTGGCTGTTGCTGTTGTAATCATATCCTGTCTTTGTTGATTCCATCCAGATTCATCTTGTTCCTGTCACAAAAATGGCTCTGTGGGAAAAAAAAAGGTAAGGACATAACTAGCAAGATTTAACATCAGGTTTTTAGAGGCATTTTTGGACTAAAGTTGCAAAACTGATAATTATAGAATGTAATTTCTATTTGTATTTTGTGATTTTTCTTTTTATCTGTTTTCTATACCTGCCACCTGCATTCTTCTGACATGTCCTAGCTGCAAAAACTGGAGCTCCAGATATTTCCTAGGGCTTCCAGATGGCTCCCGAAGTTTTATATGACTCTACCTACCCCCTTTTGACATTTCTTTCTTGTTAAAAATTGAGTACAAATGGAAATATTCCAGATGGCTTTAGCTGGAGCCAAGTGCCTTCAGTACTTCAGAGCTCCATAGACAGCCCATTAACTAATTGTCCTTTCTCAGTCTGCTCATGTTAAATTCCTTGGATTTCTTTTAGGGCTACAAAAACATTCTTCTGTGATACACAATATCAGTAAGTTATACTTTGTTCAGTGACACCCATATCTCCAGTTTCTTTTAAAAACTACATAAGCACATTTAATAATAGCATGGATAGCAGACCCAGCAAGACATCTGCTTTGCACAAACATACCTGGCACTTTCTTCCTCTTTGCCTCTGAAATCTCGTGGTTCTTGTGTAGCACAGTATACCTTGTGCTTTTATAAGAATTCTAGATAATGCTCATGTAAACTAAGGTATATTTCCAAGATTTCCATTCTGGCTTGTCATAGTGAATAATGATGTAATCAGATAGTGGTTAATGATGAGAAAAGCAAATAAGGTGATTTGAATTTATAATTATTTACATTGAGGACTGCCTACGATTTTTAGAGCCTAATTCTCTTTACTTCTGCTATTAGTTGTGGTAATGTTTCCTATCTCTTTTCATGTGCTTTTCCATAGAATTCTTAATTATAAACATAAGGGAATGTGACTCAACAGTCTTCAGAAGTCTAAAATTAACATCTTCCTAGCAAAAAAGAAGGTAATTCCTAACTAAGGGAAGCACCTGAATGCTTCACAAATCCTTTTTTCCAGACTGCTACCTAAGGAGTGCAAGAGGCTTGCCTCATTAGACTTCAAAGCATGACACAGAATATAGGAGATAAAAACATCAGCAAGACAAGCTTTTCTAACGGCATGTTTTTTGTGTTTAAAAAGTTTGTACTCTACAGAAGATTTAATTAGGAGAAAGTACCAAGGTTCATGCAATAGAAAATAGCATTCAACTTGTTTGTTATAAGAATAATACCTCTTTCTAGTCTGTTTGGGCTATCAAACAAAACAGCACAGAATGAAGAGCAAAGTCTTCTAGTTTTAGACCTGAAAGGGCAGCAATCATGGCTGAAATGTCAGAGAAGACAGAAATCAAAGTCTCCTACAATATTTCAGGTGAAGTTGACATGTGACTTATTTAGCCTACACAGAAAGAAAACTGCTTTGCATTATTTGAATGCATGGTATTAGGGGTAAAACATTCATCAGCTGCTTTGTTTAAAGATGCTATTAGCATTTTGATAATTAGATGTATTATTCCACAAAGCTGATCATGCCACTTTATGTTCCTAGAGAAAAATACTGGGATGGACGTGAAAAGTTATACACTGGCTGGCAAAAGAGAATCAGCATGGGATGAAGCCAAAGGTGAGAAAGAATGAACCTGATGAAAGAGTCAGGAAAATCATGTCCACTAATTCATGCTGACTTCCAGATGACTGTAATCTGTGATTCCTTCCTATCACCCGTGAACAGATTTCTATACTAGTATACCCCTATCCTTCTAGAACTAGTTTTGTAAGTAAGAATTTAATGCTGTAGCTGTTACTTTGTTCCCTCCCTGTGAATCACAAGTGGCAGATCACTGTGTGGTGGATTTCCAGTCTGGGTGGTGACCTTCCTCAGCAGCAATACAATTTCACTTGGGAGAGTTTCTCTTTTGAATTTGCTGTTTCTTCAGTTCATGTCATTATACTGATGCAGTAATATACAACCACTACCAAAAACCAATGTTAAAAATTGTATTAAGCTGGCAAAGTACACTACTTAAGAGTTAAGAAATGTTGAGAAATTTAGAAGAACAGTTAAGCTGTGTTACAGTTTGCACCACATTACAAATGTATGGCAGTAGTGGAACTTCACTAGTGAGTTCCAGCATAAGATCTAAATTGCCCAAGAAAATTTTGCTGAAGGCTGACAAAGCTGTCAGGCACCCAAATTCTCCTACTGACCTCTGGTTTTGGACTGGTAAACCTTTTCTCAAACTTGTTGCCACAGCACCTTTTATCATACCAGGACTTTTATAATAAAAGTGGAAGTTTGTTAAATGAATAAAGGGAATCTACTGTATTAATTGAAGTGAGAGCATCTACCAGCACAACTCTGTAAAGCTTAATGTAAAAGCCTTGCAAGTGAACTAGAAGTCAGACTGAACTGTGCCTCTGGTAATGGGAGCAGAGAGAAAAACAACTCTTGACCTGGTTTTCTCTCCCTCTTGAGTTACCTTAGAGCTGTGCAGAAGCCAGGTAGACAGCGAATGTCTGCAGACCAGATGGGAAAGGAGTACCTATTTTGAACCAAATGTTCTCGAAGCTTGACAACACTCTTTGCCAGAAATTTTGCTTTTCTTATACAGGAACCAGGTGTGGCTTATGATACAGTGATAAAATCTTTGATTAGACAAAATGTGATGAAAGTTCTGCACATGCTAGAATAGAACTAAATATCTCTGTCTGTGATACAGCCTAGTTTGCTGCCTAGGAGATGGGGAAAAGAGGAAAGACTGTTACAGAAGGCAGCAGATGTTTTTCTTATCTATAAATCCTTTAGATGGCCTCATTACAGTAATGTCTTAGTATATTGTTCTTCTTCCTGAGGACTCTCAGGATGTAAGGAAGTGATATTTTACCCATTTTTAAGGAAAATTTAGGTGCAGGGCATAAACAACATCTGTGGCATTGTAGAGGGCTGACCCCAGCTGCTCAGTTTCTATTAATCTAGCTATGGACCTTCCCTCAGTTCTGTTTTTGCTTCTTGCATTTGCAGCTCCATGCATAATTTTAAGCATCTGCAGGGCAGTTGTCTTCTTTCATATGTGCAACTAAATGTATCTAAAATACAAGATTCTTCTGTAAAAACAATCAAAGAACAGAAAATAGAAGAATCAAAAATAGAAGAATCAAGTATATTTCTCTGTGCTCATTGTGGAAATCTAGTTACACAAATGCAAATTCTTCTTCTCCAGACCTAGTATTATTCAAGCAACAATGATAGATTGTGACTGCTGTACTGAACTGTGCTGTGTTTCTATTCACACCTAACCAAATTTTATAACTCATCTTCCAATTTCTCCACTAAACACAAACTATTAAATTCTTTATGGACTTTTATGTGCTTTCATTGCTACAGTGCTCCACCATCAATTAAGAAGATTGATCCAAACTCCCAATTTGAGAGCCTGATCATGAGTAACTTGTGGTTGATATAGGCTTCAACTCCTTCCTCCTACTTCTATGTGATACTTTTGTGGTCTCAAGTAGGCAAGCAGTATATGAGGAATATGATCCCTGATTGTGAGTGAAATTTTTAGTCTACATTGTATAGAGGACATTTGACTTACTCAGAAAGATGCAGTCTTGGAACAAGGAATTTAGGCAGAGTGTTCTTGTTTGAATTCCATAATACAGCTCTGAAACCTCTTGGGTTGGTTTCCCTCCAACTTTTCAGTGCCCAAATGTCTTAGGGAGCTAATAACACTAGAGGCTGAGGGTTCACTGAGGGTTTTACTCCTGTGCATGCCTCAGCTATCTTGAAGAGCAGATTGTTACCTCGCTTATTCCTGAGCTGGCTTTGAACTTAGAAATCAATTTGTGACAGGTTTCTAAATTCTCTCACTAATTTTAAATTGGTAGACTCTCCTTGTCAACAGCATGTGTGAGGTGTTACCTCAAAACCATGTATCTGTCTGGAAAATTGAAGCCTAGAATTCCTTGTCAGTCCAAGTGATAAGAACTTAAATGTTACCATTTTTCAGATCTATTGTATACAGAACAGTGGACTTGGTGTCCCTGGGACACTGGATGTGTAAGGAATGTCTCTGGATTAACTTTAACCTTTTCCAAACTCTTGTGTCATCTGTGCAGTCACCTCCATTGGGAGCTGCTGTGTCTTGCTCCCTTGAGCATATCAGCAAATGAGGTCAGATGACAGCAAGTCTCCAAATACTTTTGTATTCCCCCACTCCCAAAAAATTGTGGGCATGCAACTGACAAAAAGCAGAAGCAGAAAGATAATCAGCCTGAAACCCTGACTGTGTTTTGAGAAAAATGTTTGAGTTCTGTCTTGGCCAGCTCTAATTTAATTAGAGGGAGGATGCTGCTCCTGTTGTCTTTGGATGCCTTTTATAGCTAAGGTTGGGGTGAAGGAAGGTTAAAGCTGCTGTAGTGTAAATAATGTAACAGGATTTCATCTTGACTTGGAATCTTAAAAAAAATATTATTAAATGACCATCCTTATATGATAAGAATCTGTTCAAACAGCACTATTTGTTGAAACAATTTTTGTCTATTTTTCATTGGGTGTGCTTTATGAAGTTAAAATTTCAGAAATATTTAATATGAAACACATAAATAGCAAGGGATTGAGCTATTGTCTCTGGTATAGTCCCAGATTTTATTTGTTTATACATTATCATTAGAAAGAATGCAAAAACAAGTTCCATCCTTAGGAAAACATCCAATTATAATTCTAGCCATAAATATTCAAAATATCACTTTATATTAAATATTTAAAGTGTCTGCAGTGTAGCCACTGGAAGGGTTTCAACACTTTTTATAAGTCTCACTTCATGATAAGTTTAAGTGTGTAACTGGTGGTAACTTGGACTGAGACCAAGCTACAACACCCAGAGACACTGAATTTCACATCTAGTACTTTTGGGGCTGGCCATGTGATGCTCCAGTGCACGACCTTCCTTGACAGAATCAAAGTGTACAGGGCAGCAAATCCTGGATTTCCTTGTTCTGGTCCAATTCTGGTTTTTGTCATTTAACTACAAGTCAAAGTTAAGAGAGAGAGTGTGTGTCAAGATGGCAAATGCTTGATGGCATGTTTCTCTCTTAGCTAGATTAATATTGAACAGCATAAACTCATTGAATGAGTCAGCCAATGAGTCAGCAGATCAGTTAGTTGTGAAAGTGGAAGCCTACGACTGATAGACATGATTTAAAATTGAAAATCCACAATCTGTGTTCTTTATGAAACTTCAGTGATCTCAGGAAAACAACCTCACATGATTGCCCAGGCTAGAAAGAAACCTTCTCTTTTATCACATAAATGCTTGTCTTAGTGAACTGAACAAGGAAATTATATCCACAGAGTGTTCATCTACTACTAGAAGTTTACACATGCTTCATTTCATTGTTTTGTTTTTGGTTTTTTTATGAGATGAAAATATCTATGACTGAATGAAATGATTACACTGGCACCAGCTAACACAATTCATAATGCTCAGCTTCTATTCAATATGAAATCCCAATAGGTACAGAGAAGAACTATCACCATTTGTCTTTAAAATTTGCCATTAGCAATGTTCAGTTAAGTAGTGTCAAATGCATCTTATTAAAGTCTAATTTTATACATTGACAAAACCAGGGTAGAGCTGCTAAATATTGAAAACAATAAGAGTTTAAGATCAGCATTTTAGAAGCTATTTTTAAACAGAGGAACTCCTGTTCTAGGCTGTGTCTTATGCTGTTTGGACTTCTGCAGTTTAAAACTGCAACACACAATGAAAGTTTTTTCAGGGAAAAACAGAGTTCAGAAATCCTTGCCTATGTTAGGACAAAATATTCCATATTTAATTGTCTAAATGAAAACCTCATAAATAAAAATAGTTTAGCTAGGGAATGTATCTTTTCAGGTAAATATCAAGTAGAGAAAAGATCTCTATTTCTGGTTTTTTTTGTCATGAGAAAAGATCTTTTTTTTATACCAAAATTTTGATAAACGCTTTGTGATATTTGCCAAAGAAATATACTTCTCAATGAGGATAAATATCACCAAAGATTTAAAGAAAATCAGCTCTCTTGAATATCCAGGGAAGGTTGCATTACTGCCCAGCTCTTTTATGAAGGGATTTTCTTGGATTGTGAATGTTTTGATTCTTTTGCTGGAACCTCAGGTGTGTGGCATCAGCAATGCCCTGCTTTGTCATCTGTGGTAATGCTCTCTTTCAGATTCTTCATAAGTAGCAGATTCTCACACACATCACTGGTGCAGCTGGAGCTTACAAGGGGGGAATTGATGCACATATGGGACTGTTGGAGAAGTTGTACTGGACCAGTTGAGTAGCATTGAAATGGATTTAATTTTCACCCTCTCTGGAGAAAGTGGGAGAAGTCTTCCCCAGTAGAACTGGTTATGAGCTAAAAATGCATCTGGGTTCAGGAGCTGAGTGGTACATTTGCCTAGATCTCTATGACAACTAACTTGGGAGCTGTTCTTATGGTGAGGGTGACTGAACACTGGAGCAGATTGCACAGGGCAGTTGTAGATTCTTCATTCTTGGAAATGACTCAAAAACTGACTGGACAAGACCCTGAGCAGCGTGCTGTAGCTGATCCTGCTCTGACCACAGTGGGTAGATTAGACACTCCAAAGAGGTCCTGACCAGCCTCAGCTGCCCGGTGTTTCTGTGAAGTACTAATAGCCCTGGGTAGCAGCTATTCCTACACTAGCTCCAAAAACATCCAGTGGTTCCTCCACTCAGCAGGGTAGTGGTCTCATTTAAGACCTTGCTGTCTTCTATGCACTGTATAAAAAAGAATGTCCCAAGAGACATATTAAAATTAAATAGCAGGCTTCAATCCCTGCTAAAGCTTCATGATTGTAATTTTAACATAAATTTAATTCAAAGTTTTTTTTGTGGTGTTCTCAGGGTATCATTGTCAGGACCTAGTCATGACAGGCAGTGTTCAAACACAAAACCAAAAGGACTGTGTGTCCCTCAAAAAATGCATCTCAGGCATAAACCAGAGAAATGAATAAGAAATGCATGGATTACACAGGTAGATATAGTTAGCAGCATTAGGAATATAACATTATCAAATTTTTGTAGACATTATGGAAATTTGGAGAACATTTCCCAAGCATGTGGGAAAGAGAACAATGTGGAAGACAGCACAGTAGTTCCTGTCTGATAATGTAAAAAATTAGTGTTAGTGGCCAGGAGATAATCCAGTAATTTAATTTCACAGAAGTGAATAATTGGATGAGTATGAGAAAAAAGTCAGTGCAAGAATAAGGCAAATACCAAGGCAATGAAGCAAACAATGTTGGATAGGAAATTAATAGAAAATTAATGTGAAATATAGGTTCATGTCAAAGGAAAGGAAATCCATAATTGTAGAGGGAAATGACTGAGAAGGGGTGACAATGTCCAGAAGTGAATGATTGAGAGAACTGTGAAAAGAAGGAGAAAAGAGATGCAGAAAATAATTTTCTTCCTAAGTTTAAAAACTGATGTGGTAGTCATACTTCCAGAAGTATCCTTCCAGCATCTGGAGATCACTGTCCCAGCTTGCCAGATCTGAGGGCAGAGTCACATCTCTGTGATCTTTGCAGAGCTCCTGTCTCAGGAAAGGAAGAGATGGCTGAGTCAGGAGTTGGTCCCTGCAGGCCTGTGTCATGTGGCTTTGGATATTTGTCTTTTCAGGCCAAAGGCCAAAATAAAGTAAAAAATTTTACTAGCTAAGTGTCATAGACTTATGTCCTCATTCATATTGCTAAGCATTGGCTAAAAATATACCACACCCATGCCACTCAGCCAGTAGATGGACAAGATATCATGCATGTAGGAAGGATACTTGAGATGAATTTTCTTGAAGAAAAGCACTGGTTTATTAATTTTTAATAGGGGCTATTAGGAAAGAACCAAGGAAGTAAACTATACATGTATATAAAATATGCTCCACAACAAAGGTCATTGTTGGCTGTATATGTATTAATATTATGTATTAATACTGTGGTGCTGCCTAAAATAAAAGAGCTCCTGAGATATTAGTGCTGATGGTAGGATAGCCATAAATATTCAAAATATCACTTGATATTAAATATTTAAAGTGTCTGCAGTGTAGCCACTGGAAGGTCACTGTCTGAGCTAAACTGTTTGGCCACGCTTTTCTGTACTTATCACAGAAGTTGCTGCCTGTGTCCTGTCCCCATTGTACAGCTGAACTCTCTGCATTTGCCTGAGGGCACACAAGGAATGGGGCAACTGGGAGAGGCACAACTCCTCTCTGCTTCCCTCATCCAGAGCTTTGATGCTGAGTCCATGCATTGCTTCAGTCACAACAGCGGGTCCCAGAATCCATCTTTAGAGTAATCTGAAATGTTATCCCATTAATCACAGGCCCATCTCCTCACTGTATTGATTTTTTCCAGTAAGAGATGTGGTACTTGCTGGCTCCTTCACAGGGTGAGCTTTATTCAGTTTTGCAGCAATTAGATCTCACCACCATCCTTGTTTTGGCAGGACATTGTGTCATCCAGTGCTTCCCAGGCAGCACGTGTGGTGGCAGTGCTGTGGGTTTACGTTTTTGCAGCATCTGTGATGAATTTCCATAAAAGTGTAGATGCTGGGTGAAGCTGTTTTGGCCACTGCTGGGGGCTGAGGGTCAGCACAGGCACTGGGGACTGCCTGCAGAAGTCTCTGGTCACCATGGCAACATGAAGTCGCTCACCTCAGGAGAGCTGATTTATGGTGTTCTTACTCATCCAGCTCCAAGCACTTGGAGGGGGCAGAGGTGTGCCGCAGGTGTGTGAGGTGTGCCTGTGCCTGGCACCCATGTGAAGGTGCTCACTGCCTGGGGACTTGCTGTGTGGCGCCCTGTCCCCAAGGGGCCCTTCCTGAGGAGCCCTGGTGCAGGGAGGTCAGGCCCACAGTGCCACTTCACTGTCCTGGGTGGGGACACGGGGGCACCTCCACTGCCCTCCTCTACAAGTGCACCTGACCGCAGCCCCAGTTTTGATGGGGCAGGGCTGCATGGAGCCATGGTTTCCACCTGCCCTTGGGCTGCAGAGCCCAGGCTTAGCAGAGCCTGCAGCACTGCCCCTTTGCACCTTGGAAACACCACTGCTCTGTTCTTCTGCTGGAGTGTTAGCTATTGGTCTCTAGAGGAAACTCACTGCTTTGATTTAAAAAAAAAAAAAGTGTTTAAGACTTTTCTATGCAACTTTTAAAAAATCCCCCAAAACTAAACAAAAGCAAAACTAGCAAGAACTAATTAAAATAGTTCGAAATTGCTAGCCTCAGAACAACACTGGGGAAGATGGATACATTTACTGAAACCAGAGTCAGCACCATGCTCTCCAGGCCTATGAAATCTAATGAGACTTTTTTTCACCTCTAACACAGATAAAGATGAGCAAACAGTGGAATATGCAGACTTCTCTTCATTTAAACTTAATTAGAACATCTCCCATTCTTGTTTTTATCTGTTTCCTGCTTTGTTATATTTTCAAGGTCCTCCAAGAATACCTTCATCTCTGTGCAGGAATTAGTGTTCTTTTATGAACAGTTCTGCACATCTTTATAAAATCCTTTAAAGATGTCAATTTAAGAACTCTTTATCTTAAATGACTAAGGTGTTGTAGTTGACAAAGTCTTAATGGGGCAACGAGAACTGAATATTTTAGATTCTTACTAGGGTCTGGAATAGATTTCTACTCAACACCGTTAATTCTCCATGATAATGCTTTTGATCCTTCTAACACCTAGATGGATCAACACCTTATGCTAGTAAACTCATGCCCATGAGTGGTGTCTTTGACTTACAAAGAGATACTTGCACAGGAATGTTTGAACTTCCAGATAATAATTTTCTATGGTGTCCTTTGGCTTATCAGTTATGAAACACTTTAAGGGCCATCTAAAAAATGACACTTGAAATCTACTGTAAACTACTTCAGGTGCTAGATTCCTATCTCCACACTCACTTTTGCTCCCACTGCCCCTCATCCAATTAGTTCAATATTTTTAACTGCATGTGGTTTATACTCCTTTGCCTTTACTACATCCCATTTTCTCTCATGGCACACAGAAAAGAAAAGAGAGAGGTAGGATTTATGAGTTAACCCACAAAGTGAACACAGAAACAATCCCATCACTGCTCGAGAGTACAGCAGAAAAGAGTACAGAGCAGGACAGCAAAGCAGAGAAGTAAAGAATGGAACAGAATAACAAACCTCAGGAGGCCCAGAAGGATTTTTTCTCTCCAGTATATGGTGAACTGCATCCCACAGTGAGAAGAAATTTATGCCAGAGGATTAGAGATGACCAGCTTAATTCAGTCTCCAGTAAACTCTCATAGAAAGCTAGGTATCCAGAAGATATTAAACTCCTACAGTTTTTAGAGAAACCTGATCAGTGGATGGTGAAGAATGGTCCCCATTGTTGTCTGATTTAAGGTAAGGCTGCTGAGTGAGCTCAACACTCACCCTCTGCCTTTGCCCTCCTGGCTGGAAGTCAAGGCATGTACTTTCAATCAGTCCCTTTTCATTCTGCCCCTTGCCCCTTCAGAAATTATGTGACTACAAAGAAAACAGAAAATGCACTAGGAAATATGAGAATAAATATAAGAAGGTAGCATATGCAGGAGAAACTGGAGGTAAAAGGGGATGGAGGTGGGATAAAGGACAGAAACCAGGACAGAGGCTAAGAGTGCAATGGGGTTCTACAGAAAAAACAGAACTCTGAGTCAGCTTCTAAACTTCTACTTATTATTTGTTGTATATGTTTTTCCAAGTATTTAAAATCAAGGTTCTTTTGTTGGTTGGTTTTGTACAGCTCTGTTCAACAAAATTTATCTTACTCTTTTCAATTCCCCAGTCAGGTCTGGAAGAACTGTATAACAGTAACAGGATGACACACAAAGTAGCCATTTACTGCCAAGATGGAAATTTCAAAAGAAAATAATACCTGTACTGAATTCTGCTCTCTTACAGTTATTTTCTTGTATTTAGTTACTTATGGCAAAAAATAAACTGCAATTTTATGGGATCTGTGACTTTGGTTTCTGAGCATATCTGAAAGTCCGAGCATATATTTACTACTTATAGATATTCAAAAGTGTTCAGCCCAAGGACTCCATGTTTAAAAATATTGGCCAATATACACATGATCACATAGGGATGGAAAGAATGTTTTCTATCAAATCTTTAATCTCTGGAAAGAAACCAATAGTGCCAAAAAGATTTCTATATAATCCAAATTCAGTTTGTTCTTGAAAAGCTGTCTTGAAGGAGAGGATGAGACACGGCTCACACTCATCACTCCAGGTTAAATAACCACTCTGATTGGAAGGTCTTATGTTAATGTACTTACAAAGTCTTTCACTTCTAGTACTTTTCAGCTGATGATGTGCTTATAACAAAGCAAATGAGTAAAGAGCATGGATAAGTTGGTTTGGGGGAGTTTGAATTGTACATTTCCCATGGGTGTCTGTCTGTGACAAAGGCAATGAACCACATTTACAGCTCTCAAACTAACTCATTCTGTGAGGAGAAAAAGCAGGCAAATGAGAGCTCTATCAATTGGTGCTGACAGCACCAAAATAGTTTTGATGGTTTGCCCACTGCCAGAGGAATGGCCTAAACCTCTTCTTCTAAAGTTTGGTGATAGAAAGCTTGCTGCTACAGTCAGCCCCAATTAGTAAGATATTTTTGGTTGCATGCATCTCTTTCAGGTTTTCTCTATGCATCACAAAAGTAGTCAGAGAGAACAAATTCTTCAAGAGTAAATACAATAGAGAATTTATACTTCTCTTTCCCTCTCTCCATGGTAAACAGCCTTTATGACCTTATGTTTCAGACCATTAACATTGAAGGATTTTAAAGAGTCTAATCACCCAGAAGGTTAACTAAGTCAGCTTCATCCTATGCTTTTTCTAGTCAGAATGTTAATATGTGGGGTTTTTCTTTCTTTCAGGCTTTAGCATGAGTAAGCTGAAATAATCAGATAAAGTTCAGATTTTCCTTACCTTCCAATTTGTTTTAAGGAATTGATTTCCTTAATTGCAGTTATTAGCTTTTCTGCCAGATGCTGTGGCAAATCTGAATATGCAAGAAAATGACAGTGTAATAGATGTAAAGGCTTGCAAGATAATATTGTCATTGGTGGTGTGAGCTGCTCTCTCCCTTTCCCTCTCAAAAGTGTTCAGCAAACCTTTTCCAATCAGTATCTCAGCCCTCACAACAAAACTATTATTCTGGTACCTAGGCACAAGTTAAAGGGGTCAACTTTCTTTTTCTCCTTTTTTTATTCTGTCTTTCACTGATATTACTTAAATACCAGTCCGTCTCGGAGTGACTCTTTGAAATTCCCAGGTTGTGGTTGACATGAAGTAGCAAAGAGAATAAAGCCATACCATGTAGTCCCAAGGACAGAAATCTGTTCTTTACTCATAAAAGAAAGGTACAGAAAGGAAACCTCTAAGCCAGTTCTACATAACTGAATGTATGAAGAAAAGAAGAAGACAAGTAGTGCAGAGAAAGGGAAAAGAAAGGAAAACAGCTAACCAGCTCACACCAATTGTCCTTCCTTGGAGGTGTGAACTTGCAGAGCAAAAGTGAATTACTGTTGCAAAAATACTATTGAATACAAATTACAGTAAAATAGGCATGGAAATATTTACAAATGACAAAGCTTGGAAGTTAGATTTAAGTCCTCAAAAATATTAGTCCAAACAAGTTATTTGTGGTTCATTGTCAGGTAATTTTGCCAGTGGGAATGGAAAATATTTTATTTTTAAAAATGATGACTTAAAAACTCTGCAGCTACAAAACACCCAACTTAATGAATATTATAGACCCTTTTTGAAAGACAAATATTTTATTTCTAACTAACAAACAAAAAAAAATTGGAGTTACTCCTGCTTAAAATCACAGTTTAGCTTGTTTTCTAATTGGTGCCTACAGTTAAATCAGAATATGTCCATTCTATAGCATCTTTATTTCTAAGGGAAAGGATACTTGATTAGTATTAGGCATTCAAATTAACAATTAAATTTATTTAGCAATGTGCCTGGTTACTGTGTACTGTCTGTTAAAAAACTGAGGTAATAAGATCAGCAGAATTTGATAAAGTACTTGTTATTAAACAAGCAATGACAAAATATAAGCCCAAGTGTAACAATATTTGAAAAATCCAAGGCAAAAGGATTTATGTGAGCAGTTTAATATAAATGTAACCTCAAGATAAATTCTAAATGAAATGCACAGATCAAATTTCCTAGGCAGAAAATGTTTTCTTTCATTTTGAAATAAAAGGATTTAGTGTAAAGCACCTCTACCTTCCCTTCCAACTAATCTATGGCTCTCATCTCATTGGTTTGGTGAGACAAATAAGCACATGCTCTTTTTCAAACAGTTGAGCAGTGTCTGTTTCAGAGGGATATTCTCCCAAGAGGGCTCAGCAGAAACTGAGTTTCTTACTGATCTGGTTTTTCAGGGCTTGCTGCCCTGCCTATTGGAGTCACTGGAGATCTAAGCCCATATTTTTTTTTTTTTCCCCGTAGGAACTTGAAAAAATATTTAGGTAGCCTTTTGGCCCACAGATTCAAACTCAGAGTGTAAGAAATGCAAGTGCAAGTGCAACAGCAGTTCTGGGGAGTAGCTCATCTTCATGATTTTTCCTATTCCTGCCCTGAGATTTTCAGGGGTGTGTGGTTCCCCCCCAAAACCTAGCTGAGTGCAAAACCAGGCTAGTGGTAGTCTGTAACTTTGTCTCCCAGAGCACAGCAGAGCAGTGCTCACAACACCTGGAAAAAAGACAAAAAAATATTTTTTTATTTTTGTAGTGTGGGAACACTTTTATCTGGGAGCATAGAACTGGGAAAGAGTAGATCTCCTAGCAACCTGAGAGCAAACAATTCCACATGCATTGCCCTGACAGGAAGCTCAGTCTCTGGGCTCCACCAGAAGATGTATGTAGCTGCTGGGTACAAGCGGAACAGGTTATGTTGAAGAAAACTTCTAATCTGAATTTTATATTGAATTTTGCTCAGCTGATTTGTTAGGGACCCACCCACAGTGCCTGTGTCATGCCAGGGTCTTGCGGGGGTCTCACAGAGCTGCGCTCTCAGGCACTGGATTTCACACCCAGCTGCCAAGATCCTGGAAGTGCAGAGAAAAAAAATGAAAACACAACCAGGCTTTCTGTTCACAGGATATTTGTTTATGTAGCTAGTTTGTTATTCCTACAATTATCTGGAATAATTGAGGTGGGGTTTTTTTTGGAGAGGGTAGGACAGAGGTATGCTTTATAGTAATAAATCCTTACAGCCAAAACTAACCCCTTCAAGGAAAGGATTATTTCTTCTTTCAAGCACTGCTCCTCCACCTTCCACACTTCTCTGCCAAAAACAATTTTAGAAGCAGTATCCTAAATGACCATACATGCAGTACAAGGAATTTCAGATCTCAGCTGGCATCAGACCAGAAGGCTGGGAGATGTACAAAATAGATTTGTAGTCTTGGTGCTTTGTATAGGTTAACACCTTCATGTGGGTTCTGGTGACACTTTGGGTTCGTTTTCTCTCCATCTGGCTGATGCAGAGGAGTGGGTGAAGGTTGCTGGTACCAGCAAGGGGAGCAGGGCCAGTTCCTGCCCACAGCCCCATGGGGTGGCTGCTGAGAAGCCAGTAGAGGAGCTGGAAAAGCACCGCATTGAGCAGGACATCCTCTGCTCTGGGGCTGCTCAAAGGGCAGGCAGCAGGCACACAGCCAGCATCCATGGAGGTGAGAGGGAAGTCCTCCTGGAAAGCCAAAGGGAACAGGCACAGTATGATTCCGAGAAGAAAGCTTTAGACTTGGGTGAAAGCACTCCAGAAAATGATAGTACAATGAGTGTAAGAGAGTTTTGTTTATATACCCTTTAACTTTGGTTCCATCTTGCCCAGTCACTTCAAGTGCTTCTCTATTTATTAATTTAGTGATGGACTTGGCAGCATTACTTGAACTTGATGGTCTTAAATGAGTTTTCCAACTTAAATGATTCTATGATTCTAATTATTTTTATACTAATGAGACCCACCTTTTTTAGTTTAGAAGCCTTTTGATCTTTCTGGGAAATTACTACTGGGAAAAGTAAATCCATTTGAAAATGTTGACTAGTTCCCATCACATTCCATTATTCCAAAGTTTTAAATAGTTTATCTGGATGTTAACATTAAAACTTTGGATTTTGAACACATTTCTCTAAGAAATATTTCTATTCCTTTGGTTATGGTATTGATGTTTCTTTTTATAGGATTCAGATAGAAAAATTTATTCTCATTTATTCTTATTTATTTTTAAGAGACTGGAAATTCTATACAGGCTTGATTTACCCTAGATTTCTGTGGTCTTTAGTGATTTGAAAAGCTAAAATGTCTTAGGACTACAGAAGAGAAAAGATACTGAAGGTGGAAGGTGAAGATACTGAAGATGGTTAGATTGCAAATGGCAGAAATGAATCCGGACATCCCAGTGATAGTGACTGAAACCAATTCTAGGGAGAGAAAGAAATGTTCCTGCTACGTCTTTCAGGTACAGCTAACTTTGTGCAACTAAGAAACCTGAAAGTTGTGCTTGACTGTAAATTTAAGAAAGATTGACATATTTCCTAATATTTCTTGCTAGGCAACTTGTTTTCTTGATAGTTTCCAAGAGAGAAATTAAACAACATCTCTGTGCTGGGTTACAGCAAACCCAGAGATTTGGTGGCATTTAATCTTAACTGCTGTTGTTGTTGTTGTTACAACATCACTATAAAACCTGTGAGAGCAGGCCCTGGATGGGGGGCCCATCAGCCAGATGCTGTACAGAAGAACAAAGAGATGGTCCCTGAGACCAAGCACATCAAAACCTAGAGAAAACACTATAAAGCTTTGAAAGATCTGGAGTGAATAGTTTGTGGCAGAGAGAATCATGCTGTGCCTGTAGCTAACACTGCTGCTGCTGTTTTGTTACTCAGCTGTGGGAGAGAGAATAGAAGGGCGAGGATGCCATTTTCTGTATTGTGGGAGTGAAAAAAGACCAGTGCTGATCAGTCACTGAGCATCAAACCAAGGTCAGTGCGTAATGAGAAACATAATGCAGACCCTGAAATGAGTGTGTTATTCACTTGCCATAAACAGAACAAGAAGCTATCAAAGATAAGGGAAGAATTAATTAACTATTTTAGGCCGAATAAATCTCTCTGCTTCAGCAACAGCATTTCAGTTTTAAAAATCAGCAGTTAAGAGCAGAGAGAAACACCTTTGCTGGGACCAGCTTTTTGAAGTAATACCCCGCTGGATACAAGAGACTTTCCAAGGAGAGACAGCCTGGTAGAGACCTTTTTTTTAATCTCTGTTTCCTACCACTGTCATATTATATTTCTAAATTGGTTTAGTGTTTCCTGTCCTATATTGGAAATCTTGGGAGATGCTACTGCAGTTAGTTAACCTGTCTCTAAATTAGCAGGCTCTTGCAATCTGTTGTTAGAAGCTGCAGCACATCAAGTCCTATCATCTGAAAGAACTGGGACTCCTAAAAGCTTGATTCTTTTTCCTAAGTTTCCACAGTGGAACATTTTTTCCAGCAAAATAAAGCAATATTTTCTCAGATCCTTTAATATTAGTTCCCTTATGAGCATAATAAGCATTTTTAAGGTAGGTAAAAGGCTCTGTTGACTCTGGAGAAACAAAACATATGTTCTGCCAGAATTACCAAAAACCAAATTTTAAAATGTATTTAGCTGTTTAAGTGTAGTTATGATTCTTAGGTGGGATCTGCTTTTTTCTGGTAAAAAGTCATCTCTTCCAAACTCCTAATCTTCTTCTTACATTTCTGCATTTCTCTTTGCACAGCCAAGTACAATAACCTCATGAATTCTACAGAATTCTTTCTCATCCTAGCAGGAACACACTAAAAATATTTGCAGAGAAGAGGTGAAATACAGTGATGATGATTATCCCAAGCAGATAGGGCCAAACTCACTTCTGTTTCTGGACAATCATAGAATTACAACAGGATAATTCAGGTGCACAGTTCTGCCAAGAATTTCCTTTAATGGACTGTTACTTAAGAAAAGCAAATTTACAACAGATGCCAGTTAGAGCTAAAGAGAAGGAGATTATGTAGTGAAGAAACCTTAAGCACATAAGTTGTTAGCACATAACAACGGCATATTAAAACATTTTCTCAATTTTGTTGTATTAAAGCCATCTGTAATCACAACAATTTTCTGCCCAGGGGACTTCTGATAAGATTCTGTCAGAGCTGCTGAGAAGTGTGAGAAGCCTGAAGTATTTTGACCCAGGGCCTGAAATAGCTCTTGGGCACTGTTCTCTTTAACTTTTATTTAGAGTGGCAGGCAATGTATTGACAGAAGTCCCAATTGTTCCACCAAGCATGGTTCTTGAACTTCAAAACCAAAACAAAGCCAGTACTGGCCTCATGCCCAGAGCACCCATACAAGGTACAAGAGAGGAACAGGGTTAGAAATCAGGATGCAGAGGCCTGCTGAAATAACCCAGCAGTCATGAAGAGTGGGGATCAGTGCAAAACTTTGGAAGAAAATAGTACGATATCCTGGAGTAGAGGTTCAAAGTGGCAGATCCAGCAGGATTTTTGTGACCCCTAGCCCTCGTCTCAGTATTTGCATCCTCTTAGCAGAGCTAGGTTCATGCCTGTAGTGGTCCCAGTTCTTCCCACCTCTTTGTGCTGGGGGCAAATGCAGGAGCTCTGGGTGGTGCCAAGCCCCTGTCCTTGATAAGGACAGACCCACTGTGCCATGCAACAAGAACTTGCCACTCAGCTCACCAAAATTATCTCTAAATCCCTGGTCAAGGTATTTAGGGGATTTAATCCTTGATATAAGCTCTCTGCAGATCCAAGTGTACACCACTGCATAGATGGTTCTTGAGACTGGTGAGACTTATCTTTATTAGGCAATAGGGGTGTAAAATCTCTGGTATTAGCACCCAGTGACTGCAACAAACGGGGCCAGACATATACCTGCAGTTCCTTTGGGTTTTCATTGTCTGTCACCTATTGTGACTCATTCTGCCAACGTGCTCTGTTAAGTTGCTCTATAACTCCATATATATATATATGTGAAATCAGTTCTTACTAGAAATATGCTCTGACAGTTCTAGTAATAGATCTGCTACTGGCTAAAGTATCTTAGTTTGTCATGTGGTCTTTTGCTTACTAACTTCCTTTTTCCGAGTATATTAAAACATGCTTAAGAGTGCATCACATTAGATTATCATTGCAAATACCTTTTATAATCATCTCATAATCACAATCTGAGAACGTGAAGTAGTCCAGCCAGATTTTCAAGTCTCTTTCCTTGAAGATATCCAAAAGCCATCTGGACATTATCCTGGGAAACCAGAAACTGGGGTTGGACCAGATGATAACCAGGGGTCTCTTCCAGCCTTGACCAATTTTGATTCTGTCCTAAAATTTAGTTTTCATTCAGGCTTTAAAAATATACCTGAAAATAAAATATTAAATGAAATACACGCTCACACTCACACAAACACACACACACACATATATATACTATATGTATATATAAATATATATCTTGATAAAGATAAATCTTTAGCATATCTCATCTTGACACCTATTAGGTTATAGCAAAAATTATTGATTATATAGAAAAAATATTGATTATTCAATATTATTGATTATATAGAAAAAATTCTATATTGATTATATATAGAAAAAATTATTGATTTTCAGTATGGAGAGTGAGTTGCACTCTGCAGCCACATTAATTCCAATTTTCTGTGTCTAGTTCTTGTTTTAGCTTGTGAATAAGTAAAATGCTTTCAGCATGAATTTCAGTAAAGAACTGAATAAATTTACTTTTAAAAATCTTTTCCAATGCATTTATTTACATAAGCATCTATTATAGTCTATTACATTATATATAATATATCAGACTCCTTTTTCTTTTTACCTAATGACCATTCAAAAGCATTCCATAGTGTTTCTCAGTAGACTTAAATGTGCCAGTCCTGCCTAGACATAGTACATCAGATATTTTTTCTGGTTTCATTGTTTATGGTTGTTCTAGTTTTAAAATGTAAGTTACTGTTTTTGTCAATCTGTTCTTCCAGTGCTAGACATGGAATTTTAGAAGAATAATGTATAACTGGCATAAACTTTTCTTGTTCTAAATACTGCCTCCAAACAGAAAAAGAAATGGCACACATCCTTTTTTAACCACAACTTACAATTTTTTTAATGGTTTCATTTTCATACTTGTGTATGTACAAATATTATGTTGTGTGTGTATCATGTTGATAAATATCAATATGTGTATATATGATGTTTATAGGTGCATAGATGATATAATCATTAAATGACTTAGTCATTTCCTGTCAAGAATTTAGAATTAATTTCACTGTGTGTACTAGGAAAGCTGATAATGGATAAGGTGAAAGTCTGTGAAATCTAGTGTATGTGGTTTTGTGTTAATGGCATGTATTTGTTTTGATATCTTGTTCCTAAATAGAGAGACATGAACTTAGGACACATCTTTGATTCTCTTCTTTTCAATCTTCAGTTTTCTGTGCAAATCTAATGGCAAATGGGATGATATAAGGACATTTGAGGATTTCAACAGAGAATAAAAAGCAGACTTTGGCCTCTTCAGGGATCTGCTTGAAAGACTCCTATGAGATGAAGAGGAAAAAGAAGTTTAAGAAAGCTGGTTGATATTCAAGGACAACCATCTCCAAGATTGAGGGCAGTCTATACCAAAGCAGAAAGGCAAATGTGAGGAGACCTTCATGGACAAACAAGAACATTCTGGCAAAGCTCAAACACAAAGGGAAGCCTACAGAAATGGAAGCATGGAGAGGTAGCCCAGAAGGAATATAGAAACACTGTCTGAAGGTGCAGGGATAGGTGTTAAGAGTGCCAAAGCCCAGCTGGAGTGGAATCTTTTGGGATATCCAAAGGCAAAAGAAGGGCTTCTTATAAGTAAATAAGTGATGAAAGGAAGAATAGGGAAAATGGGGAGGGAATCTATTGAAAGGGACAATTGTCCTGATGACATGGGACATGGAAAAGGGTAAGATACTGAAAACTTTCTTTGCTTTCATCTTTCCTTGCAGGTCCAGCCTTCAGAAATGCCAGGCTCTGAAGGCCAGGGCAAGAAGCTGGGACTCACAACAATGAAGGGTTGGCTTGGAAGATCACAGAATCACCGAATGTATTTTTCTTTAGTTGTGCAAGTAATTTTTCAGATTTCTCAGCCATGCCTGAAACTATCTACTACTGTACTGTCAAAGACATACATTTAAATCTGATGATTGTCATGTTGAAATCATATAAAAAAAAATCAGTTCTGCCAGTTCATTTAATTATTCTTCTTCATGTGTTCTTTTTTATTTTATTTTAGGCAGATACTTTGTGCTTTTTCTTTTTTTGGGGTTTTTATGCTTGGTTTAGTTGTGCTTGTGGAAAGCTTCTATTTGGCCTCTCTTCACCTTATATTCATTATTCTAAACTTATATTCATTATTCTAAACATCATGGGTTTTTGGTGTTTGAGTAAATCTCTAAGACATTTGCAGTGGAAGTATATATCATCCTTTATCTTACATATGAAAAAATAATTGGTTTTATACAAATGATAGAAGATGGTGATATTTTGTATTACTGGAATGGTATTTTTCAGTAGTGTCTGTCATGTGCCTGCAATAATTTAGATCAAAGCCTTGAGGCTTTAAGTTTCACCTGTACCTTCAGTCTTAATTTATATTTTAGTTTGGGATTTGGATCTGTACAGACAGCAAATGTCTGCCTAGGCATGGAGACCAAGGCACAGGCTGCTGTAGGGGAACCAGCCCACACTCAGTGTCAGCCTTGAAGCAGAGAAGGGTTATCCCTCCTTCAGTCCACTTAGCCTTGAGCCAGAGTCCATAATCCAATGTAGATATTTAGAAAAGACAGTATGCATCCCTGTACTCATATATCCCCCCTTTTAGTGAAAAATTTTCTTTTTGCAATCCAGAAAATAACGCCATTTATTCTTTCTTCTCTTTTACTGCATGCTTAGTATCGAGACTTGGCTAAGGATAGTTCTCTTAGTATAATGAGTAATTTTGTTTGCTTGCAGGCTGTTTTCTCCATTCCCTGCACACATTCTGCTGTCAAACAGACAAACATCAATACTGTGTTTTGGTGTCTGAAGTGCAAGATCAGTAGGAGAACAGTATGAGACTGTCCTTTTTTGAATGCAGGCTAGGGAAAGGAGCTGTCTTCAGGCAGCCAAGTGAATGTAAATTGAACAAGCAAGATTTTTTTAGAAAGAATCATTTATTAACTGGCCAAAGGGTGTCTCTGTAAAGGAGAAGTTTACTATTGTTTTCCTACTTTACTGATATTACTGAAAAGAACAAAGGGAAAAGAAAATGTCTAGCATCCTGGAATTTTCAGAATCTGAGTTGCAGCATATGGTGTCTTTCTGCAACGCCAGCTCAGGGCACTAGGAATGACCAGGATCCATTTCAGACTTAATCCTACAACCAGTGAATAGGAGAGCATATAAAAATCACATATCCGTCCCTTCTTTTTTGAGAGAATGACAGACATTTAATAGGTATTTCCTGCATCGTGTTTATTACTTGGTTTGGGCTTCTGATGAAATGGTAAGAAATTGGGCAGTGATTTAATTTGGTGTCTCAAGTGCTGAATCCAGCCAGAACAAGTATTCCTGAATGGCAGTTAGACAAGGACTTGCCTATCATTACTATAAATCCCAGTGGAAGGAAAATAACGTCTTAGGTGAACCTAGGAAATTCTTTTAACTGGGGAGATCAAAAGAGCTTAATCCTTTGAACAGCAAAATGTCAAGAGAAGTTCTTCAGAAGACTGGTTCACTGTCTCCTTCCTGCAAGTGTAGCTTGTGTCAACAGATACCTCTATTTTGCTTTTTTCTCAAAGACTTATGAAGGAAAGCTCAGGAAAAGGCCTCTACATCGCCCTGATCCAGAGGAATTACAAGCATAATTAATAGTGTCTAACTGATCATAGCTTTTAAAAAGAGGAAGAGTAGTGCTTCCTGTCTATGGTGTAGAGGTGTAAGTGTAAATCATTGAAACCACAGAAATGTTAGTAGTACGTGGCCTGAGTTCTAGATCTTGCCTAGCTTTTATGGAGTCAAATTCATCTTTACCACCTTTCAAAATTCAAAGGCTGATTTTTGAGTGCAACAATTTATCAGCAGCTTAGGCAAAAATAAGTCTATGCAAATCATACCCAAAAAGTCAAAAGTTTATTTAGAAGATGAGATTTTTGATTTTAAGACATTTCGAAACTCCACAGAAGTTTATGGCAAGCCTAGTGGCTTACAACTTTAATGTCACTGAGCTCTGTGTCAGAAATACTTTTGACCTCTCAGTTTTGTATCAAGAAATCTGCACTCTTGCTGCTGAAAATGTTCTCTAGTGTATGGTGAATTCAGTCAAAAGGGAAATGTCTTTCATGTCTTCTTACTATCTGAATTTTTGTTAGTATTTATTTTGATATTATCATAATTTCTATAGGGGAAATTATGATAATTATCAGCCTTGAATATTTTTGAATGAGACTAAAGCTTTTGGAGCATTTAACAAACAGTAGGCTTGTAGGATAGAAGTCCTTGATCATAAAAGTGATTATGTCCAGCAGTTTAACCATAAAGATGAAAAGATCTTGGACTCTTTAACTGCTAAATAGTCTCAGTGCTAATACTGAAAACTTAAGATTTCTTTGAGGCTTCCTGCTTTGTCCCGGTCACTTGTGTTTCATTCATAATAAACATTTTCATTTTGGACACCTTTTCTGCCAGAGCCTAAAGCTGCAAGTGAGAATAGCTTTTGCTTTTTACAGGGTGCTGTGTTTTAGTGGGATTGTCTTTGCAGGCAGACTGGAAGGGAAGGCTGCAGGAACTGTGAGTTCTGGCTGTGCTCTAGACCCTAACTGATGCTGAAGTCCTTACCAGAGCATATAGTTTTTGTAGCAGGCATGTGGGGGACAGAAGTATCAAGTTCCTTGTTTCTTTAGAGCTGTGCTCCCAGACTGACAGGTGCAATTGGTGTAGGAATGGCCTAGAAACTTTCTTTTTATTTTAAATTCAGAAGTCTTTGTGCAGAGGAATGTTAACCTCTGACTGAAGAACATTGTATCACAAGGATGAGATCTCTGTGGTTCTTAGAAAGCACAAATGACAACATAGGAAGAAAATATCTGCCAAGGCTAATAGAACAGGGAAAGAATATACTTATATTCTTCATATATATATATATATATATATATATATATATATATATATATATATATATATATATATAATATACTGATCCTAATATGATTTATCAATTTTAAAAAATTTGTAGCAAAAATGCTAAAAAAGGTGTAGTGAAACATGTCATTAGGGTCTTCTATCCTATGAATGCCCTCTCTAATGAAGGTCTCAGTATCCTCAGAGCTAGGAGAGTGCAGAATGCCTTCCTTTCTTCCCTCAGATCTACGCAATTGCTATTCTAGTTAGCAAGTATCTAGGAAAGGAGATAGGAAATTTTATGGGAGAAGAAGGAAAATACACAGACACGCTTTTTTGTCTTTTCTTTCCTCCATCTTTTCATTCTTTGCTCCTTTACTTCTGTCCTTTCTTTAGAGACAAAGGAACAAAATGACTCAGTTGTAAACATACATGATTGGGGAATATTTTAATTTCTTTGGTATACAAGATGTGCAGATAAAGAAAACCCATTTGCAGGGTGCACTGAAGACACCATACAGTGACTATGACACAGGGGTTACAGGGGCAGTCCTTTGGCCTCTGTCAGCTCAGGGTCCCTGAAGCAAGAGAAGAGGGCCAACAGCTCATAGCCAAAGTAAGAAGAGGCCAATTCAGTTTCCACTGCAGAAGTAAGAAGGTAGATGGGTCCATTCCACTCACCTGCCAAAGAGGTAGCATTCTTATGGTCAGTAAAGCATAGAAAAGCAGAGGCAGGAAGCACACCAAAGAAACACTGTGGCTGCCTGTTCACGAGTGAGAATCCTAAGCAAGAAAAGCATTGTAAGTAAAGCAGAAGGTGTCTAGTTACAAGAATAGTTGAGACAGACAAATAACAGGATATGGCTGCTAGAATAAATAGATGAGGAGTCCACAGACATTTCCATGAGTCACCACTGGACCGCACATGGTAACCAAAATGGCACAGAGAAATGATTCAAGGGGTTGCAAGGGAAGTGAATGCAGAAGAAATAAAAAGGAGGATGAAAGCATTGCAAGGCTGAGGAGACAGGGAAATTGATGAGATGGAATGATGTCATGGAGAGATACCTTTCTTGGCCAGACATGTGGAAAATTGAGGTACATAGATTGTAGTTCTGTTTATGATCTGCTGCCAGCAAATACTTGTTTACAGCACTGAGGTTTAATATGACAGCTGTACCTTAATATGACAGGAAACTTTATTTCACAGTAAGTCTGATTGGTCTGGCAAGAGATCACATCTGGTAGCTATGGAGGTCTGAAGAGACTTTTTAAATCTAGTACAAATTTGAAAACAACTGAAGTGGAAAAAGGATAATATATCTTTCTTTTTTAAATTTATGGTACTGAAAAAGAAAGATAATTTTTTCTGAGAATCATTGCTAGGAGCTGGTGGAAGCAAACAAAATCAAATTCACAACTTGGAAATCAAAGTATATTTTAAAATGAAGGATTTGTTTTATCCTTAACAGGAGTAAAAAACTAGAATGGACCTGAGTCTACTGTTACCATGTAAGTGCCTGAAATGAAATAAAGTTTTCTGACTTAGTGGCTATCCCCATGGCAATAACAGAGGATCTTGCACATTAAATACTGAAAGGAATGAATAGACTGGAAAGAAGCACAGTAGATCCTTTCACAGCCTAAGGTACAGCATGTACCATCTCTGAATTGAGATGTGAAAGATACATGCAGAAGGAAAATTCATTTTATTTCCAGGGTTTATCAGTAATATGAGATAGAAATACATTGGAAGTCAGACAAGGGCAAAAAGAACCCTTGATACCTCTAGAAACACTGGTTTTATTGTGTCTGGATCATTAAAGGTGCATTATTTAATAGTTGTCTAAAACTTTTGTTTGCTCCTCTTTAGTCAGATTTATGATTTTATTATTCTGTGATTTTCTATTCCATGGCTTCAATGCAGCCCTGGATAGTTACCAGGATAAACTTTAAAACCAACAGGAGCTGTGTCTGTTTATTACAGGATTGAAAAGCACTCTGTAGCTCTGAATCTAAGCTGAATAACTCTTGCAAACTTGCAGCAGAGCTCTACATGAATTACTGTTTGGGTTTTTGTTTGTTTTTTGTTTGTGTTTGTTTCTGTTCTGAAGCAAAACAAGGAGTGAGAAATAAAAATATAATTGAAACCAGCCAGGTTCTAAGTTCTTTGGCAAGAACCAAAAACTGGTGTTCTGACACAGAATGTTCCAATTTGGCACAAACAAAAACCATTAAGGTATTTGGAAGAAAAGCCAAAGAAATAAAGCATTAGTTTCATAAAATATGTAGTAAATTCATGCTTTAGCTCCATAGGTTCAGGGATCAGATTTCTCACCCACATTAGGGCTGGCTGAATTCTCTTCTCTCCTCCATGCTCAATATCCTTCTAGAGCACCCCAATCTCCAGCCTAGGAGAACAGTTCTAGTTTGAGCTTTCTCCCTAATCCCTGTTGATATTCTTCATTCCATTAGAAATAAAGATAACGTATATTACTTATATCACAGTGTGAATGAGGGCAAATTGTTTGGTTACTTTACACCAAGAAAATAAGAGAGCAAGTTTCAGTTCCCTCAGGCAGAAAAATGGAATTTAATTTGCATCTCCCGTATCCTGAGTATTCCTGAAAAGTCCTGACAAGCTTTGGTTCTTGAACACTTCTGTGACTGGGAAACATTATTAAAACCTTTTGATACAACTGTACTTAATTTGTTATTTAAATTCAGGCAGATTGAAATCCTAGTTTCACCAATTAATAGTCACTAGAAAAAAAAAATCTACCCAGCAAGTGTTGAGAGGAAATAAATTCTACCCAGATGACCTTTAATAATCTCTCCAAGTTCAATTTCAATGGGAACACCCTGGTCTTGATATCTCCTTCATCTCCAAGGTCTCTTTCACTATAAAAATAGAAAAGGGGAGATGATGGCTTTCCTCTTCCCTAAGCAAAAGTATCCTCTGTAGTTATTTATTTTTCCTGATCCTTTTGGCCCTTTCACTGTAAGTGAAGCTAGAGAGTGCTACCTTGCCATGGGGCTGAGGGGAGGGTTGTGATATCATGTTTTAAGATCACTGGACTATCCTAAATCTATATAGCTTTATGAAACCAAATGCTGAAGCTGTAATTGACCCAGTCCTAATTTCCTCCACAGTTAGCACAGTTCGTTGCACATTCAAATTTAGAAACAGAGACTGCAAAGAAAGTAATCCCTTTTGATAATGCTATATGACATCTTTGAAAACTTCAGTGGAAAGGGCCATTCCTCAGCAATCCATAGTGGCAGGGATCACTATGACTATTTATTTTATATTGCCAAGCAGGATCTGCAAAGAGCACTTAGAAATCAGAGTGGTCAATTTCTTTCAGATGGCCTTTGGTGGGTGAAGATTTTTCACTGAAAGAAGTTTAAGTAGAGGAGGAATTACAGATAGCTACCTTTGCAATCCTCCTGTGCATAAAGAATAAGTTTACAAAGTCAAGCAGTCTAATGGAAGAAAAAAGCAAATTCATGGAGTTAGAGGATAATCCAGGTGGGAAGAAACTCTAGGAGATTGCTAATCCAACCTCTTTGAACCTCTTGTTCAAAGCAGGGTCAGCTAGGAGGTCACACCAGGTTGCTCATGGTTTTATCCACTTAGGTCCTGAAAATGTGCAGTCCCCCAGAAATCTGCTCCATTGCTGGGCCATTCTCATATTGTTAAAGTTTCTATTTCCCATGCTTTGAGCACTGTCCTGTTGCAATTGAGGTTCATTCTCAGCCTGCCTGTCTCTCTCTTCTTGATGACCTTGTCATAGGTCCTGGAAAGGCTGTTTGTAGGATCCCCTTAACCTTTTTCTTATTTAACTTTAGGAAGCTTAATTAAAGTTTCCTTCTCAACTTTATTTTAGTTTCCTCTTGTATGTGCATATGGCATGTGCTATCATAGAGTGTCTAATTACCCAAACAAATGCCTTCTTCAACAAATTACTTCTTTCTTAAGATTTCATTCTCATTTACCCAAAAGGATGGATGGCATCTTACTTAAAGGGTAGACAAACTTATTAAATTTTTATCCTGGGTTGTTCAGCATGTGCCCTTATTCTTTGTTTACAGCACACTCCTAAAATTAGCCTCCTAAGAAGGTTTTTCTCATTATAATTAATTCTATGTAAGATTTGTGCAAGAATTGGAATTTGCATTACATGAAATTGCATAGAGTAGTCCTGTATTTTTAATTTCTGATTAGGAAAACAAACAAACAAAAAAAATGTTTCTGCAAAATATTTTCAGATTACAAATTGACCAATTTACATGGAGCAGCTCAAACTGAACAAAGCTATACTACTTAGATTACGTGGTTTGTTTTCATTATTTCATAACTTCAGATACCAAGTGGGCTGGAAGTTTATTATGCTTAGTTTATAAGTAGGAAATTGAAGGACATAATAAAAAATTTTTAGGACAACTGTGTATTTTGTATTTCTACACTTAGACAACTAAGAACATTGTTAAGCAGAGAGTCCTGGGCCCTTGTGCTCTTCTGAATAACGGGGTGAATATTTGTGAACCTTAAGGAGACTTAGGTCTCCTTATGGAGACTAGCGATACTGTAGAAAGAAGGGTCTTGAGTTCTCTCTTTTAATCTTTGAGGATTTTCACAGCATCTTGACTTAATTACATTTCCAGCTGTTTTGGAGAACAGAGTGCAGCTCATACATCTGCTGGGAAGGAGAGCTGCCAAAAGTTGACACTCTGCTTACAAGTCCAGAACAAAACTAAAAATAAGTGATGGTTTACTGATTTGAATAGTCTGCTCCCAGACACAGTAGGTTTTGGAGGAGAACACACAGAGAGGGCCAGTATCTCTGCTCAGAACAGAGATCCATATCCTCTGCAGTAGGGGGGACGCGCGGCAGGGCATGGACCACAGCTTCCCAGGAAATGCATCCCTGGCACATCAGATTTAGCTTTTAAGGGTGGATGTAATTCTGTTTCTGGGGGCTGTAGAGTCACCAGGGGCCTCTCACCAGGAGCCCAGTTTAGATGTGCTCCTTGCTGGCAGCACGTGGGTGCTGTGAAGATGTTCAAAATCCAACTAGACACAATCCCAGGCAACGGGCTGCAGCTGACACGGCTGTAAACAGGACTAGATGGTCTCCAGAGGTGCCATCCAGCCTCAAATGGTAAATGATTCTGGGATTTTGTGACTTTTTATCTCTGAATTTGACATTTCAATACACTGTCTACAGAGAACAAAATGAGTGGTGCTTGATTTCATTACGGCTCTTTCTTTCTGTCCTCCTTTTAAATTATGCTCAGAAATCTCTTATTTGTGGTCTTTAGACTCTTCATGAGTTTTTGGGGGGTTTCTCCATATATTCTGAAGCATAGATCCTGAACACTACCATTACTGAGGACCTCTGTGGAGTTATGCTCAGGCTAAAGTAAGGTGTCTACACAGTCCATAGTCCCATCTATGTTCTCAGATGGTGGAAAAAGGATATCATAAGGTCTTGCTACCCCTGAGGCACCTTTGCTGCATCAGCTTCCTGCAACGTGGCAGCTGTCAGTGTTTTTACCTGAGTTTTTATGGTTCTTAATGGTCTTTTTACCCATACACTTATCAGTCACTTTGAACCAATTGACCTTTCTGGGTTCCATAGCATCCTGTAGCAATCATTCTACAGCACATTTTTGACTGCATGTGTTTGGTTTAAAGTTGCTGCTTAAGTTCATTTGTTTATTCCTGTGTTGTGACTAGTGAATAATCACTCCCTCTTCATGTCCTCCATGATGCTTATGATTTCATGCACTTTTAAAATATTCACCTAAGCACCTCTTCTGTGCTAAAGCATGCTAATCAATCTTCTTATAAAGCAGCTGTTTCATACTCCTGCTCATCTTTGACATCTCCTACTGTTTATTCTATTAGACATATCCACGGGCTGGGAAAACAGGACTGTGTGTGATGCTTAAGATATGGACAGGCAGTAGCATAGTATGTTTTATCTTTTTTTAAAAATTATTCTTTCCTTTTCTAATAATGTGTAATGTTTTATCTACTGAGCAGACATCCTCCTAGAAAAATTTACGTTTCTTCCACGATCCATTTCCTGAGATGCAAGAACTGATCTAGGTAGAGCCTTTTAGTAGATAGTATCTAATTGGAGTTGTTTTTCTCCATGCTTTTACATTCATCTACATTAAAATTTATCTGCAATTTTCAATTTTGCTAGACCTGCAGCTTTCTCATAGCAATACCCCAGTTTTCTAAGGCAGTGCTTCATCCACTCTTTCTGGCTTTGCTGTGCTTTGGTTCTGCTACCTCATCATGATGTAACTGTGGCCTTTCTGCACCTGCCTTCTTCAGAGTAAATAATTTGTGGCCATGCCTTTGGTGTTGAATTAAAATGCTTCATCTGTATTTTTATCATATGTACCTATCCTGAGTAACCATCTCATCAAAATTTTTGTCACTAATTTATTCCAACTACTTAAGCTAGAGACAATTTGAGCTAGTTTATTATATTTTAAAAGTCAAATTTCACTGCAAACTCATGTCTATTGAAAAGCATGCTATAGTCAGACCATGAATAATATATTCCACAAAAATAGACATATATGATCAACTGTTCAGGCATGGTTACTGTCTAGTATTTTAGTATCAGAGAAGGCAGAATAACTACCAAAAAACATTTGTCATAAACAATTATATTTACCTGTACCTCCTTAATGGCTGTGTATTCTTCTATTGTAAGCACTGGGTCTTTCAGACCCTTCCCTTATATGTATTCTTTGTAGTTTTTGTAAGTCAAATAGCCTTAATGAAAGCAACTGTTCTTTTTAGATCAACAATAAAGTTTTGCCCCACTCTCGGGTTTTTTATTCTTTAAATCACCCTTATACCCATCCTTTGAAACATTTCTTTTTTCTATAATAGCTTGGCATTCATTATCTTGGTGCTTTCAAATAAAATCTCAACAGTACTGAAAGCCTTGCCCTACAATAAGGTCTAGGAATACACTGTTCTGATTCTCCAGGACTATTTTTTGTAGGATCTTGTTCCTAACAATTGTGCCAGAAATAATAGTCCTCATTTTCACCTGAAAGCAGACCACATTTTTAATCAGATTCACAGGACATAACATACCTCTTGACACAGCTTTATTGCACTGTCAAAATGCTCTGAGTGTGTCTGCAACTGCTAATTCTTTCCCCACTTGGCATTCAATTTGCAAATCATACATTTGTAGCTGAAAAAAAACAAGCTCTATTCTTAGCTGCAGTAGAATGGTTTGCCAGGCCCCTTTTGGCACTGTCAACATGTGGTTTATGGTCAGTGTCAGCTAATGGTGGCCTCCCATAAATAAAAACATGAAACGTTTTTCACTCATGGACCGAGACCATAGCCACTTTCTTTATTTTCATTTATTGGAAGCTTGGTTTCACTTCGTTCCTATGATGATTATTCTATTGGGGTTTTTAAGTTTTAACCACACCATTGTGCAATGCTTTCCTTAGAGCCATCAGTGAATAAACTTGTTTTGCATTTATCATCATAGCAACTCAGGACTGAAATCTCATCAACCCTTTTAATATCTTCTTTTTTTTAAGGGCCAGAATGAGTGTTTCGTCTCTATCAAGATACCAATCTATCACAGCCTGGTTCACTAAGCACAGGAAAAAAACCCTTTTATTTACCATTTCTTTAAATCTTCCCCTTGTTTCTAGATAGGAAGGTTTAGGTGTAAATATATGGCATCTTGGAGTTGACATCTAAATGAAGAGTGCTTTTTCTGCACTGAATTGCACCTGCCTGGATGGTTGTTGATTCTTCTTTTTGCTGCGTGGCTCTGAATCAAAGAGCCTACTTCCCTACCTTCTTGCCTCAGACTTAAGTATTGTGGGATTGTGGGGATTTTTCAAATGGAGTACATAGAAGATAGATGTGAACCTCCTTCTCCTTTGAACAGAATCTTGGAACGTGTTTGACAAAACAGGTTCCCCTGCCATCTCCAATGAAGGCATCTGTTGGATGAAACCAAGGGGTTTGGCCCATTTCTCATGCGGTCTTTACTATTAAATAACATGTTTTCTGTACTCTGTAAAATGGAGTGTAAACACATCACGCAATAAGGAAACTGGGAAGAAATAATGAAAAGATATTTCTATCTTAATATTCCTTTTGCTTTTTTCCCCACACACAGGTATATAAAGTTGATACCACAGGAGCAAATAAAAAATTTGCTGCAAAGACATGGTAAAGTGAGCTGCAGACTTGCAGCAGAAGAGTAGCCCATGGCAAAATGAGATGGACAGCAAAGCCAAAAAGACAAAAGCTGGCTGGTGAGTGAGCTCAGCAGGAAGTAGACAGGTCATTCCTGGGAAAGGGCAGTGATGCCTCAAGGTACGTGAGGGACACTGACACAGACCTCTCTGATGCTACCCTGAATATAAACACTGAATTATGGCTCTCTGTTTTCTTCTGCCCGTAAGGTTGTTGCTGGTTTTTTTCCTCAGAGCATATGTTTGCTTTTGGCACCACCTTGGCTTCTGCTCCTCTGCCCATATTAGAAGTGCTGTGTCCCATTAGCTCTCAGGCTTACTGTCCATTTGTCATCACTGCCCTATGAAGCTTGTTTGAGCTATCAGTACGGTGATGTTTGCTGTTCCTCCTCTCTGTATGTACCACAGAAATGTGTGTCCAAGGTTTTGTATCTTCTTTTCCATATGCTTAACATTGGCAGTGCTGTTTGGCAAAGAATACACAGCTTTTTGTGTCATTTCCTTGTGGAATTTCATTTTGAGCTCTTGTATACTTTTCTATCCCAGCTCACTTTCTTTTACATATCTTGCTGGGCTTAGGTATCCTAAAGAATGTCATTATGGTCAAGTATGCTCCTTGCCTTGTGGAAATCTAATGGCTTTGTTCAGAGTTTAATTTTGGGACCTCCACAAGAGTCCTGAGGCATTCTGTCTTTCATGTAAATTCAAATGTATCATTTATTATGTGATTTTGTTAGTGCCATATACCTTCCAAGCTGCAACCTTCAGCTGTCACCCTTTGTTCAACTATTTTTACTTTTTACTTCTTAGTGTGTTAAAACCTGTTTCTCAGATGTTTCATCATCATATGCAGATAAAGACAAGAAATGGCAGAGGAAAATGTCAAAGTGAAATTATGCAAAATCAATAGCTACACTGTTGTTTCTATAACACATATGAAATGAACGTGCTACTACACTGCACTGACTGTACATAATTTTAGCTTTCCTGAATTTTTTTCAATTACTATTGCTCAGACTTTCCTAAAAATACCACTTTCAGAAATTCAAAATATGACTAATATCAGCCTTCAGACTCTGACATCTATGAAGAAACATGTCTAAAAAAAGGGCTGATTTTTAGTAGAAATTGTTTTAGTCTATGAGCTGTTTAAGCATTGACTGTAACCTGCTGTCTCTTTTTACTGTCCCTTAAAATTATATTTCAATAAACTTCTTTGTCTAGGACTGCAAGATGGAAAGAAAATTAAATTTTGACCTACCAAGTGATGCTGAAAGAATATGTTTCTTGTGTGAGAACATGAAAAGAAAATATTTGTTGCCTGCTTTCTCCTCTAACACAGACCTAAATGACCCACTCTCCCATCTTAGCATCTTAGCAGAGAATATGATTAAGTTTCTACTTCTGAAGAGCAGTCATGTATTTTCCATAACTCAGCACCACAATTTGCCTCTCCATAAAGCTATGCATGCTGACTTAAAAAATGGAATTACAGAACATTTGGGTTAGAAGGAACCTTTAAAGGTCATCTAGTCCAACATCCCCTGCCATGGGCAGGGTCATCTTTCAATACATCAGGCTGATCAAGACCACATCCCCAGTGTGACCTTGAGCATGTCCAATGATCATAGAATCATAGAATGGCTTGGGTTGGAAGGGGACTTTTAAGATCATCTAGTTCCAAGCCCTTGTCATGAGCAGGGACACCTTCCACTAGACCAGGGTGCTCAGAGACCAATCCAGCCTGGCCTTGAGCACCTCCAGGGGTAAGGCATCCACAACTGCCAAGTGTGGGCAACATATTCTAGTGCCTCAACACTCTCACAGTAAAAAAACTTCTTCCTAATATCTTAATTTAAACCTACTCTCTTGCAATTTGAACTCATTCTCCCTTGTCCTGTTGCTAAATGGTCTTGTAAATAATCCTGCCCCATCTTTCTTGTAGGTTCTCTCCAGGTACTGGAAGGAAATGATGGGGCATTCAAAGCTTCTTTGGGCAAGCTATATGTTTCCATTCTTATCCTAAAGATATTAATATTTAATTTTTATTGGTGCTTTTCCTTTACTTCAGTAAAGCAACTTTTCTTATTCCAGCTGGGAGCTTTTCTTCAGAGGAGCACTGATGTGTCAGTCAGTTCTCCACCCACAAGGACCACTTCCATACAGCAAGACCACTTCCATACAGCAGACCTGCACTGGGACCAAAACCCTCCTCTGGCCTTTGCAGAAAAACAGGCATTGAACAACACCAGGAGCAGAAGGTACTCTAACTCTCCACAGCACTTATTAGTAGAGAAAAATCTTCCTACCCTGAGTTTAACCACTAAATAAGAATTTTGCAACCTGTCACCCTTTACCACTGGGAATTTCATGTTCTGCAAACACCCTCACAGCTTCCTTGGGAGTGATGTTCAGCAATTGCAGCACAGTCCAAGGTCTCCCAGGCCAGAGCACTCCCTGGCACGTGCGGGTCTGGGGCTGTCACGGCACAGCGGGGCTGCACTGTAGGTAGTGCCAGCTGGGAGATCTGGGCACAGGTGGCTCCCAGATACCATGTCCTACACACTGGTGTGGCTGCCTGCACTTAGTTTTCTCTGTTAGATAGTATTTCATTTTTTCTGCATTTCTCCCTTGGAAATTTCATAGATCAGCCAGTCTTCTAAGTCACAGGTACAGAGTCAGTGGCTGATTGTGAGCTGCCATGGCCTCCTCTCAATGTGTTATTGTTTGAACATCTCCCTGTTTAAAAAAACCCTGCTTGCTCTAATTGCAACTTTGGGCAGCATCTTGGCACAGTGCACTCTTGAGGTTTGATTGACTATTTGTCTATTTTTGTCTTCTGTGGAATGATTTTTCTCCTTTCTGAGGAGCATGGCATGGTCTTTGGAAACATCTCAAATCTCAGCCACACTAATTAATGCAAAGACCAGAGGGTGAGACATTCTCTCCTTCCAAAATTCCTGAGTGCTCTTTTTGGTTGGATAAGCTCAAGCTCCTCATACGCAATGGAGCTGAGCCAGCTGACACCACTTGTGAATCTGGCACTTTGCATTTAGACAAAAATACTGTTTCATGCAGAATCTATTTTTTAGCTCTAAGAAAAAAGTCCTGGAACTGCAATCACAAAGGGGTTTTACAAATGAGTCTATAATTTAGAGCCTCAAAATCAGTGTTCAAAACTTTATCCTGGATTAGATATGGCATGTTTCTGGAAGCACTCTGACCCAATGTGCTGAACAGCTGATGCCTTCTTCTTAAACCCTCCCCACTAGAGCTCTGCATGGGGTACACTAGGGCTGGGCAAGCCTACCTGAGCAATACTTCACCAATTTCGCTTCCCAAAATATGTGTCAAGATAGCAGATGCAGACCCCTTGTTTGTCATCGTCCTCACTTGTTCAGCACTTCTGTAATTACCCCTGGTATTGCACATGTGTGAGAGAAATATGACTTGCACCCGAGACCACCACACTCAACTGCACAGGGCAGGGTGAAAATATTTATATTTCCTATGGGTCTTGTTCCACTTACCTGGAGGAACTCAATTCGCAGTAGTGCAGTGAAATAATGAGGATGAAATTCTTGTCCCTGGTGAATCAGAGCATCCCAACAGATAAGGGGATACAAGGATGCCAAGTGTGATGAATTTTGAGTATAAAATAAAATTAAAGAAATATTTAGGCTCTCACTCAGGTAGATAAGCATATTGATCACTAGCCTGTGAAATATATATTGCCAATCCTGGATTCAGTCATAAGTATGTATTCTCTCTCAGCAACCATGAAAGGCCTTTCATTTTTTAAAATTTAATTTAATTGTGTTTTATTTTATTTTATTTTATTTATATTTTTGCCATTACTGGAGTTGTATACATTGATGAAGAATAGCCTCAAATGATGGGGAGCTAGAAACTAACTGCAACATGATTTTAAAGCAGTGAGATATCTTGCATGAATCTATATTTCAAAACAATGTTTGACATGTATAATTTTCAGTTGGGTAGGTCACCAAGAATTCTTTTCCCCAGAATTTAAATCCATTTTTCTTTGTTTACACTCAAAATATTCTGCATTCCCCAAGTACAGAAAGCTACTCTAACTATAAAGCCTTAAAGTTGCAGCTTTTTCTTTTCTGTCAGTTCTAGCAGTAAGAGACTCTTATTTATGACTTTAATATAAATTTCTTCCCTAGTGTATTCGTCAAAGGCATTGTCAAAATTCTTGGTTTAAGTCATAAAATTTCTTTATTCCCAAAGGCATTATTCTCTATCAGAATTTTGTCTATTTTCACCCTTAAAAATGAAACTTGAGGTTTTCCTGATACTGTGTTAATTTTCTTCATCTTTATAATTCTTTTCACTGACTGTGATCCTTCTTGGATTTTATGTATGTGCTTTATTTTGAACTTAGGATGAACCCAAAGAGACTCCAGTTTCTCTGAGAAACTGGTGGGATGGACAAGAAAGGATTTGTACCCCTTTTCATTTCTGAAACTTTGGACTGGAGACAGAGAATGATACCTAAGTACAAGCTGCTAATTCAATTTGAGAGAGCAGATGGCTTAGATGACTCAAATGTCCTAGGGCATTTAAACTCTATGGCCCTTGCAATGACACTGAATGTTTATGTTCAGGTAACTGATTCCACCTCAAGGGTTTAAGACACCTGAAGTAAGGTAGCTAAACATGGGTGTTTATGTGTGAGCTAGGTGCCAAGCTTACCTTATAGCCGTCAGGGCTCCATTTAAACCAGTAGCTGGAGGCACACTACCCAAGGCTGCATGTCACTCCATGTTTGTTTTTAATTTTCATAAAGAATATGTAATTGTCGTGGTTTGGCCCTGGCCAGGACACCAGGCACCCACAAAAGCTGCTTACTGGCTCTTCCCTGCCACAGCTGGGCAGAGGAGAGAAAAAAAAAATAACAGTGTTTTATGAGATGAGGTAAGGACTGGGAGAAAACACTGCAAGGGCAAAACAGGCTCAGCTTAAAGCCACAAAGTGAATTTATTACTAACAGAGCCAGAGGAGGATAATGAGAAGTAAAGTGTGCCCTTAAAACACCTTTTCTTCCCCCAATCCCCTTCCTCCTTCCCACTGACAGCACAGGGGGACAGGGCATGGGGTTTTGGTCAGTTCCTCACTGAAATTTTCTTCTGCTGCTCTGGGAGAGCAGTCCTTCCCCTGTGAGGCCGTGGTGTCTCTCTCATGGGAGGCAGTTCTCCAGGAACTCCTCCAGTGTGGGTCCAAGCTCACGAGCAGCAGCCAGACCTCACCTGCTGTAAAAGTGAGTCCCTCCCACAGGGCACACAGTCCTCCCAAACCTGCTGTGACCTGGGTCTCTCTTCCACAGGGTGCAGTCCTCCAAAGACAGGCTGCTCCAGCCTGGAACAAGGGCCCTCTCTCTCCACTGGGTCTCCCACTGGACCACAGCCTCCTCCAGGCATCCACCTGCTCCATCATGCACCTTCCTCACGGGCTGCAGGTGGATCTCTGCATCCCCCATGGATCCCCAGGGGCTGCAGGGGCTCAGCTGCCTCAGCAAGGCCTCACCATGGCCTGCAGAGGAATCTCGGCTCTGGTGCCTGGAGCACCTCCTGCCCCTCCTTCTCCACTGACCTTGGTGTTGTCATGTTGTTTGCCTCACATGTTCTCACCTCCTCCTCTTCTCTGACTAGAAAAAAACAACATGTGCCCACTTTGTTTTTAATTTATTCTTAAAAATGTTGTCACAGAGGCATTGCCAGCCTCTCTAATTAGCCCAGCTTCCATCAGCAGCATGTCCATCTCCTGCTGGACATGTTGGAAGCTTCTAGCAGCTTCTCACAGAAGCCGCCTCTGTGGCTCCCCCACTACCAAAAACCAGGCCATGCAAAACCAACACAGCAATTTAACTTGTATGTCACACTGGGGTCAGAAGAAATCACTCCTCAGCCAGAGCTGTGCCAAAGGCAGTGCACCATTGTCCTCTTTTCAAAAAAAGTGGATTTTCATGTGCATTTATTTGCTGTGAGTCATGTGGGCTGTAGAATTAGCCAGAGCCATACAAAAGCCTTGCACCAAGAGCCCACCATGCAAGGTCCCATAGCAGAGTCCCACTTGCAAGCTCCATGTCCTTCTTGGTCCTGGCTGTCATGAGTTCCCACACTTCTCCTCAGCTCAGCAGCACCACTGTCCCTGGAAAACAGAGCTGGGGTGCACTGGCACTTCCAGGAGGGAAGAGATCTGGCCACATGACAGTGGGATCCCTGGCTGGCAATGCCTCACTGCCACATGTGCTGAGCAGAGCGTGGCAGTGCCCTTGGCCCCGTTACAGGGTCCACACAGCACCGCTGAGAGCTGAGGGCAGGGCATGTGCCAGACACAGGAGGTGGCAATGTTGTGGGGCAGGCACAGACTCACCACAAGCGTGTTTTGCTCTTCAGGATGCTAGGGATACCCAGCTAGGCCTGCCAATATTTGTATGCTAACAGATCCAAACTCAACAATTATCAAAAATTCAAATATCTCTTTTCACTGAAACTTGAATTTTGACGCAATTTGAAAAACTGGTCAAGATGGGAGAGGATCACATCTGGACATTTTCATTATGCCATCTATCTTGAAATGGGAAATAGTTAGCGTCAGAACCATGTTAACTACTTGGAGCCTCTAAAATATATCCACATCTTAGGTGTTGTAAGTCAGTGCCATATCTGACTAGATATATATCTGATATGTGTTTTAAGGCTATAATTATTACTAAGATGCTGAAGATAATGTCCCAGCAACCAACTTTTATTCTCAAAGAACTAACCGATTTATTTTTCCATAGGAAATGCCTTAAGAAAAGTGAACAGACTAAATAATTTTTAACAGCTTAATTTTTCTCCTAAGGGATTGTTGAAAACTACTTTTAAACATCACTCCCATGTATCAATATGCAGCACATTACTGGGATGTCAAGTTTGAATAATATCTTCCATTGCCACAAAAGTACCAATGGGAAGATATTATTCGCTAAACATTTATGCAGCAGAACTAATTCTGAAAAGCATTTCTCTTGTGTTTTCTGCATTGTGGACTTTTTCTCTGGAAAGGTGTGAATGATCTCCTAATATTGAATCACAGGAAACAAAATTACTTGTAAAGAATTGGAATCGGATGGCTTTTTTTCCTTAGTGCACCAAAAGTGTGACTTACTTCATGGAGAGAAAGGGAAGGAGTTGTAGGAAAGATGTTTCTTCACAACATGGCTAAGGTGAGAGCTGCTGGTGCCTAGCACACAAATGTACATGGGCTGAACAGCAGAAACTACTGGCCTTGACAGAGCTGAAGCCCCTTCCCTGTGGCTGCCCATCATGTCTGGCAATCACCATTCACAGCCACCCCTGCAAGTGGTGTTGAAGAACTCGGGAGGTTCTGACAGTGCAACTTTAAGCACAAAGACAATGACTCATCTTGCATCATTCCCAAAGATCACATTGATATGTGACTCTGTTGGAACCTTTATTGCATTTTTTTCTGTCAGATGGTAGTATTCAAAAGTAGATGAAAGAAGGACAGGGTGATGCGGGTTTGAAGAGTAAGGTGGGAGAAAGGAGAGTTACTGTCAAAGATGAAAGAGAAATATTAAAAAATTCTGTTGAAAAACATCTAAGTAAGTTCCCTCCCAAAATTTTATAGGAAAAAAAAAAAGACTGGTATTAAACTCTTGTTTTAATAAGTAGTTTGGATGGCCCACTCTTACTTGTGGGACAAATTAAGTTCATAAGTTACTGATATTTGGGGATGGTTGAAATTCCTTTATGCTGTGAGGCCAGATTAATGTCAGTTGATGTCTGTATTCTTATTGTAGGTACCAAATTGTCTTTCAGAGTAATTTTCAGAGTTACTGAAAACAGTGTATCTATATACAGGTATCTGTATACCAGTATCTGAATATGGGTATGAGGAGAAATAGCAAAGCTCAATTATAAATAGTATTTATGATTATTTGTTGTACTTGATGATCTGGGTGCAATACAAGTATTATGTGTTTAGTAACAACCAAACACTTAGCTCCTAAAGAGGTTTCAGAAATAACCCTGTTCTTCATCTCAAGAGGGATGATTGCCTACTTCAGGTTTCCGTAGTAGCAGCAAAACTTTCAAACATAGATTTCTGTTTCTAAATGTCAGGGTGAGTTGGTCAGACAAGTTCATCTGCAATTTCAACCTGTGAAAAGACCTATAGTATCGCCTAGGTCAGGGAAAACACTCTAAATTTAATACATTAGTCAGCCACAGTCCTAGGAAAAGAAATACACGTCAGCTTCTACCAATTCAATCTGTGGAGAGCTTCTTAGGGGAAAGCATGCAAGCAATTGTGGCAGCACAGCTTTAACTTTAGATACCTATTTTAACCAACAGCAGAATATTTTGGTGAAAACACTTAAATACATTTTGAAGACTGTGATCTTCATGACTTCTAAGAGAACTGTCATATCATTTTCTTTTTTTAACAGCACTTATTTTTAATAATTTTTGGGTGAAAATTAATTGAATATAACTGAAAGAAGAAAGGTTGAGGCCTTTTAAAATATAAATATTAAAATCTTCTTAATTTACTTATCACTCTGAAGTATGATAACCACATCAAACACAGAAGAGAGGAAACATCTGACACCCTTACAGAAAATTAGTAGAGACTGTATAGTAATATTATCCAGAGGACACTTTAAAGACTCTCAAACAAATTTCCTTAGGTAAATCTTTTTCCTTCAGAAAAGATATTGTAGGGTTATTTTGAAACCACTTGGGTTATGTTATTACTTTCAGTAGAAAAGCTATAAAAACATATTTTGTATAAGCAAAAAACATAAGAAATTCCCACCACTAAGTTTTTTCTAAAAGCCTTCAAGGTACAGTGGGGAAAGAAAAGGAAAATAAAGCTAAGAGGAAAAAGTCATCTATATCATGCTGTACTCAGTAAATATTGCAAGGTTGCATTCCTCAACCTACTGTAGTCATCCTGCTACAGAACTCTGTGTGTTTTGGATCCTGCAATGTTCCCCACTTCTGCTGATACGGGCACCTTTTGGGTAGCTGACATTTTTGCTGCCATGGGAGCTGGAGGACAACTCTGGCAAACACTAGCTCTGATTCCTTTGCAGATGGAACACATCCCCCTCAAAAAATATATTAATCTAACCCTTACTGTAATTTCCTATTTTAAGTAAAATTTTAGTTCTTCTGATGCCTTGAGAGGTTGATCTGGAACAGATCAGAGACTAGACAGAGCTAAGAGAAGAAAGTAGATATTTATCGGAAGACCTTAAAAGGATACACCTTGGGCAGCACAAGAGCCTGGCCAGGGCCACACCCAAGAGGGACCTAAAATGGTCACAAAATGGATGACCAGTCACAAGGTTTCACACTTTTATAAGTCTGGGTCTATTTGCATATTGGGGTTAATTGTCCAGTTACAGCTTCATGTTGTGATGTCCCCTCCTTCATGTTTTCCCTCTTCATTCTGCCATTGTTTATGGTTTTTGGGCCTGAAGCTTGTAACCAAGGTTGTCCTTGGTCTCAAGCTGGAAGAGGATTGTTTTGTCTACCTACTCTGTGAAGAGAGCTTACTAACACTCAATAGGAAGCTCAGAGCTACACACCTAGGCAGCACAGAATCTAAAAAATATGAAAGCTAAAACTTAAGGCATCATTTCTCATAAGAATTTACCAGAATATGATTTAAGTAATCATAAACTTCAAATATTTTAGCATGAAAGATATTCTTATATATTAGGACCAGAACATTGTACTCTTTTGCCACTCTGGATAAAATCTCACCTCTTGAAACAGATTGGTATTTTACTCTTCAGTTCAAGAGGAAGAAGAATTCCTATACTGAGCCCTTCTTTGTTCTAAAAGGATTGAAATAGTCCATGAAGTAAGGGCTTACATCATCATTAACGAAGACAACCACAGTCTTCAGCCATTAATAACTGAAGCTATACTTTCATGATATAAAAAAATGAAAATTGTCCTTGCACATATAAGCTCTAACAAAAAAATGTTCAAAATCCAGAGGAAACAGTAAAATGCACTGAGTGATCAAACAGACTGACATCTGAGTATCCATGAAAATAAAGGGTTTAAATAAAAATTGCAGATTGGAACAATGCATATCAGATGCTTTCTTGGTCGAAAAGGAAAATACAAATCAAGCACACCATTTTTTTTCATAAGAAATGAAAATACAGGAGTCCTGTCCCTGCAGCAAGGGCAGGACAATGTCTGAGACAGTCACGCAGCTCTGGTAGAAGATACATGCAGCTGGGGGTGGCTTATCAATAGAAAAGAAATTCATAAAGGAGTTGACTGGGAATGTGAGGATATGAGAGTGTCCTCTTCTGCTTGTTTTTCCAGTTGGAAGTTTCTGCATCCTGATTTGGAGCCAGCCTGGCATCTGGAACCAATTCAGGAGAAGCATGAAAAGCTTGGAGGAAAGGCCAGTCCTAACCTGGCTGCTGTTTCTGGAGAAGACAGTGCCTTTGTCTGCTACCAGCTCACCGGCTTGATGTCCACAGGGGCTGTTTGTAGCCCTCAGTACCTGTTCTAAACAAAAGGTTTGCAATGCAGAATAGGGAGCAAAAGGAATTGGAAAAACAAACCCAGAAATACGGTGTGTTGAAGACCCTGTGCTTTAAGTAAGCAATTCAAAATCCAAATTGAACTCCCCCAAGGAAGAAAACTGACAATTTGCACAGTCAGTTTCATTCACTGTCATGAGGTTCCTCTGGTAGTCCCTCAAAGCCACCTGCCATAGAACAGGGATTACTTGGCATTCCCTTAGCATGTGGGTTTTTCAGGGTCTGACATTTGATTATAGTCTCCATTCTTTATAAATAAAAAGTCTGTACATATTTTTAACAAGAATGCTAATGCGTGTGTGAATGTGTTATGTATATAATAATGTGTACGTACACTAAATTATAATATCTAATGTATATTTTGCTAATTTATCTTTTTATATATATGAGATGTGAAAAGCATTGCATAATTCTAGAAAACTGTCTAAACCAACCTTTGAATCACTGCTGATTATTGTTCAATGATTTAAGAAGTTGAGTGATATATCACAAACTGACATTTTTATTTTATTTTCATGTTGCCTTTTGTAGATAGATGCTATCCCCAGGCAAGGCACCTGTTAGATGCCACTGTTATCAGAGGGGTGGCTTATTCCCTAGAGTGCACAGAGACAGACATCAAACTTCTAAGCAGAAGCTGCAGAGGAGCAGCCTTCCCGAGCTCATTACTTCATGGAGGCCACAGAACATCTGCAGGGTGATGGCAGGCCGTGAACAGACAGGCACATTCTCTCTCTGATGCTCCTCACCCCTTATCCATTTGCACCTCTTCATTAAGTCATTGCCATTCTCAACATAAAGGCCTGGGAGGCTCAGGGTGCTTCACAGCACCCCCCTGACAGCATCAGTTCTGGAAAGAGCAGGAACGGTCCATGTAGACGGAGGAATTCAGGCAACTTGGCTCTCAGAGATATTTCACTGAAGGCCTGATTGAGCACATGCTGCCAATAAATTACCTCTCTGGCAATCTTTATCTCTAGTGCTGGTTTGCAGCACACTAGCAGCAGGCAAAGGACACCATTCCCACCTGGACATGACAGAGATGCTCTCTCAGATGACACAACACCTTTTCCCTTTCTCTCTTTCCTTCTGCAGAAAGGAAAAACACAGCTGTCAGCTTGATGCAAAGCCAGGTCCCAAGCCAGGTCCTCCCTCACCTCCAGCATGATGTGGCTGGCAGTCAGGGTCTCAGTGAACGAGTCCTCACCACTGCATTTCCCTGTCCCAATCAAAGCAGGGGGTATATCCATGTGTTCTGCCACTCCTGGGTCACCGGGCTCCTCAGAAATGAGATGTCCTCTTCCTAAATATGGAAATAGGAGAAAATGAGATAAAGGGAGAAGAAAGGAGGAGGAGGAGGAGGATGGGCTTCTGTAAATGTTGTCCTTTCTTCTGGGCTTGAAAATAAGTGGTGTCTACAGTTTCCACAAAGTCAGAGGTGGTGAAGGCAGGGAGCTCTGCCCACAGCCCTGCCCACAGCCTCCCATCCTTCGTGGATGGCAGCAGTGCTTTTCTGATGGAGGGTGCAAGGGCTGGTCACCAGCAAGTCACTTGGTCTGTTTGCAGAAAGACGTGGATAATATTTAGGAAGTAGAAGGGGCACCACAGTTAATAAACACTTCTTTAACTATTATCTAAATATTTTCAAAGTTTACTAGTTGTTTAGTGCTAAAAAGCTGAGAAGAGATACCAGATTTGACATCAGCAGGGATTTGGATGGGAATTACTGACAGAAAGTTACACTGCTTTTTAAGATAAATTCGGTGCCAGACACAACAAAGAATACCATCATTGCTGCAGAAAAGAAAGGTCAATGAAGTATAAAAAAATACTGTAAATTAACATTTATGTGCAGGAAGATTAACTGGGAAGCCTAAGAAACGAATTACTGTTTCCTTCATCTTAACTTGCTATTCCATTTATTGTATTTTCATGTAGAGAAATTAGATATAGTTTTTTTATATTTAGGCCTAACTTGGAGATGATCTCAGAACATTTTTAAGGGAGTGTTCTGCTACATGTAAATGAGTCTTATTTGGATATTACCCCTCTGTGACAGTGAACATGATTTTTTATTCAGTAGTCATGAAAGATCATTCATGATGTAGAAGAAATTATGCTGATATTTCTTCTATGCCCTTTAGTACTTATTAAAACCCCACTGAACTGGCAAAAAAAAAAGTTTAAATGTCTTTCTGCTTTTTATTAACCTTTCAATAGATTAATATATTTTCCCCAGAAGTATTTTGTTCAGTGCTGAACCTCTTTTTTATTTGTTTACCTGTATAGGATAAACTAGGGTTCAATGTGAAGAACATTTTTACTGTGTGGAGAAATTACATTAATATGATATTAATATCTGTCTGTCCTTATTAACTATAGTTTCTAGAATTTGAATGTGGAGAGCTGGTGCATTTTATCATTTTGTTTTTCATTGAAAGAAACTTAATACATGTAGAAAAGGCTGCATAATAAGACTAATCATTAAGATATGTTTTGATGCAATGAAAACTCCTTAATTACAGTATCCTAATCTGCTGTTTACACATTACACTTCTGTAAGTTACATCAGTGAGGTGTCATATATTCAAGGTGTTTCATGGCATGGAAAAACAGACTTATTTTTCAGTTCTTTACTTTCACAATAAACAAGTTTTCCAGAACTGGGCAAGTGGGTCCAATGATCTTCATGTCCTCTATATCTCTAAATCAAATTTGCAAATTGGGTATGATAACAGGGCTGAAAAGATAAAGAAGATTACGTACATAATAGAGTATCACACCACATTTGCCAATTAGTTGTCTTTTTAATTCCCTGTATAAGGAGGTGGCTATTGCCAGGGACTTGTTCTTCTCTAATTAGAATCCAGTGTTCATGAAGCATAATTACCTGTTAGAGCAACTGTATTGATGTCCTTCATTTAGTAAAACCCCTGTACTTCAAATATGCAGGCAACTGTCATAGTTCCATCAAATTCTGTGGAATAAGCTACACATGCTGCAATAAAAAATGCAAAATTCCAGTAAAAGCAACAAAAAATTTTAAAAAGCACAGTGAAGTATCTAATCTCAGCAGAAGAAAATTTTCCTTATAAAAATATTTCTTTCAAAATTCAGATATTTGTTTGCTAACTGTCAGAGCTGAAGAGTGTCACAAAAATTTATCTTTTGTATGTGGGAAATCAGTGGCTGATGAATAACATAAATGACTGTTGGAGAAATAAATTCTGAAGTATATGCCATTATAGACTCTCTCCTAGTTAACTGAGTTCTGCTGTACAGTGTAATTACCGAAGAGTTTCATTTTTTATTTTTATTTTAACAAAAACAAACTCTTCTATTCTGATTACAGTTGATAATCAAACCACTAGCAGAACACGTTTTTATTAAAATAGTGCAGTTCTCTTCAAACGTTTTGTGAAGTCTTGTCTTTTTCACTCATATTTCATTTATGTGAGGGAAAAAACAGGTTGGAAGACTCTGGCAATGTCAAAATAACTAATTTTTACATCTCTGAATGAAAGTCCTATGGGTTTTTTTATGGCAATGGCTTTTTACTTTGGTTTTTGTGTTTCATATAGATATATGCAAGATGTATGAAAAATCTAAATTGGAAAGAATTGATCCATTTGAAATTATGTATTTTTCTTTTTGCTGAACACATTAATACTCAAGTCTTCCAGAACTGGGATCAAAATGTGCCTAGAAAATTCTGCAGTTTAGAAAGATTTTCATTCTCCTTACAGTTCTAGCTTTGCCTTAAGTTATGGAGCAGACATGTTACCAGAGTAACATGACAGATGAAATGGCCTCTAATAACTCTCTGATGTCTACCCTGGAAATGTGAACAGATACAAAAGCTTTAAGACAAGCAGCTTTTGAGTGTCAGCTTGAAATTCAGAGACATTTCTCTCTGGTGGCTCCATTTAGCAATTCTTGAAGAGTAGAACTGAAACAAAAGAACTACACATTGTCTGAGTATTTTCTTCAGACAACTCTTATCCACCCTGCCAAAGAGATGGAGATGCTCTTCTGGAGAAAATTAACCCTTTGAAACCTGAGAAAAGTTCAAGTCTTGCTTTTACCTTTCAAAATTTCCTGCAAACCATGCAGTGGTCATTGGCTTGTGCAAAATGAGTCTTAGCTGTCTTAGAGTGGTTGCCCACGGTTCTCTCCCAAGTTACCCTGGCATCAGCAGAGAAAGGGAAGCAGAAATAGGTGAAATTTGGCGTTGTTTTTCTTAAAATGGAGGCAAAATAAACAAAGATCTTAGGCTTTGGGAAGGAGAGATTATGTTTTTCAGAGGTGGCAGAGTGGATTTGTCAGGGACCAGACTTCCCAAAGATATCCAGATGCCCTGACTCGTTGGCTACAGTAATGATAAGTTATGGTCCAGACTGTCACCAAGTCTGATCTTGTTTTTCAGTTGGCTTCAACTGATTGCATGCACCTAGTACTGCCCAAAAAAGGTCTGATGCCAGAGGGAAGGAAGATGAAAAGCTTCCTACTCAATTGCTGGCACGTCCTGCTACCTTGCCTCTCCTGTATGACAGCAATAAGACAGAGTTGATGGCAGAGCAGCTCTAAGATCAGTTTAAAGTTTCTTACCATCATGATTGCTACAGTTGAGAAGTTCACTTGATGTCCTCATCCTAAGCCTTTTCAGGGATGCTTCTATGGAAGCATTTCTGAGTCAGCAGAGGTCAACACAGACCATGGCCAGCAATATGACACAAAGAGGGTGTCAATGTTCTGCTTGATATTGTGGTTTCACCCTCCTAGACCTACATCTACTGCCAGCAACGGGTAGTCTAGTGTGCAACATTAAAAATGAGAAGCAAACTTGCACATTCTCCAGCTGTTAAAACACTGACAGCCCATGGTGTCCCTCTTGCTGTGGCAGCTGTTCCCATTCACTGAGCATTGGCCAGGGGAGGGGATGACATGCCCAGACAGGAAAACTGGCAGGGCTTCTGGAAGTAACAGATGACAGACAATGCTACCAGTAGGACATTTCTTACAGGAAAGGGAGTGGCTCAGGCAACTCTACATGCCCAAATGAAGCTCCTGATCAGAAAAAATAGAAGTTGCCAATGTGCTGAGCACATCAGAAGCTACTGCAGGGTTTACAAAAGCAAACTGTGGCTGCAGCAAACCTCTGTCCTTTCTGTCTTCAGAGATTAATCAGATACACAGGACTTGTTGAAAATCTGTAAGAACTGGGAGGTGGGACAAATCAGGGCTTGTACAGTGTTAGTTTATGTCCCCAGAATAGGAGATCCTCAGGTTGAGTATCAGCCTGCCAGTAGGAAAACTAAAACTACTTAAAATGGGTTATATAAAGCCAATTATATAAACAAATTGAGATAATCTCTATGTTTTTTCTTGGTTTCTGTTTATTTTAAAGTATATGGCAAATTTACTTCCCTTTTCTATTTTACTCCATCAATTAGCTAAATAAAGTTCTGACAGTATTTATATATACTAATACATGCACATAAGCTCTTTTACCAATAATGTAAGCAACATTTATAGAAAATTTAAAAAAACCTACATAGTAAGTGAAATGCCTACCTTTTTCATTGTGGTTTTTTTTGGGTATGTTTGGCTTTTGGGGGGGAGGTTGTTGGGTTGGTTTGCGTTTTTTTAAATTTTTAATGGTGGAAATAAATTCTACTTTAGAAGAAGTTTCCAGTACTGTAGTGAAAACTATCAGGAGAACCCATAAGAAACTTGTACAAAACTGGCTGTTTATAGTTGTCCTGCTATATTATAATAATAGCACTCAGGCATTGGAAAGATTTCTCACATGCTGTAACTGTAGTTGTGTAGTTGAATTCTGATACTTGGTAGTTTGACACCCAGTCCTTACTGGAGCAAACGTGGGGAGAGGCTACAAACTATGCCTATATACAACTCATACCATATTGATTTTTAATACTATGCAGTTCTAACAGAGAAATACAAACAAACTACAGTACAGGCAATTACACAGACCACATTTAGAAGTAGATATCCAGGAAGGAAAAGATGAAGCCCTCCACTGGATTGGCAGGTCTGCACTCAGAAAACTCTAAATTCACCTGTCTCTCATAAATGTAACTACAGATTTAATAAAGAATACCAAGATACTGGAAAAATAAACATAGAAAAGAGATATTTTAAGGCATAGGCACTATATGCTTTATGTTACACTATCCAGGCTGTGTGGTTTGTGGTTTGGAACAAAAGCAATTGCTCAGTAATTTCTCCGCAACACTAATAATAACAGCCTTGTATGCCAGTAACCTGCCAATGAACTATGGCCAGAAACAAGTCCTCAGGTCCATATTCCCAGCTGGTAAAATGGTCAGAAGTGCTGCACACACAATAGTTCCTACTGACAAGCTGAAAGATAATATTCCCTTGTTGTTCACAGGAAAAGATGTTTAAGATATAACTTGAAGTGGCCAAAGCAGAAGGAAGTGTTTGAGCATCTATGGCACAGTAAACTAAGAAGGCCAGCTGACCAAAACCCATGAGCCTGGCACTGGGCCAGAGGCACAATCTACTGCATCCCTTAGAATCCCATAGTCCCTTAGAAATGTATTTGGGGATTCTATCCCACCTCCCCAAAACAGTGCATCTGGCAAATTCCCGTGCCTCTTACAGCTCAAGCCAGGCAGCTTAGGCCATTGTGCCATGTGAGTGATAAGAAAAGGGACAAAGAGCAGAGTGGTAGAACAACCTTGGTTTGTTCAAATATCAACAAGGTGCTTGCAATCTTTCAGATATTATATTGAACTAGTCAATAAGTCAAACTCAGGGCTGGTTTTTGTTGAGTTTCTTTTTTTAAAGTGGTGCTCAATTGATATGTAATTAAAATTTTTAAGGCATTTTAAAATTATCTACAGGGTGACTGAGTCAGATTTTGATTGGTTGTGTTTAATAACAGATGTTTGTTAGTACTGTAGAGCAATACACCAACATAATACAAAATGTTCTACTAGAAATGCATATTTGTTATAAGAACACTTAATTGATTTACCTTGTGGTAATAATTATTTTTACACTCAGTCACATATTAAAATAGATGTATTTCACACAACGACAAATATAAAAAACATCTCACTAACTAACAGCCTCTTGTGTCAGAATTATCCTGGCTGTGAGAACAGTCCTCTCCATCTGTGGTAGATCACTGAAGAGAGAAGCAAACTGTTGTTTCTGAATAGGGAGGAAGAGTATATGTGTGTAATCATAGGCTGTTAAATCACCTCAAGGATGATAGCAGCAAACTGCCAAAAATTGATGGGGATCTCATTTAACATCATCTTAAATAACAAATTGTTACTCCAATTTTACAGTTGGGAAAATGAGGGATATAGACCTGCTGTGTAATTTCTCCACATCTGCTCAGGGAGGCTGCTGGCAGTGCTGATAAGAAAACACTGAGCTCCTAGCAAACTAATGGATTGTTGTCCTGTCCTTCATGCACAAGGCATCCAAGATAAATCAGCAGCAGTTAAATCAGAAAACAAGAAATCTTAAAAAAACCCAAAGAAAACAAAAGAAAAACAAAAATCTTAATTTTGATGCTTTCTCATAAGATCTTATCATTTTCTAAACCCTCAATTAATTCTCACTCTTAACTCATTCCATACAAGTACTTTAAAGTTGAGACCCTAACACAATTCTGGCCAAGATCTGAGTTTCTTTTGGGTCCTGTTCCCCACTAGCTTAGAAAAGGAGAGCTGAGCATTTTTGGGTTCTCTCCTGCAATGCACTACATTGCCTGCATAACTTCCAATTGAGCAATTAACTAGTATACTTAAAATGCAGAGTTTTCAACAAAGCTGAAATAAAAAGATCTTGAATACTCTACTCCTCAGCATGCTGACTTACTAGCTCAGACAAATGCTCTTCTGATAAAAAAAATGCAGAAAGCTCACAGCTCCTCTAGAAAAATTATTTAATATTAGCATTAACTTTTCCCTTGTTTATTTTTTAAACTCTTCATCCTAAATTGTTCTTAATTATCCTGCAGAGAAAGTTTTCTTTCAGGCAAATCCCTCTATTGATCCTGCCACAAACCTGACATCATAGAAAAATGCTTGTCAAGCCCTACTCTGCTTGCCTCTAAGAGGGAACAGTATGTCTGAAGCTAGTATCAAATCTCAGCTTTACTCAGACAAAGCTGTCTGGAACAAAATGGACAGAAATGAGCTAAATAGCAGCATGGAAAATGCTGAACCCCTCTGGTAACACACCTGCTCAAGGTGAGGGAACGTGGTGGGATGCTCATAGCTCCTTTCCTGATATCTCCTGTAGGTATCTTTGCCTTTCTGTCTCCTTGGAAAGAGTTTGTGCCCTCTGAATAACTGAGCAAAGTTAGGGGTAGGTAAAGTAGGGTTTGGGGCTTCTTTTCTGCAGAAAACAAGGACAACTTAGGGATCAATAAATGCCATGAAGTTCTCTATTTAAATTAGAAAACAAAACAAAACAAAACAAACCCTGACAATTGCTATTTAATACCATTATCCCACTTGTAAATAGAGTCATAGAACTTTTCAGAATTTAAATCAGAAATAAAACAAATTTAAAGGTGTAGCAGTGCAGTAGACTACAACTTGTAGCAATCACAGGAGTGATATGGGAATATTTATTTTTATATGTAAAAAAAAAATAGATATGTTATTAAGCATTTTGTCAGAGCTTCGTGACAAGACCCTGAAATAATCACATTAGGAACCACAAAACCCATGATCCTTAGGGAGGCAAAGTCTTCCAGACCTTCTCTCTTTTTTAAATATTATTCCCAAAGCAGAAGCAGATCCTGATGATTGGAGGAAGTAATATAGGTACCCACAGTTACACAGAGAAATTGAAATACAAAATCTTGGAGGAACATATTTCATATGTGATAGTGGTAAAGGTTTGTAGGGTAAGGCTGCATTTAAAGTAACAATAATATAAATGCTTAGTCTTCCTTATATTATTCTGGCAGGAGGACTGCATGTAAATATTAAATTCATAATTTTGGTTTGTTTACCTGCAGTTTCATGTTTTGCAAGAAATCGTTAAGCTGCAGACTTCATTTTAAGTAATTGCTAACACCTGATCTAGTGCAATGGTTTGACAGCTGGAAAGTGTAACACAGAAAATGTGTAGGAATTTGCATTTCCACAGCCTAACACCAGTCAGACTTCTGCTACTCTGCTGCCTTTGTACCAGCCTCTTTCATCAGATCATGCATTTTAATGACAAAGCATTCAGTAATCAGTTTGAGAAGACTTAAAACCAGGGATAGAACCCGACCTTAAAAAATGCAAAAACCTGGAAATATTCTCCAGTGGGAAGCAATTAGAATACACAAAAGTTGGGTGTTATTGAATGCTGCAGGAGGCAAACAGAGCAGTGCAGCCATGGAAACCATCAGCAGGTCCTCTCTGGTGGAAGGCACAGAACCTCGGAGGGATACACACAGCTCCCAAAACTGCGCCTCCTTCCTTCCTCTGCTTCCTGCTTACTTCCTCTTCTGCCTTGAAATGAGTCATCATCAGTGAACAGGTGAAGAGGAACTGTCAATCAATATGCCTCTGTGGATTCCAGAGATAGGCTCCTGAAGTGCTTGTCAATAAAGAAAATTTGTTCTTTCCCCCATAAAATATGTATGATTTCTTAGTTACCTGAGGCCCCAAATCACAAGACTATCATTTTTCTTAAAAAATGGTGTCCCACTTGAAATAATTTACCAGCCAGCAGGTGAGTGCCCAAAAATGCCACAGTTTTCAGTAGAGGATACACAGCTTCTGAAAAGAAGCAGAAATCATATGCAAATGAGCCAAATAGGCAAAAATAGGTATTTTCATAACTCATAAACAGCTTCTAGCAAATAAATATAACCTACAAAAATCAACACTCCGTTACTCTTGCCTTATTCTTTCTTAACTAGAGAACCATATGTGTTATAAAAACCCCTAAAATAACAAAAAATAATGAGTGGTATTCATTACTGATGTCATTCCACTGAATCTAGCACAGACACAGTGGGGAACAGAATCTGGATAAGCATCTCAACTACCCTTATTAGATGAGTACTACTTAAATAAAGTCCATTCAGCAACTGTTCCTGCAAACCCTAATCCTTTTAATATGTAATCATTAGTGGTAGTTATTAAGAAAAAAAAAGAAAAAAGGAAAAAGGAAAAAGGAAAAAGGAAAAAGGAAAAAGGAAAAAGGCAAGGAAAGGCAAGGAAAAAGGCAAGGCAAAGGCAAGGCAAGGAAAAAAGGAAACAAAAGAGGTTAAACTTAAGACTACTTTAAAACACATAAGATACCATACAAAATGGTATTGCAGAACCATTTGAAATATGTCAAAAAGAAATAGAAAAAACACACAGACAGCTTTCATTGTGCTTTTATAAACTCAACACATTCATATGATTAATATTTTGGAACTTTAAATAAGGAAGGAACTCCCTGTCTGAAATGTAATTGAATGTAATTGTTTCAGCATACTTTTACATGGACACTTTACATATCCTCTCCCTTCAGGTAGTAGTTAAGGCTAGCAATGTTGGTAAATCGTTGTGTAAGCAGCCACAGAAGTGTTTAACCATAACAGCATTAAACTCATGATGACCAAATTTAACATAAACCCCTGCCTTTTCCAATGATGTTTTTACTATCATTTACACATAAATCCAGTTACAGACATGATGGTGAAAGGACCGAATGGAGAGGGAGCCATACTTTTGATTTGTTTTGTGGGAGTTTTGGAGTTTTTCGTGGTAAGTTATTTTGGGGAGGGTTGGGTTCTTTTAGTTTGGGTTGGGTTGAGTTCGGTTTTTTTTTCTGATTGCATCAATTTTTCTTTGAAATTCCTTTGAGGAATTACTTCACTTGTATTAGGACACCCAGGCTGCTTGCGGGGGTGAGCGGGGGAGCAGGACATGTCCCGCTCTCCGCCCGCCCGCCGCTCCGCGCAGCCCCGCGGGCGGGAGCCGAGGGGTCCGCGCAGCCGGCCCGCCGCGGGACGCCACTGCCACCTGCTGAGGGCACCGAGACACTGACAGCCCCGGCCCCCGGCAGCCCCCCGGGGCGCCGAGGCCGCCCCCGGAACAGAATCGGACGGATCGGGGCACCACCAGGGCCGGGCGGTGCGGAGGATGCTGAGGATGCGGAGGGTGCGGCGGATGCGGAAGATGCGGAGGATGAGGAGGATGCAGAGGATGAGGAGGATGCGGAGGATGCGGAGGATGCGGAGGATGCGGAGGATGCTTTCGGCCCCGCACTCGGTTACAAGTTTTCACCCAGCAGCGCTAAAGACGGTGTCAAATACGGATAGATTTAGGGCCACTGGTTTTCTTTCCTTTCCCTCCCCACAGCTTCTCAGTTTACCAGCTCCAGCTTTCTAAAGCAGACGGTTGGGATGCCTTAAGTGAAATTAAATGTTTAGTGCCTTCATGGTTGTGGAGCATCTCCACAATGTGTGTTTTACTGTAATTTTTTTTGCCTTTAAAAAAGCACATTGTTTGCTTTCAAAGATATGCTTTAGGAAGAGAATGTGTCGCTTCAGTGAGCAGCAAATAATTATGCAAGAGAAGGTAAGGTTACACAGTGGAAATTATTACTACTAACTAATGTGGTGCATGAACCCAAAACGCCTTTAATAAAGCTTCTCAACCAAAATCAATGGGAAAAAATGTTGTCACATACCATATTAATGAAAGAAAACCTGTTTGTTTCGTAACAGGAAATAAGATCCTAATCAAGATTACTTGGGGTCTAAAGCAACATTGGTCTTCCAAAATTGTCCTCAGCATTGCAAATGCTCCCCTCTTTTGAAAATAAAGTTTGTAATTCCTTGTCAGGTGAGCAGAAATAAGCAATAAAATGTTTATTACTTTCCGAAGCCCATTTGTTTCAGCAGGAAACTGCCTCCACTGTTAACGCTACTCAAGTGTACAGATTCACTCTGGAAACGGAGAGGTATCCTTATCTGTATGGATTTAAATATGGAAAGAGACAGTGAATGGAAAGAACAACTTCAAGAAGATATTTTAGGTTACAACTGAATCGTGTGTTTATGGCCCCAGACAGTGTGCTCTGCAAAATGTTCCAAAACACTCATCTCTAAGCTTTCAGCTATTTCTCCATTCTGCTCCAAATGCTCTGTGAAACATTTTAAAGAAGAAGAAGAAAAAAAAAATGAAAACAAGGTTTTCTATCAGCATCTTACATAAAGAAGATAGAATAATTACGATAACCATTTATGACCGAGTTATAAAGGCAGATTGTTGGTTTTACTTACCACCCATGTTTATCACTTAGGCCATCGTTTCTTTTTGAAATATGTAAGAGTTTTGCTTCCAGTACATGATCTTTACACTATAAAAGCAATTTTAGAACCATAGTTTTATAGTGAACCTTTTAGAAGATAATGGCTTAAATTTCTAGTTTACCTCTTTATGGCAGTGATAGGATAGCTGCTTCTATAAACCAATCTAGATAATATGTCATATCTCTCTTCAGCAGCTACTGCACACACGATATAGGAAACTCTCCTGCTACTGGTTACTCATTAAAGTTAAGTGGTAGGGATCCACATGACAAGGTTAAGTTTCAACACTTTAAACCCTGCTGAAAGTTGCTAATAATAATGTTTAATTTTCATTCCAAGCATTTATGGTATCATCAACTTGAGCTGGTAGTTTTCTTCTTCTCATTAGTTGGAACCCATGAACCTCCCTGCAAAATAAAAATCTTAAGGCAGAATAACAAAATAGAGGCAGGATTTGACCCCTATTTAAATTAAACAACATAAATGGGTTTAATTGGAATGTCCTATTAACCAGCGGTAAAGTTTGACCAGGATTTTCAAAAAGGGCTAAAGATTTCAACACCCTAGCAGGGAAATGTTAACAAAAACATGATATTCAAATTGGGAGCACTCAATGCTTTCTTTAAATGGTCCACTATGTAGGTCAATTAACATAACTATTGCCTTATTAAAAAAAAAATAAAATGCTTCCTTTTTATTTGTGGATAATAAAGTTTCTAACAAATCATCACCCACAATATCTTGATACTGAAAAGTCATGCTGCAAAAATTTCAGCCAAGTTCAAGCAATCTCACAAGGAAAAGAAAGAGATGAGAAAAGGAAGGATGTTTGCTATGGCAGGGAGGGCTGGAGAAAAGAATGGGAAGTCAATGGGCTTCAGGGAGCTGGGACCCAGGGTAGAGACAGGGCAGGCACTTGGTCTTGTGCTGTTCTACAGGGTTGTGCTCACATGGGACTGTGCTATGATGCCTCTCCCTCCTCATTCTCCTGTCATTCTCTCTGCTCCTCTCTCTTTTTTAGCGAGGCAATTGGAGGAGCTATTACATGGAAGGCAGATACCACTGCTATCCTTTCAACCCTCTGCCCCCTGCACGTCAGGTTTGTGATTTTGCAGCAGGGGCAGGGTATCAGCAGTGATAGATGCTTACGTGTCCTTAGAGTATTGACCAGGTCAAACTTATCAATGGGTTTTTATTTCACAGGGTAGGTCATAAAGTATTCATTGCCCAAGGTCATCTAGACTCATGGAATATTTTAGATTGGAAAGAACTTCTAGAGGTCATCTACTTCAACCTGCCCAACACAAGTTTATGCTGGGTTCCTTGAGGCCGGCTAAGCTTTGAAAAACTCCAAGGACAGAGATTTCACAACCTATATGGGCACCTGTGCCAGTGTCTGATCACCCTCATGGTAAAATATTGTGGGGTTTTCCCTTATACCTATATTTGTACATCTTGTTTTTCATGCAAATACTTGCCTAGTAAGTCTAGTCTATAGCATTTAATCATCCTCTCCCAGCCCTACAAGAATATTAAACCCCACATTTGGCTCCTATGTTTCCTTGCAGACAATGATATATGTGGATACATAAAACAAGATAGCTTTAGATATATCACAGCTTTAATTTTGTTCCACTTTGAAGTGAAATAATTACTTCCAACCTTTCTCTAGTGATACTGTTAGATCATCCCTTTGAGCATTGTGGGGAAAAACCCTGTTCTGAACTATCATCTCATTCCCCATGTTTATAATTCCTGCTAATCTGTCGTAAATTCTCTCACGGTTGTTCCTGTTTTACAGCTTCACTAGATCACCTAGATTCCTCTTAACATTTCCCTTCTTGTTTTTCACCTTTCTCCTGATTAAGATTTCTGAAGTGCATGCTTGAGGATTCGATTTAAGAACATGTGTAAGTGCTGAACCATGCCTGTAGAAGCAAAAGAAGGTATTCTTTTCTGAAGTGCTATGGTTCCAACAGCTCCTACTGAGTGTCTTTACTCATCCAACAGGAGCTCTTGAGGGCCCTATCAACCTTAGACACTCTTGACTCCATCTCTTTGTGGTTTACCTCATGACAGGAATGAATCTCAGTGAATTCAACACAGTGGTAGAAAGGAGGAGTCTCACACATATTGTTCCTACTGAAGGTTTCCAACCTGTCCTCTGATGGAAGCACTGTCCACTGATGGAAGCACACACTGCCAGAGTTCTCATCTATTGCTGCTTTCTGTGGTGCCTCTAGCTTATGAGTAAGTTCTTGTTATGTCACCTGAGTGACTCAGAGGGCACATCTTACTCAAATTCTTTGAGGATCATAGGTGCTGTCAAATTATTTGAACCAGCACATCAAAAAGGCCAAATATCTTTACAATTTTATGAAAAGGGGAGTGAATTATTTTTTTTATGTCAAAATGCACCTTCAGAATATATTAGGTTAGTGATTAAATGTCATTTAGAAAGAATGTTACTTCAGTTACAATGAATTACAATAATTTGTTTTGAGTCCTACATTTATGCTATAAACAAAACTTCAGATGCAAGAGCATTTGTATGCAAACGAACAACTGATGATCTTTAGACAATATAAAATCCCTCCCCTTTAGACAATATAAAATCCCTTAGAACTTCAGAAAGACTTTAGATGACAGTAGACTCTGTGCTTTAGCCCCTAAAATTTTAAGTCCTATTTCAAGAACAGAAACCAGACTGCTATGATAGGACTAGGCCATCTCAATAATACATGAAGTGTATCAGCATCTTCACAGGAGGGTCAGAGAAGCCAGGGCACCAAACACAGAACCTTTTAAACTCCCCAGAAACACACAGACAGCATCTCCTCTTGTGTCCCATACATGAAATTAGTGATGCTGCCAACCTGTCCCAGTGGTCAGTGGTCAGAGCACTCCCTCCAGCCTCAACATGGCTCTGCTGCCCAGGAGCAGCACCTGGAGATGTTCAGAAGTTCTCAAGTATAAGAACTCTGAGGCAAGAGCACCTGAAGCAGTTGGCTCTCTCCATGCTACTCTGCACAGATTTTCATTAAAATTGTTTGGACCATGGAGAGTAAAGGTGAGCACATCTTCACTATCTACTAGGTAGAATATAGAAACAAACAACATAAATGTCAATTAGGTTCCAGTTGAATCCAGTGAAGACTGAGGTACTCCTCTGTATTTTCAGAAGAGAAAAAAATAAGGTGATTCTAAAATATTAATGTCCAAAAATGTCAATGCTTCAAAGATTAGGCCACAGTGGGATAGGAATTTTCATAATCAGAGCTGCCATAGTACAATGGAAAGAGATGTGCAGAGATGGAGTGAGAGGAGGTGGCCAGAAGTCCATGTTTGGTAAATAATAAAGGTCACTGTAGTTTAAAGGAAAAGCTCATAATGAGATACACCTCATATATTTTGATATTTTATCTGCCACCAGTTTTTTTCAGGTACATCTCTGGATGCCTAAGATGCCATATCACTGTGTTTTAAAGGAATTTTGCTAACTCTAGGGATCAAATGAAGCTTTCACAAAATATTTTCTCCATACCAAAAGAAACCAGGAATAAGTCCAAACAACAAGATTTTTACTTTCCTGCACTGGAAATCTGAAAAAAAAATCCTCTTGATGAATTTCTCAGTATCTGTATTCTGACCTTGCAGGATTTTTTTAAGTCTGCTGTGGGTTGTTATCATGCCTGCTGGAAGGAACTGCTGACATGCAACTAACCAAATTATACTCTTCTGCTTGAAAACAAGCAGTTTTGAAGACAATGTCCCAAGGATCTATTTTCATATGTAGAAACTGTGTTAGGCTATAAAATCTGCAATAAACATTGACATTTTTGATTGGCATGTTTTTTTCAGAACTTCTAGGTATTTCGAGAAGTATTATTTAGAAAATCCATGTATTCCAAGAAAACAAACTGTCCTATCTGAAAAAAACCCCATTCATATTCTATTCTATTTGTATTATATTCCCAGTTTGGGACTGTAAACTGTTCTGCAGTTCTCGGTATACCCTCTGGTTTTGTCTTTTTTCTTTTCCTTTTCTTTGTCACATGACTTCTTTTGCTAGATTAGAGTGGTAGTGATCTGTGGCAGGGTTTGCATCTTTCAAAACATGGCTTTGTTTTGTCACCAGACTGCTTGTTTGGGAGTCCAGATAGTTGCATCACAGAGGGGGAAGGGAGGGAGGGAGGGAGGGAGGGAGGGAGGGAGGGAAGGAAGGAAGGAAGGAAGGAAGGAAGGAAGGAAGGAAGGAAGGAAGGAAGGAAGGAAGGAAGGAAGGAAGGAAGGAAGGAAGGAAGGAAGGAAGGAAGGAAGGAAGGAAGGAAGGAAGGAAGGAAGGAAGGAAGGAAGGAAGGAAGGAAGGAAGGAAGGAAGGAAGGAAGGAAGGAAGGAAGGAAGGAAGGAAGGAAGGAAGGAAGGAAGGAAGGACCACAAAATAGTAGACAAACAAACAAACAAACCATCAAAAAACCCCAGAAGGCAAAAGAGGAAATAAAGGAGATGAACAGTAGAGCTATTTAGGAGAGCAGGTCTTGGGCTCAGATAATGACTTTACAGGGATGTATGCCTTATTAATGGAGAGTCATGTTTAGCTATTTATTTAAGTAGGAATCAATTGAATAAATTAATTCCCTTATCAGGGACTAATATCTGATGAGTAACAGGAAATACTAGAAGTCAGGGAGCAAAATGAACATTTTTCCAGACAGGCCAGTCAGCACAGAAGTAAGGCTCAGAATTTCTGCTGTTGATCATGACCAGGTGAGGAGAGGAGGCCAAATTGTTCCTCTAGCTGGGAAGGAGCAAAGAGCTCCTGGCAGAAGAAGGGTCCATTACTAGAACTTTGGGAACTGGGCTTGGTTTTTAGAGGTGTAGTTACCAGGCAGAAGTGTTTCTAGCATACCTGCAGGTGCAGGTACTGTGAGTAAGCCACCCATGTCTTGTCTTCTGATTAATTTAGCCTGTGCTGGTAGTAACACAGAGAGGGACTGCTTGGAATGAAAGACTGGTCACAGGACAGGTCTTTGTGGAGGCAGGTCTTCCTCAAAGTTTGCACCTCATAGCAGTTTAACATCAAAATCAACATATAAATGAGACACCAAACTAAATTTCTTTTGATGGTACTCCCTTGCATTCAGAGTTAAGGGACCTCATGAAGAAGGGAAAGTTGAGAAAGCAAGCAAGCCATCCTTTCTGCTAGTTGTGTATGAATGCCTCATGCTATTGACAGTCTTGCTTCTTTAATTTATGTGAAAAAGCTTGCAGGAGAATATCCCAACATCTTGGAATATTAGTGCAATGTATTCCAACACTTTTAATATTAATATCAGAGCCCCGCTACAGCTGCGAGCATGTTCCATGTGCTGACTGGACAGCGTAAAATGTGCATCCTAACATGCTGTTCACCTCATCTGACATTTTGCTCATGGTTTATTATTCAATAGTAATGCTCGATTTGGGTTTTCCTGGAGGTGCATACCATGTATTGTAGGCTACACAACAAACAGGTCAACATAATAAATGAATTATGCCTAACACCTATGTGCTTTGAAAACTTATTCCTGACTCTTGTACTCTTGTCACCAAGAATAGCTATGAGTATCCCCTCCTCCATACAATTAGGCAGAAAGCTAAAAATCTTACAAAGAGGTGCAAAACTAGAGCATACATGATACCTTGCACTATTATATAACGTGAAAAAGGTTATTAACAAGGAACTCAAACGAACTCAGAACATGATACCACAGTAAACCGACCTTTGCAAGGTGTTGCTACAGAGGCCCCCAGCTTGCACTCTGGCTGCTTTTCTACTTCAAGCAGCCACAGTGGGTACGTGATTTCTACTGTTCCCTCTTTTGCTGCTTTCGAGCATCTTACATTGCTTCATAAATTTATGTTAACAACCCCTCTCTCTGTGAAAAAATTGCTACCACCCCCTGTGACAGATATGTAATTCAGGCACAAAGACAGAGAGATTCTTCAAATCCATATAAATATTAAAAGCTGCATATAGGTGCTCAGCTGGTTTTCATCAGCTTGGTAAGCATCTGCCAGTGACTTGAGGCAACTACATGCTCAGATGCTTTGGACTTGATGTGGATAGGCTACAGATCCTATCTGTCCTGGCACCATGGAGCAAAGCAGTGAACTCGGCCTCCTGAATTCTGGTCAGTGTCCTCTAACATGGCTGGTCTTCCTTTCCCTCTTTGTTTTTTAACCGGTAACAAAGTTCTTCTTCTATTAGTATCTACCCTGTGTCATAATTAAACCAAGTGTATTTCAGTATTTCTATTACCTATTTACAAACTTAGTCATTGTGAAGGCTTGCTTAAAATTCTAGTGTAGCTATCCCCAAAACTGCCTTAGTAGATGCCTTAGAAAATAAGTGTATGAGCTACAGCAAAAAGTTATAAATAAGGGAATAAGAGACTACCATTGCTGTTTAAATTGCTTCCTCTCTTTAATTAAAATAAAACCAGAAACACTGATGTAAGACTATATATCAAAAGTAACTCATTGGAAAGAAAACCCTGAAAATACCAAACATATGTGACATTTGGTTCCTGATCAAAAATGATTATATGTATCAACTGATCCTTCCAAAAGTCAGGATATGTAACATTTGATGTACACATTTGGAAAATGCAATTCAATCTTGAAACCTGTCTTTTAAAATCCAGAAGAATATGTTGTTGGTATTTGCCATAAAGCTCAGCAATAGTGACTCTAAAGCTGCACTTTAGCATGCCATTTTCCTTGTCCCTCTGAAGGTGTGATATACTGTACCTGCAGCCTTGAGAAGCCAAGATTCCTTGGGATGTTCTTGCCTTGGAGATTTCGTCAAGTAGATCCTCTTACTGACATCTGAACCCAGGATGACCTTGGACCATGCGGACATGCTAGAATTTCACACGACTCATCTCTGGAGGTATTATATAGTCTGAAGCCAAAATATCAGGGGAATTTGTTGTCCTATAAATACAGACCTGTATTTTGCAATAAATACTTAGATGAGGACTAGCTTTGTTGCATAGCACAGCCCCTGTGCCTGCCAGAGGGCTGGCAGCTGCCTGGTCTCCATATTCAACCAGCAGATCATGCCCTGGTTATCTGACATATGAACAAGTAGGGATAAAAATAATTACCATAAATGTCTTCTCATAATACATACTTTTAAAAGGATTTATTTAATAACAGATAACAGATGGGAAAATACACTTGTTCCCACACTGTAAAAATTAAAAAATTCATCACTAAGTGTATTACTTTTGTTAGCTTCTAGTTCTTCTGGAATCTATGGCTACACTTCAATACTGGCTCAGCTTGTGCTCACCGACTGTTTTCCTTATGATTATTTAAATTAATTGATGATTTTAAGCACCACTAGAGGGCACAGAATTATAACAGTATTTCTTAATGGATCACAAAAAGTACATCAGGAACTGGAGTTCAGTAATGTTCATAGTTTATTGGCCCAATCCTCAGTTTAAAGCCTCATTTCTATCAACAGTGATGCCCGTGTGCTGCTGTGAGCTGTGCCATTGCCCACACCAGCAATTAAACAAAGCTCAGGGGTTAGTGCCCCTGGGACAGAGGCCTGGCTCAGTGGGTTGGACTGACTATGTGCTCTGAGTTGAAGTTTGGCTTTCCAGAATTTCAGGATCAGCCCTCAAATCAAAGTGACTAAGGCCACTAGAGTTTAAATCTAAGCATGATTCTGGAGGAGTGGCTGATGGTAAAGGCATGCTGTACATCTTCAGCTGTAAATGAGTACACAGGGATGAGAAAAATGAAGAGTATAAACACTTGCGTATATCAAACCAGGGAAATGCAAACAAGTAGTAAATGAAGGATTAACTAACACAATTTACAATTCAAAGAAAGAAGAGTAGATATGTGCCACTGGAAAGCTTAAATATTAATGGGATTTCTGTGGATAGTTGTATCAACTACTTAACATCTGTTTTGACATGTGTGCTGTTTCTGCCATCCCTTATCACGAGTCTGAGTGGCCACTGTGGTTCACATGTTAAAAAGTTCCTGTCTAAACTGGCCTGCAGTGGAGGAGAAAGTGTAGGGAAGACAGGAGGACGTTTAAACTCATCATTCAAAGACATCTGATTGAGTGGCATTGGACACACTGTAGCAACGAATTACTACTGGTGATGTGTCCATGTCGCATTAGTAGGGGCACAAGTTAATGTTCACTGCCAGAATGTGAAATGAGCCTTACAGTTTCTTCTTTTCTGGGAGTTGAAGACCATGCGTTAATCGAAGCTCAAGAGCCTGGCCTCTAACTAGCCAGCACAAAGGAAAAAAACCCCGAAAATTAATTTCTGAATGTTTCTATTGAATTTTGCTTAACATTAGCATACACCTTACTGTTTTTCATTAACACTTCAGGAATTAGTGTCACGTTTTCACATCGTGGCGCTCAGGCTGCAAAACCAGTGACGTGCAGCTATTTCTCATGAAGTGGGTGTCGAAGTGGCGGGGGCGGCTCGTCCTGTCCCCGGGGCAGCGGGGGGCTCCCAGGCATCGCCGGGGCACGGCCGGCGCTGCCGAGCTGCGGCCCCAGGAGCGGCACGGGCGGCGATTGCCCGCAGCAGGCGGCCGCGGGGTGCGGGGGGAGTGCTGGGGGATGGCCGGGGGTCGCCCGCCGAGCACGGGCGATAACCCACGGGCAAAGCGGGCGCGGTGCGGCGGCCGGGCGGGCAGCGCGGTGCAGCCGCGCCTGCGGGTGCCTGGGTGGGTGGTGTTTTTTTCCGCAAGCTCACCTTGATGCGGCGGGGCGTAAAAGGGCCGCGCTCGGCAGGGGGAGCATCGCTGTCTCGGCGCAGCGCGGACACCGAGCGGCGGCACCGCTGCGCTCCGGCCGCACCGCGCCGGGGCCGGAGCTGACGGGGGCCGTGGGGGAGCCCGCGGGAAGGGCAGGCCGGCCGCTGCCCCTGGGATCTGCTGTCTCGCCGCCGCACGAGGCCGGGACACGGCGGAAGCGCCGGAGCGGCGTGCCGGGCCGCGCCGCCCCCTCGGGGGGACACCCGGCGGCTCGTCTGCGCTGCCCCGCCCGGGCCAGCCGCGCTCCCTGCCGCAGAGGGGGTCCCGCCGCCGGCCGATCCTTCCCCGCGCCGCCGCCGGGACTTACGGCACTTTTGTTACTTTCTCGGACTTACATGGACATTTCCCCGGAGCGCGCGTAGAACGCGGGCGCCGCGTCCCGCCAGCCGCTCTCCGCCCGCCTCACCGCGGGCACTGCCGCTGCCTCTGCCGCTCCCTCCCCGGGACGCGAAGGCTCCCGGCGGCGCGGCCCCCGCCTGCCCCCACCGGCCCGCCCGCCTCGCCGACTTTCTCCGCCGCTCAGAGCGAGAGCAACAGCTTGCCCGGCCCGGCCGAGCCAAACGACGCGGGAGGCAGCGAGGGAGCGGGCGGCGGCGGGCACCGCCGAGCCGCGGCCTCTCCGCCGGAGCCGCGAGGAGCTGCCCTCCCTCCCTCCTCCCCGTCCCGGGCCGCGGAGCCACGCCGGGCGGCGCTGCGGGGACCGGCGGCGGGGCCCCGCCGCCCGGGAGGAGAGCGCGCCCGGGGGGGCGCCCGCTCCCTCGCCGGGGCCCCCGCGAAGCTGCCGCAGGCCGGCCCGCCGCGCCGGGCGCCCAAAGTGGCCCGCGCCCCCGCGCCCCGCGGGCGCCGCCCGGAGACCCTCGGCCCCCGCTGCCTCTTGCGGGCTGCTGCCGCGGGGTGCCTGGCCGCCGCCGCCCGCGCCCTGCTCCGCCGCGGCCCCGGCGCCCGCTCCGGCGCCCGGGGTGATGCCATGCCCCGCAACCACGGCGGCGGGGAGGAGGGCGGCTCCGCGGGGCTCTGGGTGAAGAGTGGCGCGGCAGCTGGCATGAAGGATGTGGAGTCGGGCCGGGGCAGGGCGCTGACGAGCTCAGCGGCCCGCGGCGACGGCCTGCTGCTCCTGGGCACCGGCGGCGCGGCCGCCCCCGCCGGGCTGCGGGAGGGCCGCCGCGAGAAGCACGGCGCCCGCATGAGCCTGCTGGGGAAGCCGCTGTCTTACAGCAGCGGACCGAGCTGCCGCAGGAACGCCAAGTACCGCCGCCTGCAGAACTACCTGTACAACGTGCTGGAGCGGCCCCGCGGATGGGCCTTCGTCTACCACGCCTTCGTGTGAGTACCGACCCGCTCCCCTCTCCTCCCGTCCTGTCGCGTCCTGTTCTGTCCCGACCCCTCCCGTTTGTTCCACGGGCTGCCTCCCACATCTGTCCTGAGCAGCTCCCCGCTGCACGGCGCGGCTGGTACTTCCCTGCCTGCCCCTCCGGTCCCCGGGCATCACTCCTGCCGGGACACGGGGAGGACGAGTATCCCGCGAGTCGCGCCGAAAGTGCCCGGGAGGAGTCAGCGGAGGCGCGGGAGCCGCTGCCACCTGCGGCGCGGCTCTCCGCGGGCGGCGGGAAATCCCGCACAGCCCTAAGTGGGAGGTGATGGGGGGAAAGCTCGATTCACCCGGCAGAGAACCTGCGGGGAGCACGGCGGGGAGCGCGGCGGGGAGCACGGCGGGGAGCACGGCGGGGAGCACATGCTCACTGGTCTCCCGGGCGCCCGAGGCAGCCGGTTTGCGCGGGGGGAGACTGCGCGGCGCTCCCGCTGATGCCGCACTCCGGCCTCGAGATTAGACGGAGCGTGGGGTGTCGGCGGCTGCCGGGTGCTCCCCGCGGCGGCGGGGCGCACTGGGTACTCCAGCGGTACCCGCGGCCCCTGTCCTGCCGAGCGGACACCGAGCGCTGCGCGGTTTGAAAAGTTACCGCCGCGGAGCCGCAGCGCTCGGTTCTGCCTCCAGAGTGTTTTCCGGGCGCGCCTGGTCCCCGCCTCGCAGGGAGTGCGGGTGACGGCGCCTTCCCACGCGGGTGCTCGCGGCGGGATGCTGCGCCTCAGGTGCGGCCACCTGCCGCTGGCAGCGTGCAGCGAGCGGCCGCCGGTGCCTGCCGCTGCTGAGCTTTGATCTCAGCAAGTGACGGTTCCTGTCCCACTCATCCTGAAAAAGCCCGTGAGGGAAATATGTTCGTCCATCTCTCAGCGGAGAGCGGTACTGTCACCGCGCTGCGAAACTTGCGCTGCTTTAACTTCAAGAGGCTTGTCCGGGACACCTGTGCGAGGGGACCCGTGGCTGTCGCTGCTTGCAGTATCCTTGGGGTCAGCCATGCTCCTCAGTTCATTAGCAATCCTCTGTTTTTATGGGTTTTGGTAGTATTCGGGGGAAAGGCCCTACTCAAAGTCCTTTTTGATGGCTGAGCAAAACATGCAGCAAAGTCTGTCAAGGAGCCGTAACAGTGGATCATATTTATGGGTGAAAACGTGATCAATTACAGAGGAAGGAAGTTAAGCATCCCTGTATTGGGGATATAACACAATTTATTGTTATGTCTGACTATAGGAAATACATCATAAACGAATCAGAATATTTAACTGATAAGCTGTAAGTAACTGTATTTGTTCCATGATAGTCATGGAAATCAAGCTAGCGGCTGCAGCATCTTGGCTAAAAAAGCAACTGTTCCCTAAAAGCTGTTTGACAGCATAAATAGTGCTCCTCTCCCAGCAGTAGGGGAACCCTCAAATCTTATTTTAAAAGCAGCTTGTTGTAGGTAAAAATGTGCCAAAAACATGGCAGTCTTATTAATAAGGTACTTTGTGGATAGATTCATTTAGTAGATGACAATTACTATAGACAGCAAGTAATAGAAATGTGCTTTATGTCATATATTATTCAGTAAAAGGATTTTTGTCCACTTAGAGGATCTTCCCATTATTTCTGTTTTTCTCTTAAAATCAACTCTTACACCCAAAATGTTCTTCTTGGAGGGCATTTATTTGGTACATTTTGCTGTCTGGGTCCTTACAGGTGTTTTCCTGTGGCCTAGATGGATGTTAATTAGTATTGCAACAGCCACCAAAATATGTACTAGGAATCATTTTATGTCAGTGCCTGAAGTTGCCAGCCAAAATATTCAAATGATAGTTTTGGACCTTTTTGTTTGAGTTCATGATAGAAATCTTCAAAACCAGAAAAGTTCGAGTTGGAAATACAGCTGAGAAGTTTAAACCTTAAAAAAAAAAAAAAAAAAAAAAAAAAAAAAAAAAGGTGGTAAATTTCCAAACAGAGTGAAGTCATGACACAGCAGCGCTGTAAACAAGGAAGATTGCCAGCTGCGTTTAGATAATTGCCTGCATAGAAAGAGTGCCAGTTTTAATTTTTAATTGCAAATGGCAATTTTGGCAAATGTAATGCCAGCATTACATCTTTTATCTGAACAGATCTGTGTGAAAGAGCTTGAAACACTACTGTAGTATAAGACACCTAGTAATAATATTACCTTAAAGTATCTGTCACTGATACAGTGTTTAAGGTGCACTTGAAGTTCCACTGGATTTCAGTTTGACAGCCATCCTTGTTGCCAGTGATGCCGCAGTCTACAAATTATTTTAATGTGTTTGTATAATTCTGATTTAATCACAGTCAGATAATAGTATCATATTTATGGTGTTCCAGGCTCATTTTTTTCCAGCCACTTGATTGAATATAGTTGCATCTTGGAAAACAGACTTTCTTACAGAATTAAAAACCAAACCAAAACAAAAAAGCCACAGCTATTTGAGAAAAGAAGTCTTGAGACGAGTAGCTTAGAGTTGCAAAGACATTACAAAGTACGTGGAGGAGATGTCTGTTTCTACCAGTGCTAAGCTATTCTTGACTGCAGTGGAGCCCGTTATAGCTCTGTACTATTCCTGTTACAGGAATGGGCTATCTGGGGTGAGACCTTTTCAGTAGATCATTGGTCTCCTGAAACCTCACTCTGATATGCAGGTTGAAGTCATGCAAGGGTGGTTACAGAGTTTTGGTTCTAAAGGCTTTGACCTAGCAGTTTAGATTTGCGTGTTTGTTTTTTAAATAAGAACTGGGGAATTAAAGATTTGTTACAAATAAGAAATCATTCATGCAGTGGTATCAGTAATATTTTAAGGTATCACTCCCATAGGGAAAAACACTTCAGAGCTGAGAAGTATGCCCAGTTAACTCTTCTTTTTTGTTCTTGCCCTTTCAAATAAGATAAAAATAGGCCAGCCACCTAAGGAATGAGTGTTGTGACCTACATTCAGAAGTCAATTGGTTAGTTTATTTGGAAATACAAACCTGCCAGATTCTAGAAAAGACAGCTATTTTGCAAACTTCTGCAGCTAGGGGAAGAAGTTGCTCTTGAGCAAAGGCCTTTGATTTCAGTAAAGTTGTGCTGGGGAGCAGAGCCATAAATGACATGTTTCTTGAATCCTTTTTTGTATGCCTCAGTAGTTCTTTACATTGAAACTCCTATTAAAATTTAAGATCTTTCCTGCAAGTTTTTGAAAACCTTTATTTCAGATACCGCTTTATGCCACACCACATCACCTACACGTGGAGCAATGTGCATATTTAACACATATGTGCTTACTTTAAAAGGCTGTGATATTGTAACTTTTCAAAAGCATTGTCTTGGAATGTCACAGGATTTCATTGTGTTATTGCTGTTGCAGTTTATTATGGCTTGTTTGGTGTGATAAAAATGTGCAGCCATTGCCTTAGAATGATCAAAGGGGAATTCCAGATTTGTTGCAAATTTAACTCTGGGTTTCATCTTCAGTTATCATAAGGGCTTTGTATTATTTTTGTTCTTAATTGACATTCTGAAAATGAGATGGCATGAGATGTTCAGAAAAAAATACTGCTCTTTGATACTGTTTATACTGGTAGGATATAATTAGTTGCATAAGTTTCCTAATTTAACATGTTGGATTTATTTCAGGAATAATAAAGTTCCTGTTTCTTACTGACTTCTTTGTAATGTATTCCATGCAGAAGTCTTTGACGTTTGTTGTGGGGATGTCCTTCTCTTTACAAAGCTACCAACTTTTGCTCTGTAAGCTTCTGAATTCCAAATCACACATCTGGATGTGTGCACAAGGATGGTAGCACGTTGCATGGCCTGTATTGATAGGTTTTCATGGACATCCCCCACTGACCACTGCAGAAGAAAAGATGCAGTGTTAGCTGAATTGCAAGAGCCTGTATGGTATTATTCTTGTCTTTTGCGTTATTGATGGAAAAAAGACCGAAAAATTATTTCTGGAAAAAATGTAATGATGCTATCAAAGATTTAACTAGCTATTTTAGCCTTCCAGATCTGCTGGAAAGGATATAGCTCAGAAATGATCAGGATGGCTATTGACCAGCAGGTCTTTGCATGTGAGCTAACAGAGCTGCATCACACCGTGCCCTTGGTATAATAATGGAGGCTCCATATTCTGATTAGAAAACCAGTCATGTGCAACACCCAAAGGACTTGCTTGTTCTCATGCTATGAAAGTAGGAGAAATTATTTTATCTCTTTCTTTTTTCCATCTTCTGGCAACTAATGAACTAGTTCCAGGTGCTATATGGGTAACTCTACAGCTTTCATCTTTTCAGACACCATTTTAGAGTCAGGATCTGTTGCTGTTAGGGTAACAATATATTTCTATATGTTTGTAAAAACAATATATTTCTATATGTTTGTAAAAACAAATAAAAACATGATGTTTACAATTAACAAACAACAGTGTTGACGACATAAATATGTAGCAAATCAAGTCTTATTAGGTGCTGAGGAGTTACAAATTTAAAACTCTTTAACTGTAGCCCACAAACCTTAGTAGCACTTTCAGGTAAAATGAATTAAAGTGGATATTTAGATGCCCTTCAGCAGTGATTTGCTTCATTTGAAGCAGTCTGTGATTCTATACATGTGCATATTTCTCACCTACACATTGTTTTGAAGGAACCTTAGGAAGTTACCCAGTCCAGCTGGGAGATACACTTTTCCCAGTCCTGTCATGTGGCTTTGTCTAGACAGGTCCTAAATTTCCCTGGATGAAAATCCCACCACCTTGCTGAATAACCTGCAGGTCTGCAACCTGTCTGTTGAAAAAAGAGGGGGTTTTACATGAGGAGGGAAGAATGGAAGAGCCACCCTGAACCTCCTAAATGGCAATTTATGGTCATTGTCCCTTTATATATGTTCTGTCATTGCTGAGAAGATTTTGGCTTCTTTATCATTTTGATTTACCTTCAAGCAGATGTAGGCTACTTGAAGGGTCACCTGTTAGATCACCCTTCTGTCAGACCAAACATGCTCAGCTCCATCAACTGCTCCAAGACAAAAGCTCAAGGCTCCTGAGTATCATGGTTGCTGTCCAGCATCTCCTCTGTCTTCTTCACATCCCTGTTCATCTGGGAAGGATCACTGACTGCCCTAGTGCTTGAGGCCATGCTGAGTAGAGAAGAAAACTTTTTCAGTCTGCCAGTCCCAGTGGCAGACTGTGTAGTTGCTTGCTGCTTGCCTTATTTCTGACAAAAGCATGTTGTTGCCTTTCTCAACCTGCTGTGTCCACAGAAACAGCCCTTTTTGCTGGGCCTGCCACCCAAGCAGTGGGTTCCCAGCCTGAATGGATACATGGGATTGTTCCATGTGCATTGCACCAGGTGCAGATGTCTGCTTTTCCCTTAGCTGTGCTCGTAGATGCTTATGGTCGCATCCAGTATTTTCTTGTTCTGTCTCAGTTGTTGTGTACTGACCAGAGCAGTGGAGATGGCACAATCTTTAAAAACTTTACCCTCTTTGTCCTCTTCTTTGTGATTAGTAGAGAAGATTGAATGTTCAGCCATGCTTAATTCCTCCTCTTTCCTGGTGCTGTTTATGGACAGCAGACCTCTCCTGGAACCCTGTCATGGGCACTAAATTACATCTAGCTTCTATTTTTTGCTTGGTTTTTTGTTGGTTTGTTGTTTGGTTTTTTGTTCTTGTTCTTTTTTTGGGGGGGAGTGGATTGTTTATTCTTGTTGTGGTGGTGGTGGTGGTGCTTTTTGTTGATGTTGTGTTGTTGTTGTTGGAGAGTTATTTTCCACCTCAGGATTTTCAGTAGATAAGTATCAGGAATGTTTATGCTACCTTAGTAAAATCACATTTAGTTTTTGAGGATTGATCTACTAAATTTTCTCATTTGTATTAGCCTTACTTTCTGACTCAAGAATGGTTATCCAGAGGAAGCACCTAATTTTCTATAAAATCAAGATAGACCCACAGCTTTCCACAAAGAAGACTGCAAAAGGCTTGCTTTGAGAAAAAGTCACCAAGAACTGGATGAGGGAAAGTTCATGCATGTGGACTTTCTTCTATTTGTCATAAGGTTTATTTCTTAAATAAGATTAGGAATTGTGTTCAGGAATGTGGATAGTAGGTTAGTATTGGAGTTTCAAATTAATCTGCAACCTTTGCAAGCAGAATCTTCCTCCTCCTAAAGCAAGATATGAGTTAAGAGTTTTTTTTATAATTATCTTTTTGCTGTAATTTTTTCTCATTTCACAAAACCCATGCAATGAGCATTATATGTGGGGATGAGACTCCTATCTCAGATCTATTTTTCTTGGTGTGCCAGTCTTTGGAGAGGCATTTCTTGTCTTTTTTCTTGAGTGTCTTGTAGGATGTGGAGACTCTTGGGTAACTTTCTGTGGTCTTATGTGATGAAAGAACCTACCCAAAATTACAGATTTATTCTAAGGGATGGTATATGAATTTCTAGTATGGAATAAAATACGTGTTCTCAAAGGAGAAGTGGTTTTAGTGAATTAAAGGAAGAATTTATAAAGATTTTAATTGCCTGTGAGAAAGTATTTATGTGACAGATTTTCAAAGTAGGCCCTGAAGAGTATGTTAATGATCTAGACACTTTTCTTCACTGGACACTTTTTAAAGTTTCTCTGTTGATTAACTTTTTAAATCAAAAGTAGGTAATGATATCTATTCAGACTTGATGCTCTTTGCATGCTCCAAGTTTGACTATATTTTTAATAGCTATTCACCCTGTTTTACTGTTGATTGTAACTTAATTAAGTTTCCTGAATTGGATGAAAGTACAATTGAACTAATATTTCACAATAATTTCAAATAATTGTAGCATCAAATGGAATACCAATGATTATTCAATTAATAATAGTGATTTCCCTATTCATGAGAATAAGCATAATTAATATACTTAACAAAGCTCATAAAAATGCAGTTAATTTTTTCATAATTGTTTCAGTGGAAAGGAAAAGCACATGGTTTGTTACTTTATTAATCATCTTTTTATGGAGAAGTTCTATAGAAGGAAAACCTTTTATTCCTAGACAATGTAAACTGCTGACAGTGCAAATAAATCTCACTATAGTAAGGTAGATATTTCTTATTAATTTAAAGGTAAAACTTAGTTGCCAAGTGTCTAGCATTCTTATATGGCTCATATTTTCATTAATATAAATGGTGAATATTAATGAAATTTGCAACTGATTTTAACTGAAGCAAAATAGTCTTCTGCTCTCATTTAGAAAAGATGGAGTAGAAAGCATGAATAATACTATCTAACAAAAAATCTTTAATATGTATACATAGTAGACATAATTTACTGTGTTATTCCTACTGAGGCAGATGTTTTTATTTCACAATAAATGTTGCTTTTTCTCATTAACATTAGCACCCATACCATTTCTCAAACCATAACACAATACAGCATGCATTCTTGGTTTTTAAGTTAATGCCGGTGCATCAAGAGTCACTTGTAAACATGTGTTATATAAAATATACTGAGTTTGGGAGAACTTGCAATTCTTTTTTCTCTTTGTTTTTGTGCAAGATTTTGTTATTTCTTTTTGTAAATTGGTTTTACAGATTTCCTGTAAGAGAGCAGATGTAGATTACCCAAGGGATTGCCACCACAGGTCAGTTAAGGTAGAAAATTCTTGAACTGTTCAGTTTATCAATTGCAAAATAATTTTAAGGAGTTGCCCTTTCACGTGCAAAACCCCCCTTCCTTTAAAGATATTAATTAAAAGTTCAAAGGCTGTCTTATAGGTCAGCTGCACCTAATCAAGAAATATTTTCAATTTTCTGTTGAGCATTAGATTTATCTTGTGATAGCTATGTGAGTTGCAGTGTAATTGCATTACAGGAAGCTCAGCAAAACGTTCATCATTTGGGGCACTGAAGTGTAGTCTCAGACAGTGTCTTCTGCTTGAAAGACTATGTGATTATTTCTTAATATATATAGTCTGGTCCAGTGATGCAGAGGTGGACACAGTCCTCCAGCCAGGCATATCTGAAATTTTCTGTTTGGACTTCATCCAAGAAAATCTTCAAACATAAATGTGTGTGTTTTCCTTAACAGAGATGGACATAAATATGTCTCTAAGCATTTTCTTGAAGAGTGAATAATTTTCAAAAGCATGAAGTACCTGCAGCTTCCTTTCATTATTCTATTGTGCATTCAATGGGTAATTCACTTTTTTCTCCCCACTTGTACAGAATGAAGTTTAACAAATGAATCATGCTCTTAAACTGATTAGAAATAATGAAGAAAGGAAGTTCAGTACTTGCCCAGGTCTTGATTTAAGCAATATATTCCTGTTTGTCTTGGCTTCCTTCTTGCTTTGAGACTCCATAGTTTGACCAAGCAAACATATAAATGCCATTTGAGATTTCTGTAGAGTTTTAATTCTTTTATTGCAGTCATACCTGATACCATATGGAAGGAACAGGCTGGTGCCAGGAGTCAAATATGATCAAACCAAGAGAATAACTTTATGCTTTGAGAAAAAAAATGCTACTGAACACATTCAGATACTTCCTACTTTACTTGTGTCATAGATTAGAACACTTGCACACACTCTTGAGGTCATTCAGTCAGAAACAGCATCTAACTTCTCCTAGGGCATTAAATTTATTTGCTTTACGTGGCCTAAGCTCATCCGTAACCATGGTATCTAGAAGTAAATGCACAAATCTTTCCCTTTGAAGCTCTCATGACAGGAGTGCACTTAAAAGTTACTGCTGGGCCTTTCTGAATATGGGTGAGAGTCCTGACATACTTGAGAGTACCTTTTGTGGGAAAATTAAGATGAAATAGTGCTTTAGATGCATTTCTATAGGTGTTGGAGATGGAGGGCCACTGATCCTTGGCAATGAGTTTGAAAATGTAGGCCACTCTCTCTGTGAGAAAAGTCTCTGTAAGTGCATGGTTTTAGCAGTGAAACTGCCCTGTCACAGGAGAGTGAATAACTTCCCTGAGCAGCCTGTTCCAATGCTTGACAATCCTTTCTGTGAAGAAATTTTTCCTAACATCCAAACCAAATCTAAACCTCCCCTGGCCACTTCCTCTTGCCCTATTGCTTGTTACTTGAAGAAGAGACCAACCCCCACCTCACTTCAATAGGCCTTTCTTGCACCTTGGGCCACACTTACTAGAAATGTTAATATAATGTTTCTTCTTCAGGGAGGTTCCATTACACTTCAGGTGCAGCTATGGCTAGTTACAGTAAGTGTGCATGCCCTCAAGTGACTTATTCAGCTTCTAGTTGATGAATCTGTGCATGTTTCTCTCTTTGATATGTCCCAACCACATCAGCAGACTGAAGATGAAGCAGAATTCAGAATAAAAGACAAACAGCTTTGCTAATGTCTGGGGATGTTGTAAATTTTTGTATAATACAATTTGCTCAAGCAGACGTATTTCTTTCCCCTAAAGCTTGGAAAATAGAGATTTCATTTAATGGTTGGAGATACAGTCTGAAAGAGAGTTATCCTTCCTGAAAGGTCACACTGACTGCTGACTAAACTCGTGATTTGTCTTTGCAAATAATTTGTTTGCTGGGTGGGGTGTTGGGGTTTAGAGGTTATTGTTGGCTATGATGAGACAGATGATGGTCCTGAATTCCAAATACGTTTGGAAGGAATTTTGACTTTCATCCTGAAAATTATTGTAGACATAATTTTTAGTGGTGTTATTAATAGATTTAGGTATTTACAGAGTAATTACTAGAAACCATCAAACTGAACAGTGATAAATGCTCTTTCCTTCATTAACGATGGCAAAAAGTCACCTGAATTACAGATATTTTATAAAGCTTCTTTAGTTTTACTTGAGAAATTCTTCCTTGGAGAGAGGTAGGACTAATCTGAAATCTTCAATGCTCCCATGTTATATCTGGGCACTCTGCATGAGAATTTGCTGTTTGGAGATATTACATGAGGAGAGTTATGGTGAGAGCATTTGTGGCACTGCAGAGGCAGAAGAAGTTATCTTTCTCTGTGGGAACACAATCATTGAGGGAAGGGAGAATTCATGAAGGTCTACTTGACTCTAACCATACTTGATTGATACTGTGTATTACTTTCAGGTTAGAAATGTGCTTGTCTTCTATTAATAATAGAAGACAAGCACAAGACAATAAAATAATAAAAACAAATAAAGAAATTTATTATTCCCCCCCCCCCTTTTACCTGTTTTTTGTAGAGAGAAAGCTGAAGCAATAGTCTGAGTCAATTTACTGGATTTATATGTAAATAAAACATGGTATTGACCTTTACATTTTCCTTCCATCGAGGTCTTGATCCTGTATGCAGATCTGAGGAAATATCACATGAAAGTTTTGTTCACTACCTGATTGCATTCCTGATTGCTTTTCCTTTGGTAAATATTCATGTAAATCTTGCTGAAGCTGAGCCTCAGCTGGTTTATTCCCGTTTGGGTCCACTCTTTGCTGGAGCTGAGGTCACTTTTTAGCTGATCTTACAGGTCATTTCATGGGAAGAGCTGCAGCTGGACAGCAAGATGCAGTCCAGTGTCTGACCTCCAGCATGGCTACATCTACATTTGGAGGAAAACCTGGGGAGATGCATCTTAAATACCCTCTGGAATTCAGAAACTCGGTGAGAAATGCAGTCCTCAGGGAATTTTTTCTTGAAACCATAACTGAGCTAATAATACACATGAAATATAAAAGACATCTAAAAGTATACTAATATTAGATTAAATGTTGTTATTGCTGATGTTCATGAATGGGAAAGCTGGAGCTGAAGTAACTGTACCAAACAGAACACAATACCACACCAGTAACTTTCAGCAGGAAAGTATTTACTTGGAAAAATCCTTTGAATGATTTTGCTCTCCAGGATTTTTCATATATCAATATTTGTAAGTTCCTTACCACAGTGAAAGGTCATAGCATTTTTTTGGCTTGCCTTTATCAAAAATTATAGGAGTTAAATAATATAGTGGATAGTGACTGAAAACTCAGATATGTTGAGATAAAACATATCATTTCAGATATGATCTCTACCTGGAAGATAACATTTACTAGCAGAGTGCTCATTTATATAAGAAATATGATTTTACAAAATTTTGATTGTATTTTTCAAGCTTAATAATTCATGACAAAATTGTATCCTTCTCTATAAAGTAAGACTTAGATGAAAATGATCCTGGCTGAAAGTGTGAACGGTTGTAAAGATCTGGAAACAATTGCAGAAGAGAGATCTCTTGACTGATGAAGAGATCCGAAGTGTATTTTGGTTTTGGAAATGGGATCAGTATATTAGAGAGGCTCATTCATCTCCCAGTCTATATTTAGCATCCTGCAGTGCACCAGTGAGTGCCTTCATCCCAGTGCAGCGTGTATCACAGTCATGGCTCCTGACCCCACAGGGTATCTGCTGTAGTCAGTATTTTGAGAAGGCTCAGTAATAAAGTTCTGTCTTTTGGCCTTGTCTTTAAACGTGAGGCATACATGTGTAATGGATATGTGACCTTGGCAGGTTGTGCTGTTCCAAGTATGGATCTGTGGATTAATTTCCAGCTGAGGGCTGCTTTCCCTACCTTTAGAGGCTGTGCAGGTGGTGGCAACAAATCACTACACATACAGTTCATACTGTTTTCTGGCAGGAGAATAGAATTGTTGCCTTGCAGTCTAGCCCTGGGAATTGCTGGTTAGATGTTCCAAAAAATCATTAGCACATTAATTTGATTAAAAACAGTATTTAATGAAGAACACTGGAAAATTGTTAGGACACCTTGTGAAAATGATGGCACGTAAGAGGTACAGTTCTGGAGGATGTCATTTACTGATCTGCAAATTTCTTTCATGTAACAAATGCAGAATATACAAGTTCATTATTAAATAATCCGAGCATTTAAATAATCCTGCATTTTTCTAAATCACTGCAGACAACAGTTGTCACTGTGTTTTATGCAGGATGATAACCCAGTCATCATTGTTGAGATGGACCTTTATAATTCCTAACATGATCTCTGTTGAGCTAATATCTCAAAGGTATGACCTGTCTGTCACCACAGCTCAAATTGTTAAAACTCTTAATATTTCAGTTCTCGCAACCTTCTTCTGTCTGGACTCAGCAGTGTGCTCTGTGTGCTCATCCCTGTGGCTGTACAGCCCTTGCTCCTCAGCAGCTCCTCTTACTGCTCCCTCCTTGCCTGAGGAGAAAGTTACTTCTCTTCACTTTCAATAGCTGTAAAAAGTATCTGGCTAGTAAATTTCTAAAAATACATTTATAAGTGAATGACAAAATCAGAAAGTCAGCTTTGCATGATTCATTAAGTGGAAGGAAACAACAAATGGAACTGTTTCTTTTTGCTGGGTCTGACACCCTCAGCAGCATGTGATACAGTGCTTTTCATGTGCCAGTAAACTACTTGACAGTAGACTAGCATGAATGCACTTCTGACTTACTGCAACTGAGCCTAACCTCAGTAAAACTGTAACTAAGTCTGTGATGTGTTATTTTCCCTTCACTTTCTGAAAGTGACACTTATTTTGGCATATGCTGAACTGCTGCATGAGCTAGGAATTTAATTGTTTAACAATTTTATGAAGATTAATTATCACATGGTTGATGAGAGTCTCATTCCTGTATTATTTGTCTTTGTCTGAAGGTACTGAGTTAGAGAAATGGATGACTGGTGGAAGAACAAGCAGAATGACAACACAGCTTCTCAGCATGTAGCAGGGAAACCAGGATGCAGATGAATTAATAGTGCTAAAGATACACCTAGCTTTACAATTCTCTGTGAGGCTGGGAGCTAAAACAACTGCCAAATTAAGTTGCTGGTAGAGACTGGTAAGAATATGGGGAAAACAGTCAACAGGATAATATGGAAGAACATATTGAAATTAGTCTCGTGGGTTCTTTGAAACAAGTTGCTGTCAAACCCTAGGGCTTGACAATCTTTGAGAGAGGTACACATGAACTGGAGTAGTTTGTTCATTTTCAGGTTTGTTTCTAGGAAACTGCTTCTCCCAAAACACACTTTTACATCTGTATACTTTTGCTGTCTCTAGTGTGGAATGAGGATGGACTTAATACTCTTGAGATAGTTTAATTAATTTCAAGTGATCATACTGCTGTGATATTATAACTGTGTCTTCTGGGACATTCTACCAAACATCTAAAACTGTGTTTAAATTATGTGCAAATTCTTCAAAAACAGGAGTGAAAAAGAGTACTTTTGCTCATGACCTTGGATGAAACAGCAATCCAGATCTTTGTAATTAAGTGTCTTAAATAGTTTTTCTCTCTTATAAACTAACCTCTGGATGACACATATTTAAAATTTATATATATATATATATATATATATATATATATATCAAGGCAGGTAGGTGTCTAGATAGGCTGAGTCCTCTGGGCTTGCTGTTTCAGTTCTGCATTGAATCATTCAATACATGTTTATTAAAACAAACCTTTGTCTTCCCCAAAGACATAGCAGGTAAGACTGCCAGCTCTTGCATCCTGAGGGGAAAAAAGAAAAATGAAATCACAAAAAAAAAAAAAAACAACAAAAAAAAAACAAAACAAAAAACACCTGAAGTGTTTCTAAATTCTTTTTCCAATGGAGAGGTGAAAAAAATAGCATTTTTCTTTTTTGAGTATATAGGTGTTTTCTAATATACTACTCAAAATTAAGACATAAGACTTCAGTTTGAGTGGCTGTTTAGTTACTCTGCCAGTCAATTTTTTTTCTTCTTTGCTTGTACCCAGTTGATTTCCAAAGGGACTGATGATTTCTTCTTACCTCTGTGCTCTCTGATTAACTCAGGTTGTCCCTCAGAGGACGAAGGAACAGGAACCTAAAGGCTTACTAATGGTCACATTTGTAACAGGACCCAGTGGATGTTGCTGAGGGTGAAAAGAGCACAGCTTTTAGCACCATGGTTTATTTCCTTTGAAATTTCAGCACTATCCTGGCACTTACCTCACATTCTTTTGGTTTTCAGAAAACTCTCTGATGCATTCAAGCATGTAGTTATTTATAAATATATATGTGTATATATAAAATCACTGACGTAGAGTGCTGTCTGCATTAAGGAAAGCAGAGAACATGATTTATATTTTGTTGAGTCAAACTCCTCTAGTACTTTTGGATAAAGAAGACTTTAGCAGGTACAAACGGCAGGCCAAATCCTAAAGCTGTTTACTAGCCGTTAATTCCAGGCTCAATCCAGAAGCTCTTACTCAAGCAAAATGCCTGTAAAGTAATAGGATGCTTTATCTTCTTATTCTTGAATTTTGTAAGTGTGCTGTGTAATTTTTTTTTTTTAATTGTGCAGGTTTCTATCAACCTATCAACCTATATCTCGTTTTGTGCAGCCTCAGGAGTGACTGCTTGTGCAGTGGTGTATTACATGGTAAATCACTGCTGCTGCAATGTATCACAGTATGCTGCAGACAGTGTTTTTACATTTTTACTTGAATCATTTGCAATGAGTAACAGAGACAGTAAGTGGCAAAATACTTTGTTTTGAAAAGTGAAAGCAGTATTGAAATACTGCTGCAAAAGTAGCCATAGAGTTTGGGAAATGATATGGTACAAAATGACCTATTTTGTTGCATACAGTTTTATTCATTTCTGAAAACAATTGTTCTTTTGCAGGCATGGAGATCTGGATCTTTCTAATGTAAAATGAATAGGAAATACTTCAGTTGTTCAAATAGCTCTTAAATGTATTTTAGTTTGATAGCTGATTGTATATTATGTTTGCAGCCTTTGTGCAAAGCAGTGTTTAATAGCAGAATTTGCTCCATAATGAACATAGATGACGGCTGTTCTTTATAGTATCAATCTAAAAACCCACGTGTATTAATATAATGCTGTTGATGTTAAGTTGTCCCGTTGCTTGGAATTTGTTGCCACATAGCTTGGCACATAGCTGTCAACTACGAGAACTCCTTGCAACTCCAACTTAAGACTTATCATTTCCCATTTAGAAAATGACCTTACAAGTTAGTCAAATGACTGGACTGCTGTGGAACAGCAGCTGTTGGTGGAAAGTTCTCAAAATTGGCATGGACCACTTACTGGTCTCTCCTTTAATTGCTGATATCGTTGCCTGTGAATGCAGTGGTTATCAATGACTGTAATTGCTTTATAGTTCTCAGACCATTCTCTAATGGTTAGCATTGATTTTTAGCTTTTAAGTTGAAAATATCTAAGGATTAATCTATTGGTTTGTTTTGTGCATTTTCTAGCAACTTTGTGTAAATTGCTAATTATTAATAACACCCTTGAGGAATGAAAATAAATACTGTAACATTCTCATGATGAAATATATTTTCTTTTGAAATCTCTGGGACCATATTTGGTCCAGTTGATTTACATAACTTGCCTGCATAGTATTGTGAAAGAGTAAAATAAAACAGCTCAGCTGCACCTGCTGTCTTTGAGATGTTTCTGAGTGCAGTCCCAGACAAGCATGGGGTTTTTGTGCTCATTTCTTTGGCCTGTTGCCCACCTGCCCTGGACCACTGCAAAATGCAGTGCCTGCTCTCATAATTTTACTGTAAGGTAAAATGACAAATTCTCAGCATGATCTGCTACTTGAGTCTGGTTTTGTACCAGTTCTATGTTTGTCACTAAAGAAATTAAATCTGTCTGCGAGATTGTCTACAAAGAGGTATGATCATCAAATAGAAAACCCTTGCATTCATAAAGGTTTAAAAAGGTAATTAAAGGTATCACTGCTTTTGAGCACTTACCCTCATTTGATGTTTAGTGCTGTTCTCTAATATTCAGTGTGGAATAGTTGGTCGTGTGACTCAAGTTGTGTAAAGTCACAGCTGTGAAGATACTCTCAGCAGTATAAATATACCTTGAACCTGTTTCCTGTTGTGGAGTTCTTCCTTGCAGTGTGGTTTATGCTAATGTGTTACAACTTGCAACTTGCAGTGTTTTATTGCTTAATTTAAGCATAGTTTGCATTTCTTATGGTTTGATTGGTTGGCAAGGCATGCAGAAATTCTGAGTCAGATGCACCTATTTCTGGATGCCCAATATAATTAGGTGCAGCCCTGAAGCAACATGTTTTGTGCAACTTTCCAGGCACACAAAATGCAGAAATACAAGGGAGGGTTTAAAAATTGTTTGGAAAAAAAATTAGTGCCATTTAACTTTGAATTATGATTGTATTTGCTCTGATGAGTTTCATAATTATGAGATTCTGCTGCTTTTTTTTCTTCATGTTTTCTTTTTGAATTTTTTTTTTTTTTTTTTTTTTTTTTTTTTAGTAATTGTGACTTTGATACATATGAAATATGCTAGATGGACATTCCTGGAAATGTCAGTGTCCTGTATAACCTTGGAGCACTTATGTAGAACCAGCATGGTCATTTAATTCCACAAATTTCTGTTTTCTCTAACCTTGTCCTGGGACGTTGCTGTTGAAAGTGAGTTTTGTTTCTGTAGCTTATGTAGTCTGGTTTGCATGACCAGCCTGCTAAAAATTGTGCTAATTACTGGTACTGCAGTTGGGTGCATGGTGCTGATTGAAAACAGGACTGAAACCAGCAGCTTCTACCAGGGATTATTCGCTGCTGCTAATTTTTGGCTCCTAAAATTGGGTTTGAATTTGTCACTAGGAGAGGAAAGCAGTTTGATTGTAATTGTCTCATTAAAATGGAAAAGTATCCAGAAAAGGTTTCTGTACTTTTGAAGACTAAGGTTCTATTGAAGAAATAATTTTGAACTGGATCAAATTAAGTGCTTAATTGCTTGTGTATAAATAATGGAGTAAAATTCATAGGGGTAGTAATTTAGGGAGAAATTAAATGCCACAGTGTATAGTATTGGTTTCTTTGAAATACAAGAAATCTATCAATTTCCAGAGCACAGAATCACATTCATCCATTTATTGACAATATCACCTCCTAAGAGGAGTGTGTAGAATTTAAAGATCTAAGGGAAAAAAAATCCATTTATTATACACTTTTTAAAAGAAACCTAGAATCTAATCTTCTTCTTTAGGTTTGTTTTTTGAGGTCTTCCCCAGTTTTATTGGCTTTGCTTGAGAGGTGATGTCCCACCTCTCAAGCTACCCTTGGCTGAGTGCAGGAATGTTTTTTTCTGGGTGGTACCAGCAAATGTCTGTCAAGGTGTGGCTGTGTGAAACCAGGCTTGCTTTTTGGTGCTCATAAGCTGCTGGTGTTATGGTAATCTCTTCAAATCTGGGTAGGCAGTGGAGTCTGTAAGTGATGTCAATGCTAGGTTTGGGTCACTTTGTTTCACAGTTGTGGTTAGTTAGGCCTTTTCCCTGTTGCTCATCTTAATTTATTTAATTTTTTTTTAATAGAGGGTCTTTTGAGTCATGTTTGTTTCCCCTACTAAAAATCCTTTGCATATGATTTCTTTTTTCTGTAAAAACTTTACCTTAAAATTAAAAAGACTCCATTTAATATATGCATATTACAAAATTGTGTTAAATACTTGACTAGATGATTCACTTTAATTTATTTAAAATGCATTTTATAATCTAATTAGGTAGATAATAACAGTAAATGCATTCCCTAAAATTCCAGAAGATAACATAGACAACATCTTAAGTTTCTATTAGAAGAAAAATGAAGTGACATTGGAGACTCAGAGAGTAGAAAAATAAAGCCAAAACCGAAATTTGGGGAAACTGCTGGGGCATTTTTTGGTTTATTTTTAAAAATTTGGGAGATAATTTTTATTAAAATATCATTGTAAAACCCCTGCATCATAGTTTTGAAAACTAATATTGATGTGAATGAACATTTATCCCTTGCTCTGTAGCTTTCAAAACTTTGACATTTCTCCTATGCTTTAAGTTTTCCCTTCCTTTTTGTGATGTTTTCCTTTTGACAGCAGCCATAGACTGGATAGATGCACCAGCTAAATGTGAGCATGTTTAGCTGTTATTTCATGTGTATGCTGGGTTATTCCTCATGCTGAATGCATACAGAAGCACCATCAAGTGATTGAGTTCCAACAAATTGCAGACCCACCTTTAAGTGGACTCTTCTGTACATAAGTCTGTGTGTATATGTGTATAAACATGTTGTTAAAGTAGCAGCTCCTGATCTTGAGGTGAAATGATATGGACTTTCCTGTTTCCATATCACTGAGGTCTAACTTGCACCAGAAGTGAGCGGCTGCATCTATCCTGTCTTGTACTTGGCATCTTGTACTCTTCTGGGCATCATTGATAGTCCTTACACGTATTCCTTGGGGGCTTTGTCCAAACTATCCAAAAAAATGAGAAAACTGTATTGCAGCCCATCAGAATTATAACCTACTGTTAAGTACCACTTGAACCAGTTCTCTGGCCACTTCATCCATCTGATGTCCTTTTCCCAAAATAATTAGGAGCTGTGGGAGCAAACTGTTCCTGAAAACAAAGAGCAAACCAGAGCTGGAGGCTTGAACAGCTGAAGTGTCCAGGAGTGTGGTTCCCAAGACCTTGGCCACCTTGCCTTTAGCAGTGTAGGCATACCCAAAACCCCACAGACCATGGTGTAGAAGGGGTGATTGGCAGTCAGAGCTGGCAGAGAATATTCTTTGTCTTGTGAAAATGTGGGATTTAAAAAATACCATCCCAAATTGCAGCAAAGACTTGGTGTTCCCTCTTTTCTAAATCAAATGTAAAAATATCTCTTAGATAAATGCTGAGCTTCAGTTTAGCCCCAACATGTTGTTTTTATTTTTAAGTATACTGAGTTTAACTTCACTAAGAAGACTTTCTCACCTGAAATCAAAGGCTTTTCAGACTTCTCGATATTCCTGTGAAGCAGAAATAAAATCAATCATTTCCTTTGATGAAAGTTTAGATACTTGTGAATTGGTATGTTTTTTTCAGGAGAAATATTTGCTAAAAATTCCCAACCAGCCATTCTCTCTCTTCCACTCTCCCCCTTTTCTCTGCAGATGACCAAAATGTGGAAAAGAGGTGAGACTCATGCTAGAGATTTCATGTTGCATTTTTCATGAGGAATTCACAAAGGGGAGGCTGATTCTCTTGAGATGAGCTTCTTTCCTCTGCTTAGTGCTCTAAGCAGCACAATTCAGTATTAAAACTACAAAGTAGATGTGCAAAGGAAGCTGAAGGAAAGGATGGAGAGACAGCATGTAAGTACTGGTTAAAAGTATTAGAAGCTGTTAATAGAATTTGGCAAGCTGACCTTCAGTTTTAACTTTTAACCACTCACTTCTACCCCTCCAGAAAAGAAAAATTATTGCAAAAATATTGGTGACTCTTTCTGGGCTGGCTTCTGAAACTTGGTGAGCAAGGGCTCTGTCTTAAAACCGCTGAAGTTGTAAATGTATTTTTCACCCTTTTTTACTCAGACTCTGTGTCTTTGGTAACGCTTTCAGTTTGAATCTTGGTGTTTACCAGGGCTTCTGCTGTAAGGGAGCTGAGGACCATGCAGCAGTGCCCTGTTGCAGAGCTAATAACCACAGCCTGCTGGCTGCAGCACGTAGCTGGGCTTGCACAGCACACGCACTGAGAGACTCACTTCAGCCTTTGCAGCTGTAGAGGGCCCAGGTCTTATCCCTCAGGACTGCAGACATGGCTCTGAACTGGGGAATGGTTAATACCTGAAAACCTTCAATGAACCAGCTGCAGTGTCATTGTTTTAGCTGTTCCAGGCTTCTCCTTTTGCCCCACTAGAGATGCAGGCACTTCAGAAGAATCCAACTAAAAGGAGACGTTTGTCCTTCAGAATGGGACAACAGAGATAGAATCCTTAGGTAGAATGCCCTTATGGAATCACAGCATCCTAGAATAGTTCAGATTGGAAGGGGCCTTAAAGATCATCTAGTCCAATGCCCCTGCAATGAGCAGGGACATCTGCACCTAGATCAGGTTGCTCAGAGAAGCTGGCCTTGAATGTGTCCAGGGATGGGACATCTACCACCTCTTTCTGCAAACCCTACATTTTTTGCTTCGTTTTACCTCGAGTGTTGTGTACATAAGTAATATTTTGAAATGTATTTTATCCCCCAAATAATAGAAAGAAAGAAAGGTTTAAAAAAGATTAAACAAATTAAAGAAAGGTGAGTCCCTTCATGTGTATTTCTTCATCTTTACTTATGATTTTTCTACCTTGATATGGTTTTTTTAAGACCTATAAGCAAAGTGAGCAGTTCAAGTATCAAATGCAGCATTTGTGGACTTTATATGAATGTAAAAAATGTTTGGACTGATAAATAATGTGTGTAGTAGTACTTTTGTGTTTGGCAGTAAGATGCAATGTTTTAACCTTTTATTTTTATCTGTGCCTGAAATATTTTTAGATAAAGAAACCCTGTTATTATGCTACTAATCAGAGGATACTTCAAAGCAAATTTTCTGCAAGTTAGAAATATTCTTCAGGTTGTTTAACATTTCACAACTCCTGTTTGAGAGAATGCAAGTGAAGCAAGCCAGTAACTGAAGACCAGTTGATGTTACACACTGGTGTTTCTTTTAAATTTGGCTTGAGGCATAGAATAACAGCTTGAGAAGCCAGTACAACAACCACTAGCTTTTATGATTTATTTAAAGGAGTCACAGTTTTAAGCACGAAGGAGCTTGTTAAAGCTATGCTCTTGATATAAAAAAAAAAAATCCATAGAAAAAAATATGCCCTTAAATGTGATGATGTTTTCCTGTCTGGTGCTGCTTCAAGGACTGAGAATTTCTTAGATCAGGAAAATAACCTAAAAACCGTAGCATTTTTTTTAATGTTATGCTATGAAATACCAACCAAGTGCCATTCAGCATTGAGTTCTGGGAAAATAGTGTGTATGTTTGGCTGTTTCTGTTTTTCCTAACCTTACTGATCCCAGTTAATAGTTGTTTCTAGAGGGAAACCACGAGGAAGTGCAACAGGAACCTGTTGATCATCCTGCAGTTCTAGTTGCAAGGAACACAGATGGGTGATGACTCTGTATCACTTTGTTTCACACTCCTGCTCACCAATCTGTCCTTCTGTCTGTCTCCTCAGGTCCCTGTGTTTTCAGTTTGTATTTGCCATTTCTATTTCCTTAGTGGACCTCTCTGGAGCCAAGTTGAAGTGACGCTCACTAAGCAAAAACGTCCATGAATTTGGTAGCTGGAGCCTTGGACATTCTACCACATTCCCATGGACTTGTTCAAAATTACATCATTTAGAAAAGATTCTGCACTAACTATTTCTCTTAATTTAATTAAGAATTGAAAAATATATGGATTTTTTTTTAATTTCTGTGGGAATTTTTATGTCTACTCCTGGTCTTGAATATCTTGTAGTTTAAATAAGCATCTAAATGTTTTGTTTGAAATAAAAATATGCAACATGCTGGAAACCAATTGACCCAGACCATTTCCATAGTTTCTATGTTTGGTCTGTGAGGAATGTTTGCTGTGGAGTTCCTGGGATCTCCTTGATAACCTACTACCAAAAATTTTGGAGTAAGAAAAAAACAGATAACTCATACCCTGCAATATGACTCTTCCCTTTTTCCTCCTGGAACTTCATGATGATCCAAATTCTCTACATATGTTGGGGAATTGAGGAACAATGGCAGTGAACAGCTCAGGGTCTCACATTTTATAAAGATGAGGTTAGTAGCTAGTCCTGGATATCAGCATTTATTGTTCTGGGCTAGCATGTGGACTGCACAGGTTAATTCATGTAACAATCAAGGCACAAATAATATATTGAAATTCTGTGGAAGTGACTTGTAAAGGCCACTGAAGTTCCTGGAAGTGCCAGGCAAATGCAGAGCAAACCCTCCTGCTGGGTTTGGCTGGACATAGGTGTGGTGGGGAACCTGCTCTTTGGCAAACAGGTATTTCTGCTGTGACTTCTATGTCAAGTGAAAAGGAGTTTTTTGCCTCATTTTCTGCAAAGGTATTTGTCAGCCATAACTTTGCTTCATGTTTATTGACTGATTCCAAGACAATTTTGCTTGCTCTTTTCTCCAAGTCTGATTCTTTGTCAGTTAAAGCTGGCAGTTAAAAATGGAAAACATGCTGGATGAGTGGAGAATTGCAGAACCACAGAATATGCTGAGGTGGAGGGGACCCCAAGGATCATCAAAGTCAAATTCCTGGCCCTGTACAGGACACCCTCAAGAGTCACACCCTGTGCCCAAGAGCACTGTCCAAATGCTTCTTGAACTGTCAGGATGGTGCTGTGATCACTGCTCTGGGGAGCCTGGTCAGTGCCCAGCCACCCTCTGGGGGAAGAAAATTTTCCTGATATCCAACCTAAACCTCCCCTGGCAGAGCTTCAGGCCATTCCCTTGGATCCTGTCACTGTCACCACAGAGCAGAGATCAGTGCCTGCCCCTCCTCTTCCCCTCACAAGGAAGCTGTAACTGCAGTGAGGTCTCCCCTCAGTCTCCTCCAGGCTGAACAGACCCAGTGCCCCCAGCTGCTCCTCACACAGCTTCTCCTCAGTGTGATTTTAATGAACAGGTAGCCCCTTAAGCAGCAAAATTTAAAGAACATGGCATTATGTTAGTTTTCTGTTTTGGTGCCTTAAGATGATCAGAGCTCAGTGTGATGCTTTTTCTTCTGCTGTAGCATCATATTGCAGGTTCCTCTTCCATGGATTTCTGATGCACAGCAGGAGCTGTGTCACATGTGGCACCTTTCTTTGGCACAAAATTTGCACATCATTTCTTTCCTCTGCCAGGTCATTTATTTTCATTAAATATGTAAGAAGGCAAAATTTTTAGTCAATTCTCCTCTCTCTCAAGTCAGTGTAGAATCAGCTACTGAGCTGAAAAGCCAAATTGCTTTAGGGGGAACCTGGAGTGGATGAGTGGGCACACAAACCACCTGGCTGCAGAAGTGTTGTTTCCAGAAGAATCTGACTCCATTCTGACTGCTATCTCATCTGTTACTTGAAGAGGACTAAACTAACCATATTCCCAGAAGCAAACAGTATCAGTTTGAGACTATATGATGGGATTTTTTAAAATGCACTAAGAGTTGATCCAAGGATAGGTGATTTCAATGAATGGCAGTAGGAACACAGATTTTCTTGTGCCATAAACATGCACTGTGCTCCTCCAAAAGAGGAGTCCTCTGTCTCAAAAGTTAACCTAAACAAAATGCAAATCACAACATGTTAAAATTGGTTGGACACTTAGGTTTCACCCAGGGTCTTTCAGCCATGAACATGAATAGCATTTCCTTTGAATGAGAGTTCTCCCAGGAAGGTAAATATTGAGTACCCCCACACCTGTTGTATAACCCTTAGGGACTAAAAAGATGATTATAAGATCAAAATCGGAACCTCTTTCTTTTGCTAGCCCAGAGAGATGTTGATGTGTAGCAATTATAATGCTTTTTAAGTAGTAGCCAGCACTTGGAACTGTTATCTAAAGAAAACTCTAAATGTGCTGGGTGGCCACTGGGCTGCAAGGACTAAACAAGCAGAGAGGGGCTGCCAGGGAAGCAGAGTGCAGGACACCACTTGGGTAAGGTCAGGTGTATGGGGTGGATGGAGGAGCCATACAGGAAAGGAGCTTTGCACCTTCGGAAGCATCCAGAAATGCCCTAACTCCTTAGGGAGCTGATGAAAGCATGCTCTGAGAAGTAGATTTAAAAAATATTTGAGACTGTGTTGAAAAAAAATCTCACTAAATATATTCACCGTTTTGTGTAATATAAGAATACTTGCAGGTTTTTCTTTTCTGCACCTTTGTCTTTCCAGCAAAAGACAAAGTATCTTATTTTGTTGCCTTGAAAAATTAGGCTTTTTTAGTTTTAGAGATTTTCTCTTGGATAACTGTTCTGTAGAAAAACAGTTTAGTTGGTAGTGTTTGAACTCTGCTAAATAAATTTTGTTTGGCAGTAAATTTATCTCAGTTTCATATTGAAACACTAGCATGTTTTAATGTCTTGTGTTTTGGAGTAACTTTACTATCTGCATTACACAGAAAATTCAATATACTGCTTCAGGAGAATAACATATAATCATATCTCTCAGTAAAATTTTCTTCAAGGCTGTACATGTTAATTAATACAGTCTCATCAGAATGTTGGAGGCGAAGAAAAATCACATATCGGTGACAAAAGAGGTTCCAACCAAAGTGGCTTTGTTTTTAATTTTGCAGCTCTCATGAGAATAATGATTTTAAAGTCCATTTTTTACTGCTGATTTTTAGGTAACTACAAATAACTGAGAAACACTTTTCTCTCCCAAGTTTAGCTCCAGTTGATTTAAAACTAAAGTCTTTGTTAGCTAATGAGAGCTTTACAGAAATACATATAAAAGTAATGGATGGGATTAAAATTAATGGTGTGAAACAAGAGACACACATCAGTAACCCAGGATGACCAAAGGCCTTAGAAACAACATGCACAAGGTTAGGTTCACAGACTAGTTGATTAGCGGGAATGGAGAGATTGAATGTATCTGAACACAAACGTTATATGTATAAATTAATTCTATCCTAAACTTGGGAAGTAATTTAAATGCAAGACTTGGTTGGCATAATTAATTTACCTGAAATTCAAAAAGCAGCAAGAGTTTTGCTGCATTCCACTCTGTGCCTTTGAATGCCATTACATCTACAGGTGTGAATGCTGGAAATTGGTGACAGAGCAAGGCACTGCATCTTGCAGGTTCCTTGTTTGAATGTCACCAATGGCTAAAGTATGTCTGTGTCAAATGAATTAGATACCTGATTCTGAGTGTGTATCCATCCCAAAAAACCACCCAAAACACCAAGATGAACATTTCATTTGTCACTATTTGGCAGGATGGCTAAAGGTTCTAGGCAGATATGTTAAGAAATAAATTATATGAAAGCTGAAATGCCCTTTTTTCCAAGAAAAGGTCACTGAAAGGCTTGGATGGAAAATAGACTCTTGGAAAGAGGATGCTTGAACTGGTTTTGGTTGTTTTTTGTGTTTGGGGTTTTTTTTCCCCTGCTAAAGAAAGAACATAATTGCACGTCTAAAATAAAGAAGAAAAACAAACAACCAAGAACAAATGCCTAGAGTTCCTTTTTATTCTGCATATTCTTGTCAATTTCATAACAGAATATTGTCATTTTAACAAGCTAGTTCATAGCATTTTAAACACAGTAAAGAAAATCAATTGACAGAGCACCTATTTTTAATCACATTTTTTCTCTTAGATACTGATGATCTTTGAAGGAAAAGAACAGTTTGTGAAAGACTTAAGTAACTGCTGTATCTTTTATAAGCAGTAAATGTGCAAGAAGTTAAAGCCTGTATCCCTTTTAGGTTTCTAAGATTTGTAGAGTTGTAAACATTCTAGCAAAATTTCAAATGCCAACAGAATTCTATTAAAAATATTATTATAAAGTTCTTTATAAAAACTTTTTTCCTATTTATGTTTTTATTGGCTCTCTGTAGTATATGGGTTCATAACCCAGTCATAATCAGTTCCACTCTGAAATTAGAAATGGGAATGAAGCCACTTTTCCACAAGTTAGAGAGTAAGAGCTGTCTTGGTGCCAGCAAAAACGCAACTAAAAATGATTCTTCCTAAAGATATGAAGTACAAGAGGCAAGGTATAAAAATGGTTATCTGGATGAAATTTGATAAGTCATTAAAAGATATATTGTGAATGAATGTAACTCATTTCCATCTACATCTGTAAAGTAAAAAAACCTTGGAATTTTGCTGATTTACTTTATAATATTTTACATCCTGGGAACATATACCAATATAATTTATATTGCAGTTAACAATTTATATGCTTCTATCTCTAGAAATTTTCAGGGTTTGTTTGTTTTTCATAATGTGGACATCTAGAAGCAGTTTAAGATGAAAACAAATATGAAGAAATGTGAGGATACAAATATGAAGAATGTCAATTATTTCTTAGAATTCATGGGAATTTTTTTCCTCCTGGAATAAAAAACTGGGATTGAAGGAAGCTGGAAAACCAGACAGAGATGAGAATTTGGTTCACGCCAAAATGTGATCTTATGGCTAATTTTGTTAGAATAAGTTTTATTTGTAAGTTCAGTTTCCCCGTCAAGGCAATGTGGTCAGAAATGCTCCAGTCTGGTTGAGTTGTAGAGCGGGAAACGGTGACAAATTTGAAGCAAGGTATTCTATTTTAATTGCAATGTGTGCTGACAGTGAAAGGCGAGGGGGTAATGGGTGTATGAATTTCTGTGCATTGCAGAGGCATGCTGGGTGGAGGACCTTTCTCGTAGGTTTTTTGTTGGGGGAACTTGTCTCACCAACATGCAGATTATTGAGGAAGGGATTTGGTGGTTTTCTCTGTTCCCTTGGAACCTCTGTAGCAGTAAGACACCTTTGAAGTAATCAAGGGCAAAGATGACAGTCTGTATACCATAAAAGATGTGAGAAGTCATTCCCATTTGTCTACAGCTCAGGTTCATGGGTGTCTCAACAGGGCGGAGTGCTGAGGGACCTGAACCCAAGTTCTAGTGTGAGGACCAAAAATGAACTTCCACAAGGTGAAACTCTTTCAATTATTACTCATTTGTAGAAGGATAATTGCTGTGGAACATTGGAGAAGTAATGTCCAGGTTTTAATCTACAAGAATAAAATTACATAGACAAAAACATTCGCCATCAAGCATTTCAAGCTACATCAGTCGTCAGGACTGTGTATGTTTGAATTCGATTTTTAACTGAATTCTGTATGCTGAAGTATTTGCAATCCTTATCAGAAAAGTGTATACCAGAACCAGAACCACTGTTTAGATAATCTAGTTTATTGCATGTTCACCGTGGAGATTATGGAGATTTATGGAGATTTTTATTTTAAATTGTAAATAGAAGTTGGACAGACTGTTGCATAGTGTTTGGGTATAATTTATGTATCTTTGGGGCATGGGTTTCAGAAGCAAAAAGATCCATTCAAAAAAATCCAGATAGTAATTTATATATATATATATATATATATATATATATATATATCAACAAAATGTAATGTTAGACAATGTCAGAGAAAAAATTATGCTTTGTGACTTGGTGTATTTTGCAATAATCAAGGTTTGCTCATGTTGACTATATGACAGACTTTCAGTTTTATTTTTCTTGGCTATTCTGTTCCTTTGGCAAACTTGATCAAAGAATTTATTTCAGAATAATCAGCAGAACCCCAGGAGTTGAGGGGGGACTGTGAGTCTCTATTAGGTAATGGCTCAAACCATTTAAAGGTTTGAACTGACACAGCAGATTTGGCTCAAAGCTCCAAGCGTGCCTAATATGGAAAAGCAGTAAGGTAAAGAAGGTCAGTTTCATTAAAAACATGATGTTTGTTCCAATTACAGCAGTTGAAAATCAAGGATAAGAACAGTGGATATCTGAGAGAGCAGATGTGTGCTATTGGTAGATGTACTGGCTTCAAAAAAAACTGTGAATTGACAGCTAGCAAATAGCTGTGCTGAGGCAGAGTGTTGTGTGGTGTGCATTGGCTTGTTTTATTTCACTACTTTGTCAACAGGAAGTCCTGATCTGTGCTGGCTGGTGCAGCACAATGCACCTCACCTTTCTTGCTTGCTGGTGGGATCTCTTCCTGCTACTTCTCTTAAGTGGCTGCTTTTCCTGAAGACACTAAAATCAATTCACCTCCATAACATTTCAGACATTTTTAGCATGGTCTATAGTTTTTCATAATGTAAATTTTTATATATTCTAAGGATGTTTTTGCTTTTGAAGCATTTGGTTTAAGTCTTGTACCAAACCCACTGTAGCACTTTCATGTCCAGAAAGTACCATGTTGAATTTTAAGTTATTTCAACAGGGAACACAATGATTATATCCATTTTTTTCAACACTTATTTCCAACCTTATTTTTTAATACTCAACACATTTTTTCTGTAGGCAGGCATATCTCAATCCCTTCACTTCTCCCCCAGTTACTGCTGTTTCTGCCTCCCTGTTTTGTTTTTTTTTTCTTTCTTACATTAACCAAGGACATCTCTTTCTCCTCCTAATGACTGTCATTTTTTCTATCTGCCCTATTTGTAGGGTACCTTAGCATCAGGAAACAGTGCTTGGGTTTTTTGCAAGCCATTTAGTGCCATCTGTGGCAGTAATGCTGACTTTTATAAGCTTTACATATCTTATGATATGAGAAGATACCTGCTGTATGGGTTTTATGGGTGTCAGTTGAATCCCAGACATCAGCTGGAGGAATATCTAAATACTACTGAAAAGATTGGAGGTGGTCATTTGACATAGGTAGACATGGAGGTAGTTATCCTGGGGTCAGAGAACTCCACACAAATATCATCATTTTGATGGCTGACAGCAAGTGTTTCCTTCAAGCACTGTGAAAGAGCCCTTGCTAAGGAAAAGCTGATTTGAGCCCCAGTCTGAGGTCTGGATCAGATGATCCTCATTGCACAAAGTGGACTTAGAGCCTTGCATTAAAATGGGTATCTAATATGAGGTGCAATAGGATTTACAGTCCCTTCATACTCCTTGGAGAGACAGCAGCATAACTACTGCCTTGATGATGAGCAGACAAAGTGTGCAGATTGCATTGCTGGAGAACGGCGTAAAGGTCAGGCAAACTCAGCCTGTGCCTCGCCAAGAAAACAAGGGACGGTTACTGTCAAAGACTGTGCTGGCTGATTGTCCCCCCTCAGCTCCTGTGCTGTGTGCTTGGGTGAGCCCTTTCTGCAGCTCCTTAAGTGTAGTGGTTTTTATCAACAATTGGAAGCGGTGATTGTTGATGTAAGTTGGATGTTAGTGGTATTGTGAGTGCGTCTGCCTGTCCTGTACCTCTGGAAGCATGTTTGTTCAACAGTGGTGAGCTCTGTCTCAAAAATATAACAAGAGCTTTGAAGTACCTCCTGCTAATTTGTTTAATATCTGCTAAATTTCAGCTTGATACTGTATTCTGAACCATAGAATGGCACAGATTGGCAATGGATTTAAAAACAGACTTTCTTGTGTTTTGTGTTCCTCTGATATTACTGAAATAATTACTTTTAAATATAAGAAAGCTGTAATTGATAAATATGACATGCTAAGCTGTTGAAAAGTATTTGGAGCCACAGGTGTCATCCAGGCAGAGAGCAGTCACTGGCCACAGTGGCCCAGCTGTGCCAGGTAGGCCTCTACTAATCTTCATCTTCCTGCACCTTGAAACTCTTGCCTGTAGCCTTTTGGTCTTGCATGGCCCACTCGTTGTACCTTGTCAGCAAGTTGTCAAGTGGTTGGCTTTCAACTCCAGCTTAGTTCTCCTCTCTGAGACAAGGTATTCATTCCACTTTTGTCCTAGCAGATCCCACCACACAAATCTCACCAGGAAAAAGGAGTCAAGGCCATGCTATATAAAACCAGAAATTTCCAGTATTTGCTTAGTAGTTAGGAATAGCATCCAGGAAATTGTTGTGTTTGCATCACCTAAGTTAGGTTCGAGTCATTGGCTTTCACCTAATGGAAAAACATGTAGTTCCATACAAAGGCTGTACATAGTAAAATTAAGTAAATTACAGTGAGACACACATTTCATGTTCTGGAGAGAAGTAGCAGGCCTGAATTATATAAAACTTAATCATGTCATTTGCCCCATGCCAAAAGGGTTTCTGTACCCATAGACAATCCTCCAAATGTTGTAGGGGTGAGTGGTGGATGCATATTTGAAGTTTGTGTTGCTGTGGGGAGTTTTCCTTCTTCATTGTTAGTGACTTTTTAACATGTTTGTTGTCAATTTTAAAAATTAGGTGTTCCACATAATCACTTTGTTGTTTCTTTTCTTTCCCCTTGGATTGGAGCTGTACATTAAATTGTATACTTCTCTACCTTAACAAGCCATATTGGAAAGGTTTTTCCATTAAAGACTGAGCTGAGAGTCATATCCTGACAAGCTGTATCATGATAATGTGTGAGGGGTACAGAAATACCATTGCTATCTGATAATTAGGAGTTTTAAACACCAGTATATTATGGTTTTGAGAATGGATGAAGCTAGACATTTTCAAATTGAGAAGTCTGATACTTACTAAGAGCTTTAGAGGTGATATCTGCTCAAAAGCTGTATATACTTTACAGAACTAATAAAATGAAAGGACTATTACCTACATGTTGTGCTGATAAACTGTTAAGTAACTGTAGCATGTCTCTGCATTCTGCTCCATCAATTTACCTTGCTGCTTAGTGGGGGAGGTTTCCTGTCTGGTATGTTGTACAGCATGGAAACAATGAGGGATAAATCTCTCATCTAGGAATCCAGACAGTCTAATTTTCTTTTGTTTCTCATGTTTATGTCACAACTTAAGTCTTACTCTGTGTTTGTGGGTGGGGTGTGCAGGCATATGCGTCAGCTGCTCTTTCTGTGTTTTCATGGTGGATTTGGACCATTTGTCATAGTGCAGCCTTTGTGAAGGCTTTCTTTAATTGTATCTAAACCCACACAAAAGTGTGTGCTCTGGTTTACAAGCTATGATTTAGGAAATATTAACTCCTTTTAAATGGTGAGATCTTTTGAAAGGTTGGGAAAATGAGGAAAGGATGTAAAGTCCTAGTTCATATGGCAAACTGGTAAGTTTGCCATGCTGAAGGAGTTCTCTTATGAGACTGGTGACTGGATGAAAAGAGAAACTAGAATGAATTCTCACCACAGATGGTCATAGGAGTATTCTAGATGAGCAGATAATTTCAGAATTTGAAGGAAAAATTCTAAAGAACAGAAATGTCTCTGAACTTACAGAAATAAACCAAATAATTTTGCATGCTAAAGCAAATTTTAGTTGAGGTTTCTTCTGTGTTTTGTGCAAGATTCATTTGTTCAGCTAATAGACTATGTTTTATCCAAAAAATAGATTTTTTTAAATAGCCTTTACACCTCTGTTATAGTTCTGATTCTCCTATGCTTTACCTTATGTTTCTGCTAAAACAAAGTGTACAGTGACTTTTTTCCTGGGTTATTAGAAAAAGAAGGTATTTCATATTATGAAATCTGAGAACATTTGATTAGTAAAATATTTTAAAGCTTCTAAATGAGCAATGAAATATAACATTTGCAACTATGCAAATAATATGTAGGGGATAATGTTTTACAAGTTCTGTCTTGCAATTCACTTCCTCAAAACAGAATTTTCTTGTTTTGTTTCTGCTTGCTGACGTACATCAAGTTTGGTTGAAACAGTCCTATGGACAGATCTCTTCCTTCTGACCAGGGGGATTTCATAGTCCTGATATGTGATGTGTGGATACACATTTTTGCATTGCTTGACTGCACTCTGAACACCTCAGCGTGTTCAGAGTGCATTCAGTGGCAGCCTCAGAACAGATGTGAATTTCCCCTGTAAGCAGCAGTCCCTGAGTCACCACAGCAGTAATTCAGTCTTGGTGTCAATAGCCAGCTATCCCCTCAACTTCAGTAAGACATGAACTTGCAGTTCCTGTCCCAAGTACCAAGGGTGCTAGGTCCATCCTGTTACCATTGGCTCCCTCTCTCCTCCCTTGCAGCTTCCAGTGCCGTATTCCCTCTACTGTAGTTAAAACCCCTTTCTTGCTCCTGTGTCCAGTGGTCCCCACTTTCACCTGTTGAGCCTGGGGAACTTGCCAAACTCACTGTTCTTCATGGGCACCCACAGGAGAGCTCCTGAAACAACTGAGGAAATGGCTGGAGTGTGTATTTGGGTTCTTTTGTTTTTTGGGGAAGTTGGTCTTCTGCACTTGTTGTATGTACATCGATTTAGGACCTAATGAAACTCTGCATTCCTTTACTGCTCTTTTCCCTTTTTGTTATTTAAAAGTAAGCCAGAACTAAATGCTGAGAAATTTAAGTTCTCAGTTAGCTCTACAGTTGCAGGGTCAGCACCACCTTTGGTTGCAAGTGAAACTTCCAAGGGCTGTAGAAACAGGACTCACATCAGGTTCACTGTACTAAATCTCCCTAAATGACAGACTGCGAGGAGTAGGTAGCCTGAAAATACGTAGAGACCTCCAGCATTTTGAGGACGACATTTCAAAAAGAGAAAGAAATTTAAACTTGATACTGAGGACAAGGAGATGTGACACTTTTCTTGCATTTTCATTTAGGATTGATGAGTTGAAGTCTTACTGCCTGCAACTTGGAGAGTGATTTAACCACCTGTATTCTCATGTTTTAATTGATTGTATCTGCAGCGTGGGAGAACCAGTGAGAATTCAGGATGTTTTTTCATATTTTTATTTGCAAAGCAAATGTTGGGCATCCTATGGAGAAGGTTTTAGTTCAGTATGAATCCACACCTGGTTCCAAAAATTGCACTTAATACTAATAACGGACTGAAATGCTATTTAAAGTATAGTGTAATTATCAGAGTTGGAATATGTTTGATGATGTAGGAAAAAAAGCATGAATGAAGCTTCATGCTAAGTTGTTTCAGTTTAGTAAATGAGCTACTTCATGGTTTTTTCATTGTGCTTTCACCTGTATTAAATATGTCCTTAGAAAAGACTTTTTAATGTTAATGACTCACACCTTGTCGTTCCCAGTTCAAATTACAAGATTTTTTAAATTAGAGGAAAGTGTGAGAGTAAGGATGCCTCTGTGAGTTCAGACTCACAGGACTGAGCTTTAATCATTTGCAGTCTGTAGCTTTGAGTTTTTCAGCTTACTCAAGTTTGCTTGAAGAACTGTGTTTTCCTTGTCTTTGTCTTCTTTATGGATAAATATATTTACTTTGCTTCAAATTTCTAAGACTTTATGGGAATTATTTTTAGGAAGAAGATTAATAATTGATAATTCAGTAAACAGTCTGGAGTTCTTATAAGTGTAGTTATATTGAAAAAGAAATAAATGCTATAGCTAAAGGAGGCATAAATCTTTGATATCATGCTCTCAGAGAACATCTACAACTGGAATACTACTTGGGAAACTGTTGAGAGCTGGGTAATGAAGCTTTGGAAGAGTGGATTGAAAGCTTGGGCTTTCTGTGTGGTGAACGGTAAAAACTTGGGCTAAGCTTAGTGAGCTGAGATTTTTTATTTTTTGGAGGGAAATGCTTCTCATAAATATGATATGGCAAACCTATGAGAAAAATGCTCACATTATATTTTATGCACTTTCCTTTAGAGTTGTTTATTTCCATTCTCTCATTTTAGAAAAGATATTTTGAGTAGGGGGAGACAAATTTTTTCAGGACTGGAGATGCCTGTGAATTCTGATAATGTGTGAACAGTCCTGAGCATTTCACTGTTTCTATATTCAGAAATGAACAATGTGTGTTGTTTCACATATGGCTTGGTTATAAGACAGCATAAACTTAAGGACAGTGAATGTTTTTTCTCTTTTCTAGTTATAGCTTGAGCCACTGCCATTCCCTGATCTCAGATTTGCCTGATGTTCCTCATCCATGTCTCAATAATGAGTTTTCAGTCGTATTTTTTAGTTGCAGGCCATACTGGCTGAGATTATTTTTTAGCTATGTGTTTCCTTTCACCTGAATTATTTAGAAAAACATAACTTAAAACATTCTGTCATACTTAGAGAAAACCAACCAACCAAACAAAAACAATGAAAGAGGAAACACAGATGATTTGGTTTACATTTAGCTACCAGAAATAAAGTAAGGAACTGGAAAAGAAACTGTCAGAGTTGCTTTAGACCAGAGGTTTGCAGTTATAGATGGGTCTGGCCTTTGGGAAAGGATCCAAAAAGGATGTGCAAGCAAGGTGTCTCTTTCCTCACCCCTTCTGTGAAGATTGTCCTGCCTTTCCATAGCTTAGAGCTCCTACACAGGTTGCATTTATGTATTTACTTCTCAGCAAGGACATAGCTGTGAGATGTTGTTCACACCTGGAGTTTCCCCTCTAAAATTAATTACTAGAGGTAATTTTAATTTGGTCCATCATGTGATAACCAGTGACAAAGGGATCTGTGACCTGTCCACAGATCTTCATGTCTGAGTATGGTAAAGGGGATGCCAATGACATTTACACATGTCTACTTTGGCTCGGTTTCTTAATTAATTAGCAGTGCAGTGATGTTACAAGGTTGGCTTGATTTCTTTCCCTTTCCCTTCCGTGCACTTCCTGTGCCATGACAGCTTTTTTCTTCATGTTTCTTAGGGTAATATGTTGCATTTCCTTCAAATCTCAAGTCTGCACTAGGGTCCAGGCTGATTTATTTAACTGGATTCTGAGTCCCTGCCTTTCCTCCCTCGGGCATGTGTGACGCATGATACTGTCCCTCTAGAAACCAATTAACAAAATAAATTCAATAACTGAGTGCCTTAAATAATTTAAAAACAATGAGCATACATGTGCCTACGTAGTCTCCACCTAAATTAGACTGTGCCCTCATTAAGATAAAGTTGCTTTGTTCTTCATTTACAGGAATTAGACTGAGTAAGGGTTTTCCCCCCTAGCAAAAGCTGGATGCTCCCAGGGCTCATGGCTGTTTCTGTCCAGTCTGACTGACCCTGCTTCAGCTGAGTGACTTCTGATTGCCACTGTGGCAGGGTAGTGGCAATCAGAAGCAATCAGAAGGCTGCTTCTGGCCTGACATGACTTGACCAGAGGCTAAGAATTAAACATTTCAGTGCTGGCAGAAGGGGCCTTGCTGTCTTTTTTGCTGGGAGACGGAGCTGTGGCTCTGGGGGAGGTTTGGTGACCGATCCAGAGGAAGGTATCAGCAAGTGCTAAAGAGAATCCACTAGTTCATGTCATGAAAGCTTATAGAGTTCTGGCCAAGGCACATGTTAAGCTTTATTACTAATACTATTACATTTTACCTAAGGTGATTCTCTGGGTCTGCTTGATTACAGCAGGTATGAGGAAAGCCATTTGCTTCTGGACAAGGGGATGCAGATTTTGTCCTGGCAACTTTGCTTGCTTGCATGCATAAATTAAACATAGGTATGGGGAATTGCTCTTGTCCTCATCCTTACCTTGCTGAGAGAGAAGGAAGCCTGCTTATTTGCTTTAATATGTCCCTGCTTTTATCCTTTCCCTCATTTTGCCATTTATCCTGCCAAGACTGCAGAGTTGGGAGCAATTTGAGTCACTGCAATTGTGTTTGCAGCATATCAGGTAGTTAATGGATAATAATTAATTTGAATTACCTCCTTTCCATCTATCTGCTGACTTGAATCTCGTTTTCCCTTACCTTTTACCTCAGTCCTTCTGTCTGTTTTCTTTTTTTCCTTCCTTTGATCTTCAGAAGGGTACTTTCTAAATGGACATTTAAACAGACTTGTTGCAGATATGTGTGTGAACTTGAACATTGTCAAGAGAAAGCAGCTGGGTTGAACTGGTACCCAGAGATACACTCAGGGAGCTTTCCTCCTCCAAAGGCACAGTTAAGGTTTCTCTCAGTTGTTACTGCTGCTCACACAGAAACATAACTCCTGTATAACAGGTGGTAACATCATTGCCTACCTTTCTGGCTAGTTTTATACAAGGATAGTTCCCTAAAACATTCGATTCCCTATGAAGACATGCACACCATGAACCAGAATGAAGATCCTGTGTTAAAATTAGCCAAAAACATGTTGAGCAAAGCCACCCAAAGCAATGCAATGCTTGAAGGCAGCTCACATTTTCAGTAACATACTTGAACTGCCAGAACATTAGCATGCTTGTAAAATTTGAGGTTAACTGTGTTTGAAAAAATTTGTATTGCTTTGCATCAGTTGCTGAGCTGGAGTACACAAACATTATTTTAAATAAACAGTTTTGCCCGCTGCTGAGAATTTTATGAAAATCTTTTACCAACTCCTGTGTTTACACATGTAAATTCTACTTCTTTCACAGGCACACATGAAATATGACCCAGGCATTCCATCCTTCATTGCAGATCTTCAAACTCTTAAATATGTTTGAAGCGTAGATGTTTCCAGAAAAGAAACATCTTTTTAAAACAATACAAATCAAGAGTTCAGTGTGAAATATTGCTATTTCTCAGTTTTTACCACCAAAGTGCATAGTCTAAAAATAAAATTGCTGGCAAGTGTTAACTGCAATAGTGTGAGGAAATGTCTCCAGAATAAATAAATAAACCAGCCTTTAGCTAAAGCATTGGAGTAAAATGAACATATAATTCATCTGTGAAGCCACATATTTGGAAGGTGGTATGCTATGGCTGGTTTGTCCAATTTATCAAGACAAAACACTTTGCTGTATCTTGCTTGGAATTGCTCTGGAAACCCTTATGGTACCACATTTTCCACTGTGCAGAGGCCATTAAAACTAAATTACTTGGAAAAACAGTAGCCACTAAATTATGGATGTATTGGAACCTTAGCATTCAGTAGGAAAGAATTTTAACTTTGTAAACAAATGAATAATTTTTAAAACAAAAATGAAAATTACCTGTAAGATACTTTTTATACTAGGATGTCGCAGAGTAACCATGACAACAGCCTGGGCTTGAAGTTTATTTGCTGTATCTCAGCAAGTACATTTTTTTCTTAACTGAAAAAAGAGGCATCAGGGTCTACTGCACAAGAACTAGGAAAAATAGCTATACACTTGTAAACTTACAAGTGAGAGTGGAGATATGGCACTCTAGGTATATTCCTATGGTTAAGAAACAAATTTTGGGTATTTTATCTTTCCCCATCAGTGTCAGATGTGCTTCTTACTCATGCTGCTTTTTCCCACTGACAAACTTAAAAATGTGTGTTTTCCTGATAACATTAGATGGTATATTAGATATTTTTAGAACTGGGATTTTTTTTCTACTCCAGAAATATTTTGACCAACAAATTAGATCTAAACTACATATGTATAAAGGTTCATGTTTAAAAAAAAAAGTATTTTGTTTTATAATTGTAAGGAGAAATTTGAAATCAAACAAAGACAACTGTCTTCTTCTATGACAAATGCATATATTTTGCTGCAAATATCTGAATTTTAGAAGTAAATTTTGTATAAAAATAAACGTAGGTATATCACCTGTACTAGTGAAAGTAATCTACCTTTAAGGAGAAATTAATTTCTTTTTCCTCATAACAAAGTAACAAAACAGCAACAGCAAAAGTGCATGTTGAACCACTGGCCATCTGGCTTACAAAAGTGTTGGGACGTGTATTGAACTAAAGGGTGATTTGGTGGCCTGAAAGGACCAAATGAAATGAGCTGGTTTCTCAACCTGTTGAGATGCAATGCAAGACCTGCAGCAGAGTTAATGTGTTTTTTGTGTGGCAGTATAGGGCCATAAAGCATAAGAACCAGTAAATTCAGTCCCATAAAACAATTGTTTTGTGGCCCTACAGCATGAGAAGCCTTTTGCCATTTTGGCCTACTCTGCGTAATAAATCTTCCACTCTGCTTGGCAAATTATCAAAAACAATGTCCTACAAGTTGAGAAATTCACCAGATTATTCCTTCACTATGATGTGAAGTTTTTCCATTACTAATGAATTAAGTATTAAAATCAAAACAACTCTGAGTTCACTGTCCAATCTGGAGTACACATTTCTCTGCAAGCAAGCAGCAAGAATAGGTTTTTTTTTCTTTTTTCTTCCTCTCTTCCCCCTCCTTTGGATAAAGGAGGGGAAAAAAACCCAGACACAATAGCCAGTGCAGTAATAAAGGCTGTTTGTTGATGATAATCTTTTATTTTAAGGACCTGCTACCACATAGACATAGAAAAAATTCTAGTTGGAGGACATGCTCTGGCTACATACAACATAGGCACATACCAAAAGTGATAAGTTTTATACCTCTAACTTAATGTTTCAACTTTTGCTTTTCAAAGCAGTATCTCTGCTTAGAATGGTATAACTGTGGATTTTTTTCCCATATTTTCAGCAAGAACCTTATATTTGATAAACATTATAATTATCACTGGTTAAATGTTGATTTTTCTTTTCATTTTTTTTTAATTCTCTGAAGTAACCATTTGGATGTATTAGTTGGCTTTTACATTTTTTTCAGGTTTTACCTATAATATTGCCCTTGTGTATGTATGTATAATAAACACACTGTCTCTGATGCTGCCAAAAGTTCAAAGTTTAGTAAGTCTTTTTTGGGCTCCCTAACAAGAGGAAGTTATATATATATATAAATATTGGCTTGTAATGACTAGACTTGGTAATTTTTAATCATGTAGTTTGGTTAACTTTAGATTCAGAAAGTTAGTAAGGAGAAGTGGTTGTGTCTTTGCTTAGTCACACTTCTATCCTTTTATTTTCCTTGAGTGGACTTCAAGCTGCAAATTTCCAAAGCATTTTGGGGGAGGATCTCAATCTCTTCTGTGTACCTTAACATTTCATAGATGTGATTATGTTTCATGGGAACTGTCATGTCCTTTTTCTCAGGGAGATCTGTTGATGTGTTTATCAGTAATTTTTTAAGCATTTTGTGGAATATGCAGCTGCTCCAGATGATTTTTAGTAGGGACTTGTGTGATAGAGCAACAGATAATGATTTTAAACTAAAAGATTGTAGATTCACACTAGATATAAGGAATAATTATTTTGTGCTGCAAGTGGTGAAACACTGGAACAGGTTGCACAGAGAAATGGTAGGTGCCCCATCCTTGGAGAGATTCAAGGTCAGGTTGGAGGGGCACTGAGCAAATGCAGATCTAATTGCAGGGACCTTTAAAGGTCCCTTCCAAGCAAACTGTTCTATGATTCTGTGACACTATTGCCTCTGTTGGCAGCTGGGGAATTCACTCTGGCAAAGCTCAGGGTTAGCATCAGTATCCTCCCTGAGTGGTCTCAGTACAGAGCTGTTACACAGGTGGGACACTATTCCCATCTTCCCTCATTTTAAAAATCAAGTCCTTTACTGTCCCAGGTATTTTTACTTTCTAAGTGGCCACAAACAGAAAGTTTTGGAGTGTTTATCTTGTCCATCTTGGAAATAACTCTCTTTGACTAAAGAGCCAGAAATACTTTTTCCAGTTGATCCTACACGAGTCACTCCCTGAAGTCAGAGAGTCAAACTGTTGCTGTGTATGAAATATGCCTCACCAATCTCAGCTCATTTAAAATTGTGAAGTATTTGCTTTTGCACCCTCTATTCTAGGCTGCTTTCGTAGTAAGCATCCTGGTTTTGTGGCCTAATTGCTTGAGACATATAATTTCAATTAACTGCCACAGCCCAGAACAAAATGTATTATATGTGCCTTTTTAATGTTTGCAATGACAAAAGCACTTTGCTTTGCTTCTGGAAGGTATCCCAAAAACTGGAAATTAATGAATGGATCAAATCCTGTCAAGAGGTCCAATTTTGTCCGAAGAAATTGCCATTAATAATCATTAATGTTGTACTAATATAATGCTAACACTAATTGGGTCCTGCTGTACTATGTGATATGTAGCTGTAATAATAGAAAATATGATAGTATTTCAGTTCTCCCCATTTCCCAGCAAGACAGAGTGCTATGTTTATTTGAAATCAATCTCACTGAACATGAGGTCTCTGCTAACCAAGGCAGTTTCTTTGTGCGTACGCAGCAGTCTCACATAACCAGTATTTTATCACCAGTGTGAGATGTGAGGTAAGCCTGACTGTCACAGTTAAATACTTTGAAATGTTTACAAGAGCTTTTGCTCTGAAGTGTAGCCCAGAAGGGTGGGGATTTGTTGCCCTTTCTGCAGGTGTTGGCGGGGTTACCGCTGCCAGCATTTGGCTGCTGTGGGGTTATTTGCCATTTGATCCATCTGTTCACTGTGGCTTCCTGCCTCTGAGAGGCATTAAATAATCAGCATAGCCCCCAAATCCTTGCTTCTTAGCATAATGTGTTGTGGGAGGGTTTGTCCTGTATCCATATGGTATTCCTGGTTATGTCTAATTAGACAGATTAGCTAAATGCAATTGTTATAACTGTATTAGAACAGACTTCTTACAGATTTATAAAACCAGTTGAGAATTGAGCAAGCAGTTCAGTTCCACTTAGCTGGATTTTTCTCGCCCTGGTAAGGACTATGTGTCCTTCTAGGTTACATATTTGGGGAGAGTGATTATTACATCCATATCTGTCAGCAGTGGTGCAGTGCTTTGATAAAAGGCTATTCTGTTCACAATCAAATGACTAAGTAGTTATTTTTGGCTTTGTTTATGGAAAAAAAGACATTTTGTGAGATTACAGTTAGAGTCTGTGGAGCAAAAAAGATTAATATTTTCTTACCATTGTAGCTTAGAGAGAAGCAGACAGAAGGAGGACCGCTGAGATCCTCAGTCAGTATGGGGAGCTGGTGCTCTGGTTTGAAGATGTGAGTGTCCATATTCAAATCCTCACCGTGCTTGAGCGTGGTTAAAAATTAACTCCTTTTACATTCTGGCCCATGTGGGGATGAAGCATCATGTTGGAAAGTGAGTGCTTCAACCATCTTTATTGTTTGACAGCAGTAAAGGACTGTTCCTCCGTTATTAATTTCCAACTGAATTGAGATTGTGTCAGGAATGAAGACTCCTTGTTCCAAACAGAAAATTCAGTGGGATAACAGTTCTGATAATATAATTTTATTTTTTTTTAAGTTAGTCTTTGGCTGCAGAAGTGAGTTGATTTTGTGCAAAAATGGTCTTAGAAAAATTATGTGGGAGAAAATACAACATCAAACATAAAGCTGGACTTGATGGTGTACAAGAGGAATATACTTTTCCCAAATTCTATTTCAGGAATAGCTGATGGGGTCAGAATCATACATGCAAAAGGGGCTAATCCTCATTTTCTAGTAGCCTCTTAACGTAATACCTGGAAATACCCACTACATTAATACCCAATACGTTAATGGAAATACCTAGTAACAAAAAGACAATTTGTGTCAAGGGAGTGTCTTCAGCTTTTCCCATTTTTCAGTAAACTTAAATTTATTCTGAAGTTGGAATTTTTTAGCATTTAAAAAAACCTCAGAAAAAGAAAATACGCTTGTATTTCATGGCAAATCAAGTTCAATTTATAATCTGGTTAGTACATTTTTCTCTATACATAGTGAAGTTTCTTGTGCATAGACTTGGAAGAATGTTGTGCTTATTTTCATAACCTTTTTTGACATCTCCCTGGTTCTATGAGGAGTCATTCTTTTTTTTTTTTCTGTGGTTGATACTGAATGTGTATTTGGCTCTGACTGAAATAAAAAATTGTCAGAAACGAGGGAGGTCTTTTACCAGAAAACAACTCTGTTTCTGGGGACAAAAGGTGATGAAATGCTAAGTGAGACAAATTTAGAATGACCAGGTCTTGTATGGCTCAGGACCAAGCTCAGAATCTGCTGTCTCACACAGAGATTGGCTATTGTGACCCAGTTTGTCTACTTTTGTTTCAGGGCTGTTTCAAAAAGTAGGTGATTCCTGACACCAGTGACTCCAGAGAAACTATTGTATGCCTTCTTTTCATGTTGAAAAGAAAATGCTATGTTGATCAGGACAATGCTAGAAAGCTAGGAAGGAGCAGTATTCATATCACACCCCCATCTTTTGCAGGAGGTGAATGTGATATGTCTGTGTGTGTTCTGGTGTATAACAATTTCAGTCAGTTTGGTCTGCTTTATTCAAGTAAGGTTGATTTTGGTTTTTTTTTTTTCTTCAAAGCTGTACTTCCCATTTAAAATTGTGAGATAATAGTCAATATTTACTATTATACACTATTTATATTTTATTTCAAAAATTTCTAAGTGCAACAAATTGTAGAGTCAGAATGTTTGACGTACTACCAAACGTGAATTTCTGGCTTAACCTCTCTGCAGTAGTCTCTAGTATGTACTGAGGGTAAAGAAATAGCATTTTTGTCTTGCTCAGTTCAAGAGCTACAGAGATTGATGTGGAATTGAAATGCAGCTGCATTCTGTCCAGTTTTACATATATAAACAAGTCTCTCAATCTTAAATTCCTTAAATATGTGAGCATCAAGACTTTTAGCTCATTTAGCTGAAAATATGACTCCTTTTAAATGTGTAAATAGTTTTCCTAAGCTGGGGATAATTGTGGGGAGGGAGGAGACTGTGTGTGTATGAATGCAGAAGTCTGACAAATATACATAACTATTTTTAGAACATTATCTTCTACATTTGGTGATTCCAGTTTTCATCTGAATGCAGTTTGACACAATTTAGCTTCAGTGTTTTATAAATTAAAATGCAAAGTGTCAGCAAATGAATACATTTTATGATATAAAACTCTGCAGATATATTGTCATTTATATATAGTATCTGTCTGTGTGTAAACATGTATAATCTGTGTAGCCTTCTGGTTAGCAACAAATACTGCCAAAAAGTTGTGGCTAATTGGAAACCAACAGGTTTTATTAGGTAACAATTAAAACAATAGATCTTTCATTAAGAAATAAAATGAAAGAGCAAATTTTGAAGAAAGTATTTTAATAAATTTAAATAAATTTTCTTAGTCATTCAAAATAATACTTTCAGTTATTAAATTCAGTTATTAAATTGATCCACAAGTGTTTTATAACCTTTAAAACTTCCTTTATAACATGTAACGAGAGCATTTAGATTAAAAATAAGAGCATTTAATGGGATACTGGAACTCTTCCATAACTGGCTTTCCTGAAAAGTAATTGTTTCAAAAGCATCACAAACAATATCCATTTTGCTTTTGGATAAGCTCAGCTCTTTCTAGCATTTTTATCTTTTGATAAAAGGAGTTACAACAAGACAGAAGTGTTTTCTTCACTTCCTGTGCAGTTTGGCTCAGACCTCTGGTGAGAGAGAAAGAACAAAATATTTCCTCTTTTTTACACAGGTTGATTTGTGCCCATGGGTATGAGCTAGTATCATGAGAAAGGGAGACTGCACCGAATCCAGTCTAGGCTATTTTCCAATGAACTGCTTTCTTAGTAGTGGTCACACTGACAGAGGCCTAAGTTTAAAGGAAGAAGTAAGCTGTTCAGTAATCTAAAACAAAATTTTCAAGAAGCAGGTCAAAATAGGAAATGTTTGTATAGAAAAGAAACATCTCCCCAATGGAAACTCAGTATGCCTTCAATCCATCAGTTCACACTGGCAAAAGTTTGCCTTAGGGGTCATATTTATAGGAATCCAGAACTTGTATGCATAAACATGTCTTCTGTGCATCTCTGCTGTGTTTCTAAGGTATTTTATAATCAGTTTCTTTCTCTTCCTAGACACAAACATTGTGAATTGATTTCCATCCACCCAGATTTTAATAATACTGCACCAGAATGCAGTACTACTACCAGAAATGTAGTGTAAAGAGATTGGCCCTTGCACCACTGCTTTTACAGTCTGCACCTGTAGAAGACATTCTGGCCTAGCTACCCTGGAATTTTCTTAAGTTTTATATGGTATGTAACGCTGCAAGTGTTAGTTTGGGGTATTGTTGGGGGCTTGCAATCAGATTTACAGATATATGTTTATGTATTATATACATTTGTCTGTCACAATAGACAAATCAATTGTCCCAATCAAGAACAAGATAAAATTGTATTCACTAAAATCAGTTGGAAGGTCAATCAGAAGCATGAATTTTCTTCTGATTAGGAAAAATACCTTAGGAGAATAGTATTTTAGAAGCAGACTCAGTAGAAAATAGAAATTTACAATATTAAGTAAAAAAACCACTGATCATTCTTTTCATGAAATAACCTTATGGAATCAGCCTAGAGTCTTAGCTACTCTAATTCATAATTTTCCAGGACAAGCCAGTAATGGATTCTTAGAGGAAGAATGTGGGAGCCAACATCCTCCTGGATTTCTGCCCTGGTAACCACCTTGACTTATGATAAGGAATGGGTCAGGGCTTTCTGAACTGGAAGCTGAATCCTTTCTGCTGTGCTCAGTAGAACCAAAGCATTTTTTACTGTATAGTTTCCCTCTACATCCCTAATTTCTGAGCCAGGAGAATTATTAAATATTTTCTTTTCAGTTCATTATTGTGTAGATATCCCTTCATTAGTATTTTTTCCCCACCCTAAAGATCCATAGCTGTTATCATACAGTATTGTATCATATTTTCTTGTTCTTTTTCTACACAAGAAGAAATATATATCTCCATATCTGAATTTTTAAAAGTGGGTGTTGATTAGATTTCACAAGGGAAAAGTGCACCAGGCTACAAGAGTGAGTATTTATTGCTAATCACAAGTGAGTAGAAATATAGCTCACTAATTTTATCCTAATGCACTTCAGAGAGAAGAAATCCAAGCAGTTAAAATAAAAGCATCACATGTCTTCCATTATTTGCTTGTGGAAGCAGTAATACACAGTAGATGGTATTGCAAACATGAGCTGGTCCTTTTTTTCCATTGAAATCAGTGTCACTTGATTAATTTCAGTAGAAGAAGGTTATGCCAAAATGGTAAATATTGTGTGTGTGTTATTCCAAGACTTGTGAAACAAATAACTGCATGTCCTGATTCTATTTTTATAAATGTAAATTAAAATAAAAAATAGCAGTTAATATTTCTGCTGAGCGATGCTGACCTACGCATGCTTGATCAGTAATTGCAGTGCTGCTTGCTGACTAAAGCTATTTCCTCGAAAGAAAGTAATTTTTAAATTATGTTCTATTTTTCCAGGTACTATTGATAACTATTAATAAGTTCTTGTCTTTCAAACTAACTTCTCAGAATAAAAACCCAAAGCCATGACAAAATTATCGGTCTGGCAGTTATATTCAACTGTTAGCCATGATTATCTCAAGTATCCAGACTGAGAATGAATGGAAATGGCATTTCTGGACTTGTGGCTTGTTTTGAAATTCCCGTGTCCCATATATATACAGTCAGGAATGTATTTATATCACCCTTGTAAGCCAGTTAAAAGAATAATATCCATTTGGGCTTTGAGTTTATATTTCAAGAGGATTTCAGAAGAGATACTAGGCCTGCTGTTTCCTGAGGTGAGCCCATGCTGACTGGCTTTGGAGTGGGCATTATGTCCCCTGGCATTAGAGACTGTGCTGTGCTATGGATATCTCATGGAAGGCAGTCATCCCATGCTCCCTTAAATAGCCCCTGGGGAGAAATAGGTATTTGGTGCAGTTCACCTGGCCTGACTTAGATCTTTAGTTTCTATTGACATGAACTGTCTGAAAGTGTCGAGTTTTCTGCACGGTTTTCACAGGACGGGTGACATGGTAGAAAGAGCATGGTGTCTCTCTTGTCAGATGAGTCCTGTGCTCTGTGCTGCTGTCATGTGGAGTTCATGCTACCACTGCACCGCCTTGCTATCAGCTCATTCTGCCTTATAAAAAACACAATTGTAGCAAATCCATTGTCATCAGAGGAGTGTGGGGGTTTATTTCTTCATTCTCAAGGATTCTGCTTCAGATGATCCAAATGAGCAAAGGTCTCATTCCCAGCCTTGGCAGAAACTCAAAATGCGTTACACTTTTGTGTATTTATGGAGACTCATGTGTTGTTTCTGCCGAAAGCACCACTGCTCTGCAAGTCGGCAGGCAGAGTCTCAGATAACTCTTACATCAGTCTTTTTACCTTTTTCCTTTGCCATAGGACCCATTTTTAGTTCAGTGTTTATATTGCTTGGCCACAGGATTACTTTGTCTAAACTCAGCAAATATAGCACACATATATTGCACTCCCAAATACAGGGCAAGGGTGAGATACGCCACTTGTGCATGTATGTACACAGATGTGTGTCAGACACAGTAGACTTTGAATTTATGTCATCGTTTCTAGTGTTTGCAATTAGACACTGTGGTTTCTTCTTATTTAAATTTGGTCAGGATTGTATCATCTACATTCATGCGGCTTCTCCCAAGCTTCTTGAAATGCAACACTGTTGCATCTATTTTGTAAGTAAGCAAGCCACTTTTTAGGAATTTTTTCCCCCCAGTCATGTGACATAGTAAATAAAAAGAAATTATTATCTCTCTCAGATGTTTGAACTCTGCAAATGAAAGCAGTCCATTTGTTGAACACTTTTCAGGCTTAAGAGCTGCCTTTTTGCATTTGCTTTCCAGTTGACCCTTTAGTCCTATTTTGAGTTACCAGATGAAAACAAGGTTTCTCTTCAAAGGTTTGTTGCCGAGGTAACTGGCACTGACACCAAAAGATGAATACTTTAACTACTTAGGATAATGCCTACTTTGTGAGCTAAATAAAGAGCTAAATTTCAGAGAAGGGTATTGGATAAATGTGAATTATCAGGGGAGAAAAGTGAAGATTATTGGAGTAGCGGAATTCAGACAGGATTATTGCCTTTTGCACCAGTAATGGTGCGAATCATTATGCTGCTAATCATGTGCTGCCTCTTGGCTCTCTCAGTCCTGCTGATCCATTGAATTGTGCTGATATTTTAACCTCTGCCTTGATAATATACAGGGCTGTGCAAGTGAGAGGCAGGAAGCAGCAATTTACAGAGGACTGACAGCTACTGTGTTTGCAAGAAGTTTAGTATTTTGAGTTTGAGGTTGGGAGGTTTATGTGCTGCTGGGGGAGTTACTGCTGGAATCCAAAATTTCTCAGGAAAACTCATGCACAGTTTGTGTAAATGAAGGAGACAACCCTCTCTGTGTCTAATACTGTATAATGGAAGGAATTTTTTATTTTGATATTTGATTCAAATGCAGAAGCAATCTTAGTTCCCGTCCTCCCAAAATGCTGATCATGCTTTTGAGAGGTATGGCAGAAGGAAGCTTTAAAAATTGTTCAGTGACAATACTGAACAATAACATTAGAATCTGATGTCTACTGATGCTGCTGTGTATCAGAAAATTATGAAAACAAATAATTTAATATCAAAAGGTGTAAGTTTTTGGTTTTTTACAGTTGGCTACTACATTGAATAATTTCTCTGTCACCAGTAGTTACACTGTATCTAACCACATACAGATGCAATTTTTTTCATGTGATTTAACTCTAAGACATACTGGAAAAGTTGAGATATGGACCTCTGTAAGTGACTCAATGGGCTGAGCAGTCACGACTGTTCCTTATAAGTGAGCTTTCTGCTGTGATCCAGTAGCTTGTTCATCAGATTTCTTCTGAAGATACAAAAAACCAGTTCTTCTCCAAGCCAGTGCACTGTGACTTTTACCAAAGGAAACAAATATAGATTTTGGTTAACCATAGACCAAAAACACTAAGATGGCTCAGACTGCATTTATGCTGGAGCTTACATTTACATTGGAGATCTCTTTGCTGCTCTCTGCAAAGGCTGTCAACACCTGTCACGGTTCTGTAAGGAAAAAGATTTCTGCATGTTGGCAGCAAGAAAGGCAGCAAACTGCTGCTTTCAGTTTCCATGAGCTTTTGTTTTTATAAACCCTTTCCACTCTGGAGGTAATCAAGTGTCACACCATACGCTGTAGAAGCATTAGCCAAAGGTGACTCTGCCCATGGTAAATCAGTGAAATGCTGTGCCTGAGTCCCCCCACCAGAAGTCAAAAAAAGGAGCAGGAAGAAGTGTTTTCAAATATGCTGTTACTAGTTTTTGTAGGCCTTGTATCATTCTGCTTTGTTTTGAGTACTTATTCAGATTGTGAGGTAAGGGTCCAGCCTTCAGCATGTTCACTACTTCAGTGGTGCCACAAGACACAGGATGTGGGGCACTTGAGCCCAGGTAGGTTCTGTTTTTAGCAACTGTGAGATTTAATGAAATTAATTTGTTGTATTTAGATAAGAAATAGAACTTTGAATAACTAAAAAAATATACTAAGAATTAACTTAAGGATATACTTGATGCTGTTAAATATCCAGTGCTCCGGTGGGTTTCTGTGGTTATTCTGAAGTCATCAGCAGTGCTTTTCATGGACACCAGAATACATTGTTTTCCTCAGTGAACTTCACTTGAAATTTGTGCTCATCAGAACAGACCTAAAATTCTCCACCTACAAAACGATCGGATAGATTGGAAATGTCTACCTTTAAGAAACTCAAAGCACACCATTTTATGCCATGTACCACACAGAATAGTAGAAGATACTCCTGGCTTGTTTCCTGTGCAAACCATCTCAGAATCAGAGCCCCCACTGTGGAAGTTAATGCCAGAAGAGACCAGGCAAAGCCTGTGACTCTTTCTTGTTTCCAACTGCTACATGATTTGCACAGCAGGCTTTCCAGGGAAGTTCCAGGATTTACAGCTAAATGGATATACTTACACTTGAAAAATGCACTAAGCAGATGTAAGTAAGAATTTGTAATTCACACAGGACTTCCCACCTTATTCTTCCAAGTAATGATACTATTTGGGATGATGAAATAAAATTTAGAAAATTAGTGATAACTCTAGAAAGTCAACTTTCTGGACTTTACATGGACTGCTGTGAAATTGTAGCAATCATCCAGAATCCTCTACCAGTTTTTGCAGTACAGATAAAGCTTTAGGCATTGCTGTTTAAAATCTTTATACATGTGCACACTGAAAAGTTTACTTCATTTGTATCTTAGTTAAAACCAACTGTCATTATAGAATGCTTTCAATATGAAAGGGTGTCTTCAAGTTTCACATGTCAAAAAAGGTTAAACGTTTTTCTGATATTTTCATTTTGATCTTCTCTTTGCAAAGTAGGATCCACAGATAATTTCCTTATCTGTAAAGTTATGTGAAATGTCTGTGGATTTCATGGAGGGATGTTGATTTCTTTTTCTTACAGTTGCCAGCATGTTTATAATGAACTGAAATACTGGATAATTATTGTAGCTCAATGTACTGTCAATATCTAGTGAAAACAATTCCAAAGAGCTAGCTATTTTCTTGATATTATCAATGCAATTTGCCTCTGTATTTGAAAGCCTACGGATAAATATATTCACTGTATATTTTAAAAAACCCATAGTTATTTGTAATTCTAATTTTGAATTCTTCTCACTTTTTTTTTTTTTTTTTTGCTTCAATAAACACTATCTTTCATTTCAATCATACAGCTCCTTAAGCTTTGCTAACAGCTTTTTGGAAAGGAAGATTCCTAAAATAGTAAACAAAAAAAACTGATATGCATGAACCATGAGCTTTGAAACTATTTTATTTCTATGTTTTACACCATTTTACTACAGAGATTTTAAGGTCCTAAAGTAACAATCAAGATTATCAATAACTGTACAATTAGTGATGACCATGCATGATGAATACCCGAGTGAAGGCATCTTCTGGGTGAACTTGCTGAACCTTGCACAAGGATCTTCTGTGGTTAGAAATAGACATCTAACTTGAAGCTTCAGTTTGTTCATTGCTGGTTTAGATGCATTTGCTTTTGTGCCACCCATGTCTCTCATCTCTCCTCCCTCACTGCCCCCATGTGTCCATACATTTAGATTAAACCCTCTTTGGCTTGCTTTTTGCTGTGCCAAAACAGCCACTTGCTCTTACCTGCCTTATAGATCAGGCTCTTGGGGTTTTTTTGAAAACAATAAAACAATTGACTGAATTTACTCTATTGTATGCTAGATAAACCTCTCATCTACACCTCTTGCACTTTACTTCTCCATGGGGGATGCTATTCCGTCTCTAAGGACATCCACAAGGCCATATTGGTCAGACCAAAGATGCATTACCTGAGATTGCCAGAGTGCACAGGGACAGAAAGGTGATGTCCTGCTATGCTCCATTGAATTGTGGCAGTGCTCAGCAGGGAACTGCATTGACAAATGCTCTAATTGTACTTCAAAGCTTTTTGTATGTTCACATTCAATTCTCTTTCAGCATTCAGTTCTTCAGCTTGATGGTGCTTTTTGTCAGCACTTACCTCTTTGAAAGTGCTGGACGTAGTTGCTTTCAATGAATGTTTCTTCTAGATTAGTCTGTAAGAGCTTGGGAGTTGAATAGTAGAAATTTCAATTTATTACAATTTAAAAGTGTATGAATCTGATTAGTTAAATATTCATGCAAGAAAGTTGAACTCAGGGATTCATTCCAGTAGATGTTAGTGGTAAATTTTGCAGCCAGATGCTGATTTGTATTTCTGTAAGTCCAAAAGAATTTCGTGTGCATTAAGTAAAGTTCAGTATGGGTTTACACTGATATTAGTGACAAAAGTGGGTGTTAAAGGACATGTGTTAAGTCATCATCAGTGTGCTGGTAGAGCACGAGCAAAATAAATTATTTTAAGACTATCACTATTAATGCAGCCTTTCTTTGAAACGAGATTATTTTTTAATCTATTTTATGTGATCAATAAGGTGGATTCACTTCACCAGTCAGCAGTAGGGTATCTGCATTTAAAACATTACCTTAGTGTCAGCAAGACTCAGCAAGACTCAGCAACTAAAGGTTGTGTGGAAACCTATGGAGAGGACAATAGGCAGCTTGAGAGGCAAGAATGTCATAACTATCATCTTTGATATTTATTTTAAGACAGGATAAAATGCTCTTTTCAGGCACCCAACTGTTTCACTTAAGTATGAGACAAACCAATTTGACTGTCCTATTTCCTGGTATATGCGTCTGCATGTAGCAGGAGATGGGTAGTGGACTTGGATTGATGCAAGGTCAAAAAGAGAAGCAACATTTTTGGTAAAGACCTGATGAAGCTTCCTTGAAGTAGAAAATCTGTTGTGTTTTTTATAAAATACAGTTTCATGTAAGGTGATTATGGCAGCTTCCTTTAAGGAATTTTTGAGGAGCTTTTATACTGGAGTATAAGTGAGTGCAGTAAATTGATTCCAATTAACTGTCCTAGAGAAGCTAAAATAATCAGTGATTCATATTTATTTATGCAGGCATCTTAGACAGTTGGAAACAGCACAGGACAGCCACATCAACTTTTCCCTCTCTTACAATTTAGTCATGCTTTCTATTGGATGTTACATGAAGATTTTTTTATATGTACTGAAGATTACTTTTTGAATTCAAATATTTAAGACAGGGCAGCTAATGTGTATGGGCTATACAAACCAGAAAAAGATGATTTCACAACAGTGAATGTTGAAAATTTGTAATTGAAAATGCATAAAAGCACTTTGTCATATTTTTTCCGTTTTGATAATGTAATTTTAAAAAATGGTTTAGAATTAAAAGTTCAGCAATGGAATGCTTTTTTCTGTTTATTAATTTAAATTTTTCCATATTCACAGTCAGAAAACACTTCTAGAAGTTAGTGGAGGAGTTTTAGGGAGTTTTTCCATATTGCTTGGACTTTATTGCTTGGAGTCCTTGTATCCAAACACTAGTATGGCATAATTTTCATAGAAATAAAAGTTCAGTAAAATTATTTGGTAGGTAAACATCATTATCTTTCAGAAAGTCATGTAATAGTATACATGAATATACATGCAAATTACAATACAAACAGTTTACTATGTATTAATATGGGAGACAATTCTCTGGAATTGTGTTATTGCCCATATTTCTGTTTCCTCATAATTTTGTGAGTTATTCGAATTTCACTTTTCCTTTCAGAAAATTACATTTTGCAAAAATCTGAAATGCTTCTTAAACAGCATTAAGAAGCCTTATTTAGATGAAAAGTTGCTGGCACTTTCATAATAGTTCTATGAATATGGTAATTCTCTGTGTGTACTAATAGTCCTATTTGGGAATCAGTAACCTTTCCCAGTTTGTGCTGTACATACAGCAGAGCAAAAATATCATACAAAGTTACCATATGAAGGTGTTGACTCTAGATGTTTGTAATTGTAATGGAAATAAAATTCTGAATCTGATCTTTTTTTTATTTGGTTTTAATGTAATACAGTAGAATGGCAAGAGCATTTTAGATGCTTAGAAAGAATACCAATCTGATTTTTTTTTTTCAATTATCCATCAATTCCTGAAAAACAATTGAGCACAAGAGTCTGTTACACTTTATTTGTGGCAGTCGTGATTCAGCATGCCAAAAGTAGACCCATGAAAGTATTTCCTTGATTCTGTATTCTTTGGCAGGAGCATAATGAGTAATAAAATACAATCTCTTTAGAAAAACATATGCTATCTTTTTTTGTATAATAGTAATGAGGCAACTACTTGGTGCTTTTCATTGTCACGTCAAGTTGCTAACTGTTGAAATACCAGGCTGTTGCTGCATATTACTGCTAGGATCTAGAGCATGTGTGTGTGTGGCCTCATGTCTAACATTGCAGCTTGCCACCTTTTGTCTAATTAGCTGTAACATTTCCCTAATTTCTTTAATGTATGAATTAAAATTTATTCAAGTGTTGATAAAAAAATATACCTATTTTTCTTTACAATGAGAAAATTTGTTGGTCTCATTTCTGTGAGTATTTGTAAATAAATATTTCTTCATGGGGTGTAGTGTAATAGGTACTGACATATAAGCAGTAGGTAATTTCTTTTTGTCTGACACAGAAGTTGAAAATAATTCTCATCTTGTCAGCTGTGAACCCAAAATAAAGATTCTAATAGGTCTGCATAATGTTGGGAGGGGGAAATGAGAAGAGGGGGTGGTGGTACCTGGAACACATCAGATCAACTGTAAAGCCATTATTAGCTTCATGTGAAGTTGCTTTTTTTGTATATTTTTTTCTGTGGACCTTTTGAGTTATTGTAGTAATGAAAGGAACCTTTGATATCTGTTTCTCCAGGTCCTCTATTACTGGGGAAATCAGTGTGCATCATTGTGTCTGTTGTCAGAAGGCTTAGACATTTGACACAATAATTTAAAGATATGTCTCCATTTAATCATCCAAATAGTTTTAATTTATTGATTTTTGTCTTTAACGTTGGCAACGCCCTTTCTCAATTTCTGTCTCCTTTCTCAAGTTCTCCTCGAACATAGATTCAAAGAAGTGCAAGTTCTGTAGAAAGTTCCAGTCTGAGTAATTTGAATGATGATGGCAACTAGCTTTATCTAGTGCCACAGTGCTGTGTAGGACAAGGGAGGTGGTAGCACCTTCCTGGCTCATTTCTGTTTATTAACAGCACAGAAAAAGAATTCACAATGCAGCTGTGGTTAAGAGTGTTTGGGGCATCAGTTCCCTAAACCTCCCATATTTTAAAGCAGGAAGATAATTTCTTTTTATTTCTTATCTGAAAGGTTTAATTTTTTTTATGATTAAAATATGCTAAGAGTATTCCACAGAGCATCCTAAGCAGCATACTGTCCAAAGCTGTCAGAAGAGTTATTACTTCAGATCTTTTGGAGTTCTGTGTTTTAAATGCTTCTCGGCTCCTACTCTTCCAAAGCATGCCAATGGAACACTCTTAATTCTTCAAAGGACATGAGTCAGTGGGCACAAACTGAAGCACATATTTCTTTATTCATCCAAGCATCTAAAATTACTTTTAGTGTTGATTTTAACAACTTATGTGATAGGGATCTTTCAACATTTAAATTTTGGCAGGAAATGTGCCTTTTTTTCTAAGCCTTGTTGCAAGTGTTGTAATTCCTGTCTCCCTGTTCAGAGTTTTTCTTCTTACACTAATCTCTTAAAGGCATAGTCTCTAGTACCAGAGGGTTGACCCATTATGAAGATGGCCTCTGGAAAATACAAAACAGGAATTTTGTGCTCTGAAAACTAGGTCTTGAAAGGATGTTTGGGAAATTGAGCTATTGGATAGAGTTAACCATGACATCCAACTTGCTCTCAGTAGGCTGGGTGGAAAGCTGTACAGATAGTGTATATTTTGCAAGCTGTAAATGTAAAATGTAAAAACTACAAGGGAAATGAAAAGAGGTTTAGAAAAGATTGCAAAAACCATTGCCATTGAACATGCATGCATCAGAAACAGACCACAGCTGCAAGGGCTGGTCAATAAACCAGAAAAAATGTTCAGCTGAGTGCTGGGACAACTTGCTGGGTCCAGGCCCCTGGGTCAGGGAACAGGGCTGGCAGGGTAGAGCTGTGGAATGACTCAAGAGGCACTCAAATGCCACTAGGTTTTACCAACTGTATAGCCCTGTACTTCTGGTAACTTCTATGCCTGTAGTGATAGCAGAAAATGCATATATCTTACCTGCTGATTTGATAAAATTGAACTGAAAATTACCATGGTAACTCTATCATGTGAATCAGCCAATCTGTGAGAGCATCACGGCATTTTTCTGGACTCTTTGTGCTACAAATATTTTGTAAGAAATCTGGATTACTTGTTATTACTGTTCTAGGATTTGCTCTCTGAAGAAGTTCTAGTGCAGGGTTGGAAAAAAGGCTATGCAGGTGAAGTATTGTGCTGCTCCACAGCAAATTAAATTGCCTCCAGCGAATAATCTCCTCTTCCCTAGTAGCTGTGTAAGTATTGTCATTAATACATTTTCCTAATCCTTCTATTTTAGTGATTGAACTTCTACTAGAGTACCCTGCAATTCTCCATGTGTCATTTTTTGTTCCTGACTAAAACTTTGGTAGTGTAACAAGATTATCTGTGAGAAAGAGCAGTATTGCATAGCTTGCAGCTACTTTGTCCTGCCATTGAGTGCCCACAAATTAATTAGGTTTTATTCTCTTGAATGCTCTGGAAAACCAAGTCATCTACAAATGCTTCAGGAAATTATAATGATGAACTCTTGGGTGGTACAGTTAATTAGCAAAATCCCTTGAGTACAGAACATTAATAATGATTTTGGAGCTGCAGATCTGATATATGTATGTATATTTGTATGCAGAGATACCCATGGTAACTGGCCATGTTAGCTCAAAAAGAGAAGCAGAATAAACATATTAGTCCAACCTTTATAGGGTTTGTAAAATATTGCACCTCTTACCACTCCATCACCCCACTCTAAAACAAAAAACTGTCCCAAAGAGCAGCAAATCAGTTGAATATGTAGGTATCTGTAGTAAAAAATATAAAGGGAGTGAGAAATACTAACTCCCCCATTAACTATTTAAAAAGTAAAATTAAAGTTGTTTGCAATTAGTGTTTTCCTCATATTTACATATTAATGATATAATATATTCTGGATATGTGATAAATAGCTCTCATGGTGAAAATAATTTTCTTGATAGAGACCCACTATGAAATGACTGCTGCCTATTGAGAGTTTTACTGAAGTTCAAAAATTACTTCTAAACTAATAACCAGAACATTTCCAAGCTATTACCTCCCACAAATTGCAAAATTCCAGAGTTAGAGAAAATGTGGTATTGAAGTATCTGTTTCACATTCATTTACCATCCCTTTCCTATTTGTTCTATCATGTTGGATTTAATATAGATTAAGAACAGTCTTGTTTGCAATGATTTGCAATAGAATGTCAGCTGTTATGGTCTGCAAGTTTCCTGCCTGCATGGTGGTGGGAGACACTGAGCAGTCGGGGGTGGCACCACACACTCCTTGGGCACCATGACACTTCTGCTCTACCAAAAACTTTGTATTTAGGAAACCAGACCAGAATGTTTGGTGTTTCTCATACACATATCATGCCTGCCCAGAGGGGTCAGCAGCTCCCATGCTGCGTGGCTGTGCTCCAGTGTTGATGAAATGGTGTCTGTAGGAGCAGAGGCTTTCCCATGGTGATGTCCAGGGGCTCTTGCAGGGCTGAAGTAACTTTGCAGAATCCAGTGTTGTTGCAGTTCTGTTTCTTTGATCTTTCCCACAGTTTCCTAAACATCCAGCAATGTAACTATATATTAATATCACTGTTAATAATAAAACTATTAAAGTTGACAAAGTAATGCTGCAACAGGGGATGCTAAGATAAGCATGTGAAAGGCAATAATATTCTGCTGTGTGCACTAGCCAGCACTCAGATGCTGGCTAGTGCTGATTGTCTTAAACAGGATAGAAAACTGAGACCAAACAGCATATGCAAGAATAATTACTCAAGAAAAGAATAATTTCTGCCATTTACTATCCTTAGGCATCTTCTAATTCTTAAAATTATATGAGATTGAACAGTTGATGCATATCTCCTCTCCAAATTCCAACATCTTTTCAAGGCCTGTAGGTCCTTTGGACTCTTGAAAGCATTTCTGTTGTTTCCTAAAATATAAGTTCAAAAAATATAAGTTCAAAATCAGCTCTCAGTAGTGGTTATTGCTGGGACCTGATAATTACTAGTCAGGAACTTTGTAAAGTACAGAAGAAAAGGAAAACTAGTTGCTGCTGAGCTGTTTGTAGGAGCAGAGAAGAAGAAGCTTTAAAAATTCAAATTACTAGATAAAAATATTACTGGGAAAAAAAAAGTCTTAAAGACAGCTGCATTCAATTTCAGGCATTCTTTCATATCCTTGCTGTAGATATGTTACTAAGTGTAGTCCTGCTAATTAGTTTGTGCACAATGATTATTGCATGGCCTTCTAGCATCCCATACTTTATCTGAGGTAACAATACTTGAGGAAAGACACTGGTCCATTAACAATCAGACCTTTCCAGGAAAATACATGCAGTGAATGGTGTTCTGGAATTCCTTTATGTGAAGTAGCTGTACTTCCCATTGTTATAAATGCTCAGATGTATCAGAATTTCTCTTACCAGAACTGACCACTTTTGTTTTAATGCACAGTATGTTAAATAAAATTAAATTACATACTATGAGGTGAAACTGTTCTCTAGGGTAGCATTCTTCCAACATGAACTTGTGCTAGAATATGTATTTTTAATGACAGAGAAATTACAGGCTGTCACATAGTCATTTAGCAAGGCTAGAGTATTCTGAGTTTCTGCTGCCATTCCTACTGCTTTAATAAAAATACATATAACTGAAAAGAAACTTTTTTTAATATAGTTTGATAAAGAGAAGAAGGTGCTTCAAAATCTAAGCATATGAACTGTAGAAACTGAAAATAGGGTAATGTGAAATACAGTTTGGGATAGCAAAGCAATTTAAAATGGTGTAAAAATGCTATCAATAAAATACATAAGGGGAGATTCTGAAGTCTATCCCTTCCCTGGGAAATAAAGCTGAAGCTAAATTTCATGTTATGGTAGCAGTTTAGTGGCAGGGTAAGGCAGATTTATATGAGAGTCTAATGCTGAACTTGGTAAGGCATTTGTACACACCAAGGAGAGTGAGGAGTGACCATGGATGGCTCCAGACTGCCCAAAATGCAGCTGCAGCCTTCAGAGGGAGAAGCAGAGTGGTCTTCTCCACCTTGAGAAGATTGTTTGTCATCACAGAGATCTTGTAGGGAAGGAGTTGTGAAAGAAGCCATGGAGTTTCTAGACATAAGTAATAGTTTTCATTTTCCAGTGTTATTCTATAGGAACTGACAGCTGCCTGCACCTCTCCATTCACTTCATGTCATTATTAATGCACTGGGCTATCACAGCATTCAGTACTAATGCTGTAGTGTGTAAGACTGAAATTTGTGGAGAAAGCATTGAGACTACATGACATTGAGTCTGTATCGTCCATTTTTCTACAGAAACAGAATTCTTACACTTTGAAGCTACTTGTAGGCAGTTCTGTGAAGGTGTGGCCTGTGTGGGCAGCCCTGTGGTTGACCACGATCAGGTGAAGAGCAAGGAGAAGAGCAATGGCACATATCAGGGAAGAAAGCTGTGTAGGAAAGGGCTGGGGGCTGTGATATTCCTCATAAGCTGTGTTGGAAAAAACGTGGGATTTTTCATTCTCAGCATATGTGATCTCCCATCACAGTGAAAATTCTCTAGACTCGATCATTTTCATGACAGTGAAATTTAAATGTTCAAGAATATTAGGGATTGTTTCTGAAGTCATTTGAGTATTGGCAGAAGTTCTCTTGGTAAATGTTTAATGTATTTGAAATTAAGTTATTATTTCTCCTCATAGAATTTTCAACTTATGGACAAAATTTTAAAACAGAGGGAGAAGTTATTACTGTGGGGGACTCTGCATGAGTTTGTGTAGAAGAGCAGTCCACGAAGGGATGGTTAGACACCAGTGGGATCCTCAACAGGGTCATCATACTGTTTGGGGGACTGTTAATGAGGTGACCATGGGGCATATAAAAATCTCAGATAATGTGAAGGGATGTGGAAAATGCCTATCTTTTGGACAAAATTTCTGCAAATATTCCCAGGGGGCTGTACTTGTGTTCTCTTCTTAGTTTGCTTTTGATCTATACAAAATTATTTTCAATGATGTATCATGTTAAAGGAATTAGCAATGGAGAAATATATTTCTTAAGAAATTCATCAGAATGACTTTTTTAGATAATTTTAGATTCATTTCGGAAGGGATAGATGGAGCTCTTGCTGTTTTTCTACAGACTTTGTTCTTTATCCTATTGAGTAATTGAAATTCAGAATTCACACATATTTGATTCTTTGATATGTATTTTCATTAAAAGCTTGCCAGTAGTGTGAGCTATGTATGTTTTTGAGATATTCATTAAATGAGATTTGTAACAGTTTACATGGTATTCTGACAGTTTACCAAACCTATCAGTCAAAACCAGATGGCCTGCGTTGGTAGGATTTTTTGGTTAAAATGAATATATTTTCAACATATGTATTTCATTTATAATATATTTGCTAGCAAGATTTTGTTCTTAAAAAAAGTTAATCAGCCTGCAATACCCTCCTACACTTTAGCGTGGTGCTTGAACCTAAGATATTATCTGTCTGCAGTTCATTTCAGTAATATATGTGATTATACAGCAAATTATGTTATATATCAGACCTAGGACACTGAAAATGTGGCTGCCTTCATCACTTCTTTATACCTACTTATCTAGCTACCCTTTAATGAACATATTGTGCTCTTAGGCATCTGGGTCTCCCTGGTTTCAATGCCTTGCTGTTTTGGTTTGTTATTTATTTAATGTGGATGTGTTGGCCATCTCATATGGAGGAGAGGACATTACCAGGGGTCAGTCTGGATGGTGGTGCTGTCCAGCCAAGACAGGAAGGAGGGGAGGAAGCGTGTGGAGGGATGAGGGGGTGAATTAGCAGTGGCTTCAGGACCGGTCACCTGGTGGTCACCAGAGTGTTTCCCATGAGTGGCTGCACTTGGGAGTGTTCTCAGTGTGTTGCCCACATCCCGGTTTTCACAGCTGCAAAAGCAGTAAAGCAAAGTGCAGGACCGTGGCCAGGGCACAGGCCTGTGAGGATGCCAGCAGCTCTGATTTCACATGGATCTCAGCCTTGAATGCAAGATGGGAAAGCAGGAGACCTCAGAGCTGTTGCACAGTCTGTGGCATGACCAAGGGAAGGAGACCAGGGCAGAGGCACAGCCTCGGTGCAGACAAGGGTAGAGTCAACAAGACCAGCATCCTAGGGCATTTCAAAATAATGACAGCTGCTCCTATCCCTATCTGCAAGGGCAATGTTGGCACAGAGTTCCCAAATTTATTTATATATTATATGTATTTATTCTAACTGAGGCAACATCAGTTATATAGCTACAGTTTCTAACAGTTCAAGGGTTTACTTATTTTCACTAAAACTTTATAGCAAGCTCTTGTATTAGCACCAGAAATAATATAGATAACTCAGCTTAGGTTTTAAACAATCTCTGCTTAGTTTTTGACCAGGAATAGTTGTCTTATGTTCCATATCACTGACAGACAATAATAGGAACAATAGGGACGACTTACAAGAACCAAAACTTAATGATATGTGCTGGTAACATAACAATTTAGCAGATTAAATAGTCAAAACTATGCTGAGGTAATATTTTAAATAAAGGTTTATATGCATAAATAGGTAGTGAAAAACTGCACTTTTTCTGATGTGTGTTGTTGCTTTTATTAGCATATTTTCTTGCATATTAAAGTATGCCAAATAGACCAGCTGATTTAAACTGAAAACAGTTTAGAGAAGTTTATCTATGTATTTTTATAATCTGAACTATTAAAAGTATACATGTATTGTACATGTACCTTTTTTCTGGTAGCCAGGTAATGCAATGTTTTTCCACTCAATGTTAATTAGAACAAGAAGTGAGTAAGAAGGAAAGATTTATCTGAGTTTATAATGGCTTAGGTTTTCATGAAGGTAATGTTAGCCAGACAAATCTGCACTGACATTGCACTGACATTTAAATTCAAATTTTGGGGAAAAAATCAGGACAAAAAGTTTTGAAAGACAGAATTGAAGAATTCTTGGATTTTGAATTTGCTTTTTTTAATTAATGCAGGTACCTACTTTCCAAGATCAATGTAATAAATTGCCTAATGGAGCTTACTCCATTCCCTGTAGTTTCTTTCAGTATAAATACAGAGGGAGAGTTGAGTGGAAACTCAAAATCTTTAATAAATATTTTAATTTCTGTAGGTTTTTTCCATGAACCATCCTGAGCCATTAGATTTTTTTTGCAGTAGAAAGGCTTGTTCTAAAAATAATTTTATTCTCATTCATCTAAAAAGACATTTATTATTTTGCTGAATTGTTTAAATCATGCTCTCAAATTTTCTGTCTCATGGTCTGTTTTCTTAAGCTGGAATACTGATTTGGATGAATGTTTTTAGTGAATGCAAAAAATGTTTATGATTTTTTTCCTAAAAGCATCTCCCCAAGAAGAAAAATCAAGAGTATCTTGTAAACCTACAAATTCTACACTGCTGTTACAAGCTTTGTCCTAAAATCCTTTGAGTTTTGGAGTAAAGATAATCACACATAGACAACCACATTCAATCTAATTTAGCAACTCTAACATTAACAATTTTAATGATATATTTAGATAGCTTGATTTCAAACAATAAAATTAGTACTACTCAATACAACAAAAAAAATACATTATCCTAAATTTAAAAGCGATAATTTTTCATTGAAAAAATTATTATATAGTGTTACTACTGTGAACATTCAGAATTCAGACAGAAAATAGATAAACTATTAATTAAGTTTCTTCAGAAAAAAATACATCAAATTTGGGGAGATGTATTAAAAATGTAAATTGGAGTAGGATAGATATATAATAGATAGTCAGGTCCTTTTCCAATGGTAAGCAATTTAAAATTTATTACTATTTTAATGGCAATTATATATAATAATAGGAATTTGTGCTCATTTCTGCTGCTCCCTGTTCTATGAAAAGTCATTACTTTTAACCAATAAGACTGAAGAAATCCACTATTAAGTACAGTTTTTCTTACCTTCCACTTTACTTAATATTACAGCTGAAACAGATGTCATGCAACCATCTGTGGGTTTCTCGTACCTGAATATGATCACCTTTTCAATTTTACAGCAGTTTTCATCCGTTCTTGGGTACCAACTTCTTTGAGGTTAATATCCCCCTCCCTTGCTGGCCTCTGGTAGGAGCCTTGTCCTCCCCATTAGTTCTCACTATAATAGTCTTTACCTGATGTTCTTCTCTTCTGTCTTCCCTTTCCTTTCTTTGCAAAAAGAAGAGCAATGATTCTTCTCCAGCTTAGTATCTTACCTGGGTGATCAAGTCAGGGTCAGAGTCTTTTTTTTGATTGCAGGGTGTGACAGCTAGAGGTGACTCTCCTGGCTGAGCAAAGATCACCCATCCCAGCACCTCCAGCTGGCCAGAGAGAGTGGCAGCTTTGTCAAGACCCAAGGAGTTGCAGGGTCTGCAGCAGAAATACACCTGTGAGCACAGCATCAGTGAAGTTACATTGCTGTAAATCCAGTAAAAGAAATAGGAGGGCCAGGCCTGAGCTGTGTAAAACCATCTAGGTTTTCCAGGAGGCTACCCAGGAGTGCTGCCCCAGAGCCTGGAGACACCTCTTCACTCTCACTCAGCTGCATCTCAGTGATGCTACTGGCACGCGCGGTTTGGCTGGACTCCCAACACTCATTTTTTTTCCTTGGTGTCTCCTTGTTTCCTCCTTCCTTGCAAAACCCTGAGTGTACTGCTTATAGTCACTGCACTGATAAAAAGCAGGACCTCGGAAAGCAGCAGATCAGCAGCTGCTTTGTGGCATTCCAGCTAAACTTAACCCTCAGATGCACACTTCCACTTCTGTTCCTTCAAAATCTGCTTTGTCTTAGGACATTCTCTGTGTCGTGGTGAACGTGTGTTTGAGGCCAAAGGTGCTTAGAAGAAAACAGTGCATGTCAGATAAGAACATCCATTTTAAAAAACTTCAATGATTTAATCTCAGTATTGAGGTGGTTTTCCAGAGCCAAAAATAATTGGAATTAGAAAAGTAAATTGCATTTCAACTAGTTCAATTTAAGGAAATTTTAAAAAGAGATGTAAAAAATAAGCCATCAGAACCTGTGTTTGAGAAAGCAACTGATGCAAACACTTCCCTAAGATCTTGCCACAGCTAATACTGCATTGTGTAAATTAAGACTTTCTTTCTGTACTGAAAATAAGTCTGCTTTGAAATGCTACTAGCTTTTGCTAATTCCCTGTGCTAATAATATAATTGCATATGATTAAAAATAAATGCTTTAACAGAACATATGAAGTTTTTAGAAATGCAATACATCTAATTTCAGAGTTCCATTAAAAGCCTGCAAACAGACTATAAGCAACTGCTTTTACTTTAGTTTGAATCCCCTGGCTGTTGTTCATTTTCTGGTCACTAATGTGGAGTTGCGCTTTCTGTGTCTAAATGCAAAATCTTTTTTTCTGTCCAACTCTTCTCAGTCATCTAAATTAAGCAGCAGAGAAGTCCTGGTTCATGTCCATTTGTCCAGTTGTAATAGTGCACAAGAGAAAGTAGCTGAATTCATCAGATTTATCCTGTGAATGGCACTGAGCTACAGCATTTGCACCTCACATCTCTTTACAGATCCTGTGCTGTGCTAGAAACATTTCAACCAAGTACCTGTTAGATTTCATGCTTCACATGTATGCATAACTCACAGCATAGGGAGAAAGCCTCATCATGACTCTAAAGGTGTCCCCAGGCTGCGTGGGGACCTGAGGAGCTCTGACCCTGGCAGTCCTGTGACTCTGCTGAAACGTTCCCAGCTTTCTCCCGTGGACTGAGGTTGCTGCAACCCCTTGCTGTGACTCTCCTGTTCCCACTCTGCCTTTTCTGTTGATGGCATGTGGCCTTCAGAGGGCTTCTGTGGGGATCCTTGGAACACAACTTCATCTCCTTTTTAATATATATTAAGATGTTCTGTTAGAGGTGTGATGCCCAGTGACCCCAGAGAGTAGCAGTAGTACTTTGGGGAGCAGATGGTAGGAGAAAAGAAGCCCTGACAGGATCACAGGAGTGGTCTGTCTTTGCTTCTGGCTCTCCAGAGGCATGGGCAGAACAGGTACCTGGGGGAGGCTTTGGCCACCCAAAGAGATCCCTTTCTTTTTAAGATTAAGAAAGAACAAAGGTAATTGTAAATAGATAGGTGTACTGGGCTTAATTCTTTAACCTCATACATGCTTCACATAAATGAATTTCGACTTGCAGTAATGTATTTTACAGGGAATACTTGCTGTTCTTACTGCTTCTACAATGTATAAATGGTCTTAGGAGGGTTGGTAATTACATTGGTCTGCCTTTTGAGAAGATATATTCAGCACACAAAATTGTATCTTCTTGAGGCAACTGTTAATTTCTGCTTTTGTAGTGTTTTATTGTCCGCTGAATAATTAATCTTTGTGCTGAAAAGCTGGTATCATTCTTTTTGGTCTACTCTCTTCCTAGCTTTAACTGAGTTTAAATCATCAGTTGCTGCATTAAAGCAATGAATATATTGCTTTGTGCTGCAAGATTTTTTACCATGTTTTCACAGATTTGGGTATTTTGAATGGCAGTTCTACAATTTCAAATACCTCCCAGTTAATAAACAGAATAAATAAATATGCAATATAAAGAAGTAAACAGACCATGAATCTGAATCTCTTCTTGTTTTTCAAGCTAAATTTTTCAAGGAAATTAGTTTACAAACTACATTTTGATGTCTGGAGTCCATCAGTCTCTAGGAGAGAGAGTTGTAATTACATTCTGTCTCAATTTATGCTGTATGTCTGCACTCCTTTTTAGAATTTTTCTTTTTAATTCTATTATATTGAACTTAATTTTACATGACAAGTAGCAGAATCATGCAGATAAGTAACAGAAGAAATCCAATTGTTCTGTAAAGACTGCCAGATTTTTCTGTAAGGAAGTTCTTCCAAAATTTTGTTAGCACTATCTCTTTTTCTTTTCTATGCTTTTTTGAAATTTGAAATATTGAACTTTCTTTTCTTAATGAGGAAAAAAATTAATTATAGCTACATATTAATCTAAATTAATTTTTTTCCTGATTTGAAATCATGACTGCCTTAATTGCATTGATAAAGTTATACTTTGTAATTTTCAAAATCTGGATAATCTCAAGAGTGAAATGCTTTGCAGTATCCATGTTTTCTGTTTGACATTAAGAACAGGTAAAGAAAACATTTAGTGAATGAATTCCATCCTCAGTTGCTGTGAAACAATTAGCCAAGCTGTTTATTTCTGATATAGATTGTTTATTTGTAAAATTCAGAGTTATTTAGAGCAGACTCAGGCCAGAGATCTAGGATTTTATACCCTAACAATGCTTTTCCTGACATTGAATGCAGTGGAACTAGAATTCTTAATTTAGCATTACACTGATATTTTATTTTTCAGTCAAATTTTGCAAAATAAAAATTGTGAGAGTTCTTTTCTTGATTTTTTTTTTCAGATGCAATTGATCTTATCTGAAAGTGGCTCCATCTGCTCTGTAGTAGCCAATTTTCTGGTATTCATGCTGAGCTTTTCATGTCATGATAACTTTCCAAGAACTCTGATCTTTAGGTAGTGTTTTGAGAGATAAAATGCATTTCATATCCAGGTTGTTTTGTTAGATGTTTAAAAATCATTTTCTTATGATAAAAGGCGAGGAGGATAAGCTCTGCAATGGCATAGCTGCTTAACTAAATGAGTTTTAATGTACAGTAATCTCCCCTTTAATGAATAGCATTTAGTACAATTAAATTGTGCTAAAGTTTGCTTTTCTGCTGTTCCTTATCAATGCCCAGTGGACTCTTGATGCCATGCTTATCTGTAGCCAGTATTTGTTGGCAATCTGCTTTTCTTCCATTGTTACAGAGGGTAAGAGTAAAACAGGAGTAAGGCTTTTAAACTGAAAGTTGTTAGATTTAGATTAGAGATGAGGAAGAAATTATTCACTGTGAGGGTGGTGAGGCACTGGAATAACCTGCCCAGAGAAGTTGTGGGTGCCTCATCCCCAGAGAAGTTCAAGGCCAGATTGGATGGGATTCTGAGCAACCTGGTCAAGTGGAAGGTGTTCCTGCCCACGGCAAAAGGGGTTGGAACAAGACAGCCTTGACAGTTCCTTCACCCCAAACCATTCTATGATTCTGTGACTGATATGTAAAAGGAAGCAGACACTCAACACTGCAATTTCAGATTGCATTTGCATTAGTAAATGCTAATGTAAACTATGGGGAGCTGGGCAGGAACACGTCAGCGCTTGACTCCGTGTCCTTGGTTACTGAGCATGGGATTAACTGTGCTGGGCCTGTTGTTAGTGGTGTCCCAGTGTGGATCAGGGACATCCCAAGGCATTCCCCTCCTTATTCTCTGCTGATTGGCTCCACATCCAGAGGACAAACCCAGGTCTGTTCTGTTCTTTAGCACAGACTGTATCCCACTGAGTACTCTTCAGACACTATCCACAAGTTCCAGCATTGTAGACACAGCCCACAAAGTGGAAGTATTTTTTTAATTTTGATACCTCTTATCCCCTCCTAAAAGATTGCTCTTTTAAGTCATCTATAGGTCAGTGCTCCCAAGGATATTGGTAGCACACAGGAGCACTGATGGACACTTGGAAAAAGGGATTGATGCACAGCATCTCCTTCATCTCACAAAAAAAAATTAAGGCATACAAGAATAACTTGCAGCTGGTCTGTCTGCAGGGAAAGGGGGCTTCATTAATATCAGCTCATGCTATTTCTGACACCATCAAAGAAATGGCACAAAATGTGCGTTTAATTATAGTGAACCTGTCAGTACTGTAAGAGAACTGCAGTTCTTTGAGAAGAGGAAATGCAGTGAGAAAGTAAATAGAAACTGCAGATAGTGTTCCACTTTTAACAAGTGCCAGTCACAGGTATTGCCATCTTTTTGTTAGTAACCAATAATGTATGTAGCCAAAATAACAATATGTCTTTTATTCATTTCTAATTAAAAGATAATAATTAAGACCTGAACTTAATATTTAGCATGAGAGAATTTGGAAAGAAAAGATCTGGTGTTCAGTAAAAATGAAAGAAATATTACCCTTTCCCTGCACAATGGTTTTCTTAAAAACAAGTTGCAAACTGAAGACTTTAAGTTGCTAATATGTCATCCAAGATATATCAGACTTGAAGTAGGATGAATAGTTTTAATTATGTGTAAATAGATTCATTAAGAGGAATGCAAAGGTCCAGCAATTATTCATTCTCTGAAATTAGATTAAGAGTATTGTGTTTAGAGTCTTGTATCTTAATGGGCCACTTTAATTTCTGTTTATAGCTATTATTCTATTTCAAATGCACATTAATCTCCTTCTTAGTGAAATCTATCCATTTATCTAACAAAAGGAAATGTTATATGTTCCTAGCTATTCATGCAATTATTTGAAGACAGCGGTGATTTAAATTTTAGGCTGGCAGTAAATAAAGTTTTTACTTTGTACTTGTCATTGTTTCCTTGAGTATCTCTAGACAGTGTTGAGCGTGATAAATTCTCTTCTGTAGGGGGGAAAAGTTACTTTATAAAACAGGGGAATGTTAAAGGCTTTTATTTACACCTTTTCAGTGTCATGTGTTCAAATATAATACCTTGATATTTGCTTTCCTGTGTGAACTTACTTAGATGAGCTTCTGATGACGAGATGATTCACACACATCTCCAAGACTCCTCTTCTGTGTGGTGCTAATATCCATTCTTATACACAAGATCATTTTCATGCACATACAAGTAATACCTATAGCTGCAAGTTTAGAAACTCCAAAATCCACTTTGGAGTATTGCACTTGAGAATATACACATTGACATGTGGTTGTAGAGGTGTGAAGACTTTCTCTTAAGTACCGTCACTCTTGATTATGTAGGTATAAATATGATGTAAAACCAAACCTGTTACGGGCAGGTTTGTTAATCTAGGATAACATTGCAGTCTCACTGGCAAGTTAGTTTCAATTATAGTTCTTAGCATATTCCCATGCAGCTGCCTTGTATATTGTGTTTCTCAGGGGTACTTGAATATCATGGTTACTAAAAGACAGAAAACACAACATGGTAACAGAAAAAGCCTCTGTAGAAGGGAAATTGTTTTAAGACCACTCATGCTATTTTTTTGCATTAGTCAACAATGTGTGTCTGGTTTTCTTGAACACAGACTATGTCATCCTCTTTGTGCCGATGACTGACAGATCTGCTCTGGACCTACTTTCTCCTATATAGGACTTATTTGCTGTCATTTCTTCTCAGTGAGTGGTCTCTAACTAAAATGTGAGTTGAATTATTTTTTTCCATTCAGATGTTGTCTGAATATCTCCTGTCCTGACATATATCGAGAGCATTATCAGTATAAACCAGCATGTTGGCTAATGGCCCACGTGGCATCTTTGATCCAGTCTTTGCCATAGCAACACATTGTCAGATCATGACAAGACTTACAGGTCATCTCTACATGTGCTCTCCAAGAGAGCTCTTTCTTCCTTTCATCCTCAGACATAAATCACTTATTTACACCATCACTGTATTGCATTGTGATTATTGCAAGATCACTTTCTCCTGGTTTGACAAGTGCAGTTCTGCCCTTACAACATCCATGTGAAATAAGGATGATACAATGATCTGTCCAGCCAGTCAGTTTGTCATTCTCACACCATGTCCATGAATCATTACACTGGCTCCTGTGTTTCTGTTATATTAAATTTAAATGCTTGTCTTCACTTTTAAAGTTGGGTTTTTTTTAAACAGTCTGAACATAATTCATCAAGCTTGTGGCTCAGATGCAGTAGATGAGTTCCTTGGATAACATATTCTAATGCATATTGTATGAAAAAATATATACTTGTCCCATCAGTTCAAATCTTTGACTTAAAAGTCACAAGTTACCTCTTTGCATCAAAGCCTCACTGATAACACAATAGGTGGAAAACATTGAAGGAAACAGCCTTTAATTTCAAGGACAAAAAAACAATCCAAACCCACAAAAAAAAAAGGTTTGGTAAAATGGGTCTGAAAATGTAGTATCATACAAACATTTCCAGGAACAAACTTCTGGAGGTCGTCCAGTCCAAGATCCCACTCAAAGCAGAGGTATATTCAGCACTGGAGTATGGCAGTGATGAATTCATCTATCCAGAGCACAGAAATATTCAGGGGGAAGGGTCCACCACCTTTCTGTGCACCTTTCTTTAGAGCCTAGTTGTAGTGTTGAGATCTGTTTTGCTCACTAATATTTATATATGTGCTATTGCTGTTGGCATAGCTCAATACATGTGTAGCAAGGTAATGCCCAACAGTAATTTCTTTTAATCACCTAACCAGCTGTGTGGCAATGGCTTTGTGAAAGGCAGTTCATGTGTTTTCACTGTGGTAAGCCTTGGTAGGCATATTGAAAATTTCAGAGTATTCTTGTCTCCCCCGCTTTGCCTTGGACATTCAGTAGTTTGAAGTTTATACCAGTAAGGGATCAGGAAAATAGTGATACACCTGAGCTCTGATCATATAAATACAAAGCCATTGATATTAATGTAGTGAAACCACATTTTTATAAATTCTTTCTCTTTATTTGCTAGCTGTCAAATTGGTGCAGAGCTAAAACGTAATTTTAAGTATTTCTGTGGCAGAGGATGTTTACTCTGTTCAGCAGAGTAAATTAAAGGAAGGGCAAGAAGAGCAGATCATTGGGTGTCTGTGTTTCTCCTGCTGATGGATCAGTAAGAAGGTTTAAAAGAACCCCCAAAATTAATCTAAAGTAGAAGGGGATTAGAATAAAGTAGAACAAGTACAACTTGCATTTCAAAACCCATGTGCTTAATTATATTAGCCTTTTTCATATCTGTGGATACCATGAATAACTTATTTTCTCACACTCATTCAAATTAGTTTCCATTTTTGCAACTAATTGTTAATTGCTTGGCTCTATTCAAAGCGTTTTGGGAAAACATGTGTACTGATCTATGCTGTGTCATGACCAGATGGAAGAGGTGTGATGCTGCACATCTAAATTAAAAGTGGCAACAAACAAGCCTTTCTGCCATTCATATTTCACTCACATACATGAAAGCTGATTTAGATGCTTCTCAGCCAATCATTGGCACAAAATATTTACATGTTGGTAGTGAACATCAACACAAACTCAACTGAAGTTGATATTTCTAAAAATCTTACTGCTACTTTCTAGTATGTACCATTTTATTTTTGTTCTTTGAATGTAAGTCACCTCTAGGGATCATAGCTAGATCTAAATTACTGTTTTGCCTTTAAAATTACTTCCAATTATGTGGGCTGGAACACCTCCCTAAAAGTCTCCAAACAGTGTTGTAATCACTACTTTATATTTTAATGTAATTTGAACTTGCTTGGATTTTAAAATGGGAGTTCTTAAGGGAAATTCTAATCACCCTTAGTCACAACACGGAAGATGTTTCTGTGCATATGAAGAGATCTGTTTGCTATGAACATCCTTCTGTTGGTGTTCCCACATATTTGTGAGCTGAAGCACTAGAAAATTTATTTTTCTACTTTTGCTTTGCATATTCTGACAGTCAATTTGACAGGTCATCACATCATACGTTTTTAGGGGGGAAGGTTGCTGGTTGCTTTTTTTAATTGATAATTTTCCTGCTTTATGATAGTCTTGAATTTTTTTTACCATTTCCTCCTGTTTTGTGGTAGTATGCCTTCTTTCTTGTACACCCCATTTTTTAATTGCATTCTGGAGTCTTTCTGGCTTACTGAAGTTATTTCTACAAACTGTTGGCTAGTTTTAGGCATAAACAGGAATTTCCTCTGTTTTGATTTGTGCTTTACAAAGCAAAGTAATGAGATTAGTAATGTGGCAGGACTATCAAAGAATACTTCCTACTTATATATTAATTTGGAAACTTGTATGAAATCTGACATTTTTAATAAAACCATTTGCAGTAGATGTTGCCAAAGAGAAAAATATCTTATATTGTTTATCATAACACTGTTTTTGACTGATTCTTTTTTTCAAGTGTATCTAATTCTTGTTCACTTGTACCATTTCCATAAAAAAAAAGCCAATGAATATTGGCTATTCTAAATCTAACATTACATTCTGCATAGTGACAAAGCCTGCACTGTGTTGTTTGGAGATCTGCCTGTGTGGTGGATGTTAGTTTTTCAGGGTAGGAATGCTGTTGAAGAAACATGAAGAGTAATGTAGGCTCATGTGTGGAGGAGAGCTCATGTTATTTCTTGAATAGATGTTGTTGATGGCTCAGCAAATAACAAGACTTCAGTTTCACCAAAGGTGAACCCACACTGCTTGTGGCTTCTAGAAAGCAGAGGGGGACGGAGGCTTGTCCTCACATCCTCCCGAGGTGGCAGTGACCATTCCTGCCAGTCCTTGGGTGATGTGAGGAGCAGAGGAGTCCCTAGGCAGGGATTCTGGAGAGGATTCTGGGCTAGGTTGTGCCTCCCTGTGATGGCTGAGGGGTGGCTCTGCTCTTCATCTGTTGGTCATGCATATGCCATTAGCGGAACCAGCCTACAACAGATCTTTGTTAAAACTGAGAAGGGAAGGGGAATCCTGCATAGATTTGTGTCTTTAAAAACAGGAAGGAAGGTGGCAAAGACTTGAGCAGTGTCTGAAAAACATTTGTGGTGAAATCTCTGTTTAGTACTTTACTTAATTTGTTTATTTGCAAAATAGAGTTGCATTGTTCATGTTTCTGCATCCAGGAAGAGTGATATTGGATTTTAGCGTGCCTCCTAAGTAATTCTTGGTCTGTAAGGTTCCATTGAGGTTTCTCACTTGTTATTTAATTGATGGACCTACTGAGGGTGCCAGAAGGTACTTGATATGTTTGAGATGGTGATGTCTTGTAACATTTTACCTGTAGGCAAAAAAAACCAGCCATTTCTCATCAGACATTTAAAGCTGGATTTGGATGTTGCTTCCTTGATGAACATCACCCAGAAAATATGGGGTTTGTACAGCTTTTTTAAAAAAAGAAAAAATCCTGATGTTTCTTTTTTTTTTTTTTTTCTCTGAGGAATCTGTTGGTTGTTTCCTGTTTGTGGCTTTTGAGGTGTAACTACACCAGTTACAGTTGGTGAGAGGATGTAAATGCATTTAACCATACAGAGCCCATACATTTCTGCAGTCCTGCTGCAGAAGCTAAGAGTTGAAAATGGAAAATACTATAAAAAAAGGCTCCAGCGTGACTTGTCTCTTTGGATAATGGAGTATTCCTTCATGCATCTTCTCCTTTGGTGCAATTTCTTCTTTTTCTGACACAGAACTTACATATTTCAAACACGTGTTACTCCCCATCTGGTGAAGATTTGGGAGATCAATTCAGCTGTTCATCCTGTGATATGTCAAAGAGGATCTGACTTTCTCAGGATGTATGTTAACTTCCAGGTTATTGGGTTATACTCCCTCCCTGTCTCACTGTGTGCTACACCTTGTGTGGAATGAACTGTCCATTTTTATTTGAATATCAGCAGGCAGGAGCCTCTTCTGAAGATGCTGTTTTTCATGGCTGAAAAGGAAGGCCAAAACCACATCCTAAGTTCTTGGAAGCATGATATCCTTCCAAATCCATCTGGTTTCAGACAAATCCTAACAATGCCTGTGTTGTTTGTGAGCAATGTGTAACTAGGGGACTTATTTTCTCAGACCCAATAATGGCCACTCAGTTCATATTAATGTGATTTTCTGGAGGTTTGTTTCCAAGCTTTTGGTTAGTTTATTTTCTCACAAAATTAATGGACTTTGTTAGCAGTCAACAAGGACAATCTTTGAGGTTTTACAACATTTGTATTTATTTTTAAATCAGCATAAAATTACTATACACATACAGTCTTCCTACTATTTATTTCCTTTGCATTTTATTTTGTTCTCTCCAACTCTCACAACCTTTTGCAAAGTGGATAGATATCTGAGGAAAGCAAATATGGAAGAAAAACCCTTCTACCTAATCTCACAGCTTTTAATTTAGAATGGTTAATTCAGCACTTGATGGATGATTCTGTTTTAGCTGCCAATGAAGAATTAACAAGTAATTATGGCAAGAATTGCCTTGTTCCAGAGGCTGAAAATGATAATCATAGCTCTCAGAGAAGATGAAGGCAGTGCTGCAAAAAAACTTCTTCCTTTAGATGTTGCCCAATTTAACTGCTTTGCTGTTGGAGTAAAAAGGTGAATAAAAGGTACCTTGAAGGAAGCAAGAAGTAGAAAAAACTGTCATTATAGTAAATTGGTATCATCCTTATATGTTTAGAAGCTCTAGGCTTGGGTCTGTATGAAAGATAACCCATAATACAAAGATGCAGAACAAGAACTTCGATGCCAGACATTATTTTTGAATACTTTGTTTCTTGTGATCCAGACCCTCAGAAAATGCTTCCCTTTAAGAGAAAATCAAGTGAGTTGTCAGGATTGTCTATGTATGCCACATATGTTTACTTCTAGTTGGGAATGTAAATCTGCTTCTTTAGAATGGTTTATAAACATTTTGGAAGAGAAGATCGTAAGGTCTCCTGAAAAAACAATTCTGTGTGCAAGAAAATCCAAAGCAAACACATTTACTGTTGCAATCAAGCTAATCAGCCATGAAATACTGCCTATTATGGGAACTTGCAGATACCATAGAATAGCGTTTAACGTCTGTGCAGTCACTCTTTGACTTCTCAAACTTGTTATGTCTGTGTTCTGACGTGAAAGATCAGGAAGAAATTAGCCCTGGCAAACCTGAGGCCAGCTCTAATTCTGTACATCTGCAACAATTCCTTTTCCTAGCTGCACATACAATTACTCAGTCTAATCCCTGACATCTCACTTCTTGTTAAAAATCAGCTTTACAACTAGAAAACCATAAAAAATTCAGAAAAATAGAAATGATTAGTCGAAACCATGGGTTACCAATCCTGTCCATTCCTGCTAGAATGTATCTGCAAGCAACGTGAGGATTTTAACTGTAAATCTGCAGGTATTAAAGCTCAAGTGGTTTTGCTTCATTTAGGTGTAGATCTAAACAGTCCTGCTAGCTTAAATAATTTTCTATCTTCAAGAAATTGATTTAATTTTCTACAGAAAAGACTAATGCAGTTGTTATTCTCATTTTTTTAATGTAGACTGAGCTTTTTTTTGTTTCTGATTTCCAAATTTTCCTATTTTTCATGCCATTTACCACTGCTACTTAATTTCTGACACCCTAGTTTCTCCAAAATAGTCAATATTGTTACTGATATGTCATTAATGTTTTGACTTCCTTGCACCACCATCTTTGAAGAAGATGAAGCTAAAAGCATTCTAGCAAGCTTGAACATTATTATTATTTGAACTGCTCACCCATTACATTTCAGGTAGCTTAATAGTTCTAGTAGGTATTCTTCAAGTTTTCTGTATTCTGTACATTTTTCATTAGGATTGCTTTTTCTTTATAAGAAGCTCCTCCCCATAGCATCATTAAAAATTACTAGCTAGACATAAGATGTTTTTCTGATGTTAGATGTATCTGTGCTGTTAATATTTGGATACAGTAAAATAGCCAGGGCTGGACCTTCCATGTTCTAGAACATCTTGTACCCAGACTTGCTCTACATAATCCCTATAAGAAGGACTATGTTCCTCAAACAGAAGGAGACAGAATGCCCCAGGTCACTTCAACCTGTTAAATTGTCTCCCATAAGATGATTTCTAGTGTGCAGAGAAGCACTTGAAGATGAGAGGTAAGAAGCTGTAACAGAAGAAGTCGCCACATAAAAATGGCACCTATAAACTTGTCAGCATGATTGCTAATCACTGATGAGATAAAGATCAACTGTTGATTACCAGTACAAAGACTGACACAGAAGCAGTAGAACTGTGGTCAACTACAAAGGGCATCCAAATCCAGAAGGATAAATCTCTTCAGATAAAGCAACAAAAGGAATCCCAAACTCCTGGGGGTGTCAAACAGAATCATTACTTTTCCAATTACACCATAATATATCACAGCCCTTTTCAATTCACAGCCCTTTTCAATTCACATTGTATGTTCATGATAACCCATATGATTATGAGTTACCAATGTGCTTTTAGCATTATTGATGTAAGCCACTGCTACTTATAGCATTGTATATGTTATCCACTTAGCCACTTACAGCATTATTGATGCTAGCCACTGCTACCTATTCATGCTATGGCTTCAGACTTTGGTCTCATGAAACCTTTATTAGATTAAATAATGTTTAGAGGTTGTCAAAGTTGTGTTTGAAGTTACCAGAATAATGCATATTCTACTCCCTTTTTGCTCGTACAAAACTTGCAAAGTTTGTACAAAAGTGCAAAGTTTTTTGAGGTGTTTTTTCTTTATTCTATCCACATAGCCCTCTTCTCTACTTTAATGAAATAGAAGATTTTTATGAACTGTTCATTTACAGACATTCAGAAGTTTTATAATGTCTGTGTATGAGAATGCTCTCTATATGACACTGAGCTCTTCTATTATATAGTAAAAAATTCCTTCAGGATGGAACCAAACTAAATGGTTGTTTGTGTTGCTTGCTTACAGCATGAATTACTGGATTTGAGAGGCAAAGTTAGGAAACTACAAAAGAAATAAATGAGGATACACTAAAATAAAGTAGCAGGTTCATAAAAGAATGGGGATTCTCAGACAAATCTTACATCTGAGATTTGTCAAGTAATCCCTGCTTCTTAATAGAGGAAATAGGTTGATGCATCTGAAGGTTTCCATGCAAAAGCCTTCATTAGTATTACAAAGAAACCAAATATATTTTAATTTTTACATCAGGGTTTTACACTTTTGTTTTTCAATTTGGACAATGTCACTAAGGATTCCTTCACTCTCCAATGACTTTTAGGTATTACTGGAGAAGAAGAAGAAAAGAGTACTTGGCTGCTTATTTTGTATTCCTGCTAATTCTATTCTTATCTACTAATATATTCCCAAATAGAACAGTGAAATCCACTGCCGTAGCATTTGTTATGCCATAGTGTTTGCTTCTCTGTCTTTTTTATACAGAATCTCAAGACTGATGTATCCATTCCAGCAGATTATATTTTGCCCTACATTAGGAAACATCTGATATAAACTGATGTTTAGGTACCATATTGCTCAGATGGAATATCTGAGAAATACTCCAAAGTGCATATTTTAAATTCTTTTCCATTCTTTACATAATCAAATCTGACAGTCATATGCCTGGGAAATATTCTTTCAGATGAGTGACAAGGCAAGGTTTGTGAATGAAATACTGGCCCATTCTGAATAAATACATTTTATGGGAACATTTTTGTTAGATAGGGACATTGAAAGAACTCCTTATACATAAAGGAGTATATTATATACTCCTTTATGGAGCCTGAAGAAAATTTGCTTCTTGGTTTAGTCATAGTAATTGACTTGTTGAATAGTAATTTATTATTCTATGTTTTAAAATGAACGTGGTTGTCACTGTTATTTGATGGGTCACATAAAAGTATTATTGGTGTCATATTTGTTGTACTTTGTTTCCTATATTCTGATTTTCTCTGATTAAAAAGGAGGTGAATTTCATAGCATTTCCAGGTTTTTCTTTTCCTTACATGTATTGATGGGAATCTTGTAGTTAGTCTTTTATTGCTGAGATAGGCCACTGTATTAGCATTGAACATTTGGGCTTGGTGAAGGATTTTATTTTTTATATATATGGAAAGAAAAACTAGCAGACCAGTAAAAATCTCAAAGGAGTACTCACAGTTTGACAAGGAAAGATTGAAGAAAGCAGGAAATACAACATCTAATTAAATAGTGGTCATGCTATTTTGGGGCTTCAGCAAATTAAATATGAGATGTATGGCTTAAAGGTTGGAGCTTATCCTTGAGGTGTTCTGTCAGAAATCACTCTTTATGGTATTGATGAAACCAGACCTCATTGGAAATAAGATTAATTTTGATTGATGCTGTGTATAATCCACTTTCTATCCTGAATTCATAGATTTATGCATTTGGTAATTTGCTTTAGTGTTATCAGCTTTTAAGTAGTTTTACTATACTTAAACCTATATGTTTTACTAGTTGTTACAAGACCAAGAATTACTCGATGTTAAAGCCTTACTTAGTCTATTTATCTCATTACAAATATATTAAAAAATTAAAATCCTGAAGATATCAGAAACAAATTTGAAAAAACATCCTTTACAAATCTCCTGTACCAAATAGTTACCTTTTTTTTAACATTTGAACTCATTTGAAGAAAAAAAAGCAAAATGCTAAAAAGGGAGAGGAAAAGAGGGACTACTGTCCTTTGCAGGGTCTGTGTAAAGCCTAGGTCCAGTTTGATTTATGTGGAATATAGAATTCCAATATAGAATGCCAATGGAAACTGCTGCTTGAATGCTACATGGCAACGTGCTGAACTGCTCAGAATTGCCTTAATAAAATACAGAATATTTTCAAGTCAATACATATCTGCAAAAAATGTGAGAAAGATCATTGTGCTTGGAGGGTAAAATGAATAATGCCATGTTAGATCCAAGAATGTGTAAGAAAGAAAGTCTTGAAAGGCAGAATGATTTCTTTTCATCTTGCTGGAAGTAATTCCATTAGGATTATAAAACAGTAAGTAAAGTGTTCAGATTCTATTGTAGTGCAAGGTTTTGTACATATTCATTATTCTTTATATAAGCATGTACAAAGAGATGGAACTAAAGCAGACTTTCTTGCATTCTAGTTGCTGTGTTTCACCAGCTGCACACTCATTTAAGGGCATTACCCTGGTAATGATTATTTTAATGAAATCACAGCCTAAATTGGTGGTATCAGGGAGCAATCCAGGAACAGCCAAGTGATTTAGTACCAAATTAGCAGAGAGGGAAGAAATGAGAAGTATACTTGCATGGTTCTTCAGATTTGTATGTTCTGCACAAATAATCAGACTGAAGTGCAAACAATACATAATCTTTCTCATCTGCCTTCTCTATTACTTTCTTCAACAGGAGAATACTGAGTCCTAAAACTCAGTATTGTGTTGAGTGTGGGGGAAAATGGAACTTCAGGCTGCCAGCATCAAATTGGCTTGAAAACTAGCTAGACAGAGCAGGCAACCTTTTCAAACTGTTGCAAATGAGCAAGAAGGAGAATATGTAGTACCACTTTCAGCTGAAACATTTTCACTAGCTCAGTTGCTTTAGAATGTCTCTCCTAAAATAATTAGGCAGAGACTTTGAATGAGTTCAGTCAACATTCACATTTTCTATCATAAGAGTTAATTTGGGAGTTTTCAGCATAAAGTAAGAAGTAAAGCATTAAAATTGTTCACATACATCATTGTCCATAGACAATTGTCCATGTGTTTTAATAAATAATCAGTCAGACTGTTTCTGATATATGTTACGTGGCAATGATATTCAGCCAGACCTCAACTAGTGTGCGTAACTCAGAGAGCTAATTTAGGATTATGGACCATCTGCCAATACTCTGTACATAATTTTCCAAGACAATTTGGAAGCTCCAGCAGACAATTCAGATCTTAGCAGACCTGAATTTCTTTGGGAGGTTTTGCTTTGATGCTAACAATTGTAGTGGAACATGCAGGGCAACCATGCCTCCTAACTTGGGCACCCTGGTACCTGAAATTAGTTTAGGTTAATTTATATTGATATGGACTGGAATTTTTTCTGATATTGACAAAGTCAAACTAGACTTATTTAATGTGCCACTGAACACTTGTCACAGAGTTCATCATTTGTGATAACACTATTATCCTGGTATGTCTTTATCTGACAGAATGATTAAATCTTTGCCTTTTGCAAAAAATACTTCAAAGAAGGTGGACCATAATAGACTAATTTTGATCCAGTTTGAATCTTAGTTTTCCAGTATTGCATGTGTTGGACAACAGACTTAGATGACTAGTCTCTCTTTTTGAACTTGAAGAGTGATAGAAGTGATAGAAGGCTGTTTATCTAAAAGTGTGTTTAATCACATTTCTACTGCTTATTCAAAAAGAGATAGCCTTGAGTAGAATTATACTGCAACATTTACTTGAAGCTATATCTATATTAATCTAACACCAGGAGAGCTGCCCAACTTTCATTCCTTGACAGGAATGGCAGAGAACTCTCTTAGTGTGTTGTGGCATCAATGGGCCAATCAGCATCATGCCAAAGCAGAATTGAGAGCTACTCAGAATTACTGCTGTGTTGAATATGTATTGATTTTTGCCTTTTATGTCCTGCTGCTGGAATGAACTTAGAAAGCAATAGGAAACTTTAGTAAGAGATGTTCAATCAATGTATTGTTCTGATAGTTGATCAACGATAACAGGAGGCAGATTCTTCACTTCTTTCGCCTCTCAAGTTGATAATGATATCAGCAGGATGGGTACACTGCTTTTTGGTTCTGAGTAGTTTAATGCTTGTTTAGCATGGTTGTTTATGTGTAACTGGGGCAGAGGAGTGTGTATTTATACTGGAGAATACATATTGGAATAGGTGTTCTATTTTACTGTCTATACAAATGGTGGAAGTATGAATAGCATTTGAATACATTTTTGCTGTCTGCTTGCACTGCTTTATGTGCCTTTTGCATTTCTTTACCTAAGAGTTTATCTGTAAAGAATAAAGGAACTGGTTTGTTATCCTGATCTTAATTCTGTGACCTCTAGAGTTCCATACATCTTCTGTATTTAGGATTTTGAGGTGCTCAGTGCCTGAAGCATGTGTGCCTATCAGTATGCAACTGCTAGAACACTTGAGTCAAAAAAAAAACCCACCAACATTTAGATAGGGCTAGATAGGGCTAAATATGATAAGGATAATCTTGAACAATTTACGGATGTTACCTTGGAGCCTGGCTGAACTTAGGATGGATATTTTTTTCTGGTTTCATGATCAGATAATTCTGATAACTGCCAACAAAGATCAGGGAGAAAGCAAAATTTTCTGGTGTTTCTTTACTCGAGCTTCATTTATAATTATTATTTTAAAAGTTCTGAGATGAAAACTTGGAAACCTGGACTACAAACTCATCTGTGTGGAGTCTTTAAATATAAATACAGATAAATACATGCCTCTTGAGAGTTATTAAGTAATTACAGTATTTTTTGCAAATGGAGGTTCTGCCATTTGGTCAATGTATTATAGAACTGTTTGAATTTAATTAGTGCAATACAAACATTGCAACGTGCTAGATATTTTACTTCTGCCTAACTGATTAGCGTTTGAGTGCTTGGCTGTTTGTAGGAAACAAAGACTTCCTCCAATCATAAATTCTTGTGGTTATGAACAATGCCTTTCTTATATTTGGTGATTGATGAGTTCATTGAACGTTTGAAATAATGAGCTTCAGAATATTGAGTAATGAGCTTCTAATAAGGTGCAGGAGCAGTCTGGGGCTAGGTAAAAGCCTTGCTGTGAAAAAGAAACCACCACCTTCTCCCTTACTACAGAATTCAAAGTGTGATATTCCAGTTGTTAAACTAATTTTAAGTATAACTCAGTGCTGAATATTTTAGAGTAGTCCTAAATGTACAAAAGGCTTGAGAGGTGATCTGATAATCAGAAGTGTTTTTAAATGGTGTTTGGATAGGATGGCAGTTTGGATGGTAAAGGCAACATCAGTTGAAAGATCTTTTATCTTTCAGATTGCTGTGTCTTACTAAGGGGACCCAGGGCCCTTGCTTACTAAGCAAGGGCCTGCAAATCTCAGCAAGCTTTGTAATTTTTTTCCCCGCAGGACTGGAAGTGGCTGAATTTCCATTCATTTCACAGTTTCAAAGATGCTTAAGCTGGACAGTGGGTCATGAAAATCTTTTGTAATTCAGGCAATAGACACATGACTTCATATCATTACTAAGTCTCATAATTCTTGATAGAACCTTCCAAAGTGCTATCTTACTTCAATCTTCTGGAGAAAAGAACTTCCATATAATTTCAAGCTTTCATCCTCTCTTTAGCTTTCAGTCTTATGATCTTACTATGTCTTTGCCTCTGACTGGTGTCAGAGGTTACAGTTTAATTCTGTAACAGATGTCTAAACCTGCTTTTGATAGTCTCTGTAGTGTGAACTTACAAGAAGATGGATGATGTAACCTGTGTTTTCCAGTCTTTGAGTTACTACTAAGATGTTAACTTTCTCTGAGGTCATCTATCTTAAATGAACAATAAGTAAAAAGTTGTGTTCAGCATTTCAGCAGAAAACATAAAGATGGATTCAGAAGAACTGCCATTGGTGGCCCCAAACAATGGATTACCTGAACACCCCGCCTCAGAAATAAGGTGCATATCCATTTATGATGGTGTATTTGTGTACATCATTTGATGAGCAACACAGGGCAAAAAACAGTTCCTGCAGGATCAGACTGATTGGACTGTAATTTGTTACTAGTCTGATAGTTAATTCATCAATATGATTGTGGTGGTAGTATGACAACTTTTTAGCTGTTGCTCTGTTGTGAGTTACTTGAGCAGCATATGGGCTAATAAATCTAATCCTAATTAGATATTGCTATCAATATAGCAACTGTCAACTGAGCACATAAATTTATTAGGGTACTATGTAGTGTAGTTTTCCAGGTGTAATTTCAGTGAAATTATTCTAATATTTCCCTATATCCATACTAGATTTACTGAAGCATGTATCAGTCATCCACTCAGTTTTGGGGGGAGAGGTTTGTCACCTTAAGAGCCCTTCAAGCCTCCAATTGCTTTTGTCAGCTTTTCTCTCCTCTCTGGTTCACCCCCAATTCCCTGGAACTAGCTCCGTTTTTCAGGGTTTATTAAAAAGAAATATGACAGCCCAGAGATACTTTTTTCAGATCACAAATTTACTTGGATCTTTCAGTTGCTTAATTCAAGCATCTGAGAGGATGGGCCCTCTGCTGAGAGTATGGAAAATGTGTTTTTGAGAATGGCTTGGTTACCTGTTTAAACTCTTTGTCCTGGAAATATAAGGACAAAGGCAAGGGAGTGGAAGCTCACTCTGCTATTGCATGTCCAGAGGCCAGAGTGTCTGGGAGGCACCTGCATCATACCCTTCCTTATAATGCTGTACCTTGGACCAACTTAGAATAATATCAATAATTATTGCAAGAAATAATAATATAAGTAATATTAAAGTATTAAGATAGCTGACTGTGCTGCTGAAATAGCAAGAAAATATAGGGTTTAGAAAGTCTAAGAATAGTCAGGAGAAGGGGCTAAAAAGGAAGCAAACAGATTTTGTTAATGAATGATACACAGTCTTTCTCAGGTCTTAAAAGAACATATAACTGTAAAAAAAACAAACAAAAAAGAAACACCATTTGTACCAAATCAGAATGAACTTGTAGTCCCATCCCCAGCACTTCAGCTGGCCCTTCAGACCTGCAGTAGGACACACAGAGATTTCTACACAGCTCTAAGTAGCAAAGCCACCTTCAGAGCAACTTTGTTTTCTTTAAGGCCTTTGAAAACTCAAGTACTACACAGCAGAACATTTTATACTGATTAATGCAGAACCAGAAACAACTAAACTGTCCTTTTCTGCTGAGGCTGGTTCTATCCTGACCCTGAGGAAGAGGAGTCACTTAATCCTAGCACAGCAACAACAGAGTGGAGAAGTGTGGCTTACAAGCCACTCGGATCAAGGAGGTAATGAAACTATATATGGTTTAGGGATAGCAAGACAATGTTTAGAATGTCTGAGACTAAGACTCTTAAAAAGTTATCTGGAAAATGTCTGTATTTACACAAAGTGCAAATTATGTTGTCAAGACCAAACTGAGAACATAATAACTTCCATGGACTCAATTTGCTGTCTTCAAAGAATCAGAGGGAAGCTTCACGGTGTATTGGGTTTGCATAGCCTGGTTTTTGGTAGCAGGGGGCTACAGAGGTGGCTTCTGTGAGAAGCTGCTAGAAGCTTCCACCATGTCAGGCAGAGCCAATCCCTGGTGGCTCCAAAGATGGATGTGCCACTGGTCAAGGCTGGGCCAATTAGAAATGGTGGTAACGCCTCTGTGATAACAGATTTAAGAAGAAAATCAAATCAAAGGTTGTGGCACGGTTTTAGCTCCAGCCAGAGAAAAGCAGGGTGAGAACATGTGAGGGAAATAGTATGGAGACACCAAGGTCAGTGGAGAAGAAGGGGGAGAAGGTACTCCAAGCACCAGAGCCAAGATTCCTCTGCAGCCCATGGTGAGACTGTGGTGAAGCAGCTGTGCCCCTGCAGCCTGTAGGGATCCATGAGAATGCAGAGATCCACCTGCAGCCCGTGGAGGAGACCCACACCAGAGTAGCTGGATGCCTGAGAGCAGGCTGTGATCTGTGGGAGTCTATGGAGCAGTCCTGCATGGACAGACTGGATCAGCCTGTCCTTGGAGGACTGCTGTTGGAAGAGTGACCCACGCCTCAGCGGTTGGAGGGAGACTGTTGCCCATGGGATGGACCCACATTGCAGCAGTTCATGAGTTGCTCATGAGATGGACTCACACTGCAGAAGTTTATGGAGAACTGTCTCCCATGGGAGGGACCCCTGGTGCAGCAGGGAAAGAACTCCTCTCCCTGAGCAGTGGGACAAACCTGTGGGTGACCATAACCCCCATTCCCTGTCTCCTTGTGCCGCTGCTGTAGGAGGTAGACCTGGGAAGTAGGGGTGGAAAGGATTTGTAAGGGCTTATTTTACTTCTCATTATCCTGCTCTGATTTTGTTAGCAATAAAATTCACTTCATAATTCTAAGCTGAGCCTGTTTTGCCCATAATGCTATTTGATGTGCAATCTCTCCCATGAATCCTTCATTAAATTTTCTCTCCTCTGTCTGGCTGCAGAGGAGTGAGTGAGTGGCTTTTGTGGGTGCTTTGCATCCAACCAGAGTCAGTCCATGACACACAGTCATTAACTAAAGTAACTGTGCTAGCACGTGGAAGTGACCAAAAATTTCCAGCTTGTTTCACTAACCCTCCACACCTTTTAGGAAAACTGCATTTCCCTAATGCATCAAAATTGCTTCTAAAGTCCTGCATCAAATGGCATCAAATTCTATCCACTGGAGTGGATAGCCCATAATGTTGCCAATGATGTAACTTATATTAGAGGAAGATGTGATGAAGCTTGAAGTCATCAAGAATTGGAGAGTGCTTTTTACATTCTATTTTCTTGCTGAGATTCCTCATCCTTTCTAATGAGAAAAATTCTTTCTAGTTTGTGTGGATGCAGTTTCTAGGTGTTCCTACTGTGCTGTTATCCACAATATGGAGCTCCACAAGAGTCTCTGTTTCACTGCACCCAATCTGTAAATCTCAGAATGAGAACACTGTGCTTGACTTCTCTACCAATGATGGGACTCAAAGCCCCATCCAATCTGTCCTTTAGCACTTCCAGGGATGGGGCATCCACAGCTTCTCTGAGCAACCTGTTCCAGTGCCTCACCACCCTCATAGTAAAGAATTTCTTCTCATTGTCTGGTCTAAACCTGGTCTCTTGCAGTTTGCTTCTCCTGCTTTACTTATCCTCCACTTCTTTATCAGATGAAATATTTTAATTCAAAATTTTCAGCCATTTTTCAAGCATTGCCGGCAAGACAATTGTTGTTTTTTGATGTTATGGGGGTTTTATTGTTTGTTTGGGGAGAGCTGGGGAGTTTTTTGGTTTGTTGGGTTTTTTGTTTGGTTGGTTTTGGAGTGGGTTTTTTGTTTGTTTATTTGTTTTTTGGTTTTGTGGTTTGGGGTTTTTTTTTCTTTTTGGGAGGAGGCGTTTGAGGGTTTTTTTGTTTGGGGTTTTTTAGTGAAAAACACTGTTTCAGTCTTCTGGAATTGCCATTTTATTACAGATGTTATTAAAACAGAATATCTGCATGTTACAGTTACTGTATTTTTTGAGTTCTTGTCCAGATTAGAAGATGGATATGCAGTGTGAATATTTTCTAACATTTATCCTAAAATATAAATCTGAATGGAGTTGAATGTAAAGCTCTGTTTTATGAGTGCACTCTAAAGTAACCACTACAGAAACGAATCATAGCTTTCCTGTTTTGGACAAGCATTATGTACTTATGAACAACTTAGCAGAAACTGGCATTTGTATTACTCTGAGAAAGAAATGTAGACAAATAAATAAATATAAAATCAGATCATTATATTTGTTAGGAATACCGAGATGTCTTTCTTTGGAAAACAGACCTTTTTTAATTATTCAACTTTATTTTGGATATCAAAAGGAATAATCCACAATAATAGTGATTGAAAAGCCTATTTACTTTTTTATTTTTGGGCCCTCCACTCTTCAGAGATGTAGAATTTTGTGTATTAATGACTGTTCTTAGTTCAGTGAAAATGAAGGAAAAATAACTCAATTACTAGAACAATCTTTGCATTTTTCATTTAGTTCAATTTTTAGTTCTGGAATAAATTTACAGAAGGTACATTTTGAAATGTAATCAACTAGGGAGAAGAAAAAAAAATCCAAAACAAAACCACATTTGTTTTAAATACACTTTGGATTGAAGAGGTCATTCAGCTGTAGCTATTAAATTAAATCTGTGTCTGTGTTTAATTTGGTTTCACTGACATTTGTCAAGCACTTGATATAGTTGTACAGCATCTAACTTTGTACTTGGGAAACACCAAGTCTACTTGAAATAATTAAAGTCTATTTAAAAATGGGATTTTGTGATACAATTTGATTGGGAGGAATGTATAACAGTATATTCAGCCCCTGTTACCAAATACACTGAAATGCTTTTATCAAGTGCTGTTCTTCACTGAGTTCTCATGTAATCACTGTGTTCAAAAGGAGGAAGAAAGGTAGTAAATGTCTCTAAATATAGTCCTGTTTTCTCTGTGGTATTTTCAAGAGCTTTATTGAATTCTGTACTATACGGAAGTCTTGAGAGTCCACAGCTCAGCACACACATGTGCTCATAATCCTTCAGCTACTTCTGTGGGCATAGAAGAAGGGTTATTAGTGTTTGATTATGTACAGCTTCAGTTTCAGAAGATGAGTTATGTTTTATCAGTAAATGAACCAGAAAAAGCACTTTTGCACATGCTATGAGGGGATGTTGCATATGAATGAATAAAGTAGATGGTTATTCTGCAGCCAGATGAATCAAATATATCCCTCAACAGCTGGTGATGAGACGTGAAGATCCATTAAGAACTAATTCTTTTGTCTATCACAAACAATTTTTGTTTAATATTAAAATCCCCTGTTTAATGTTGATTAAGTTACTCTTCAATCCACTATCCTTGTCAAGATAAAAATAAAAATTCAATGCAAGAATTAAAATAAGGCATCTTTTGGGATATTTAAATCCTCGAAAAATAGTCCAGGCTTCTGACCACAACTATATTCTTACTTATTGTCCTTGAAGACTGGATTTGTGTAAATTATTTTTAACTTCTTTGTTGTGGTGATTATGCCCCCATGGAAACAATTTATGAATTTGTGTTGACTCCTCAAATAGATTCGGCTGAAATAATCTTTGAAAAGAGTAGACACCTTAGAAAAGATGAATCATGCTATTTCAGTGCTTCAATACATGTTTCAGATTTTCATTTTGAAAGAATGTTTTGAAACCAAACAAAATTTTAAAGGCTTTTAGTAATTATTAAGTCAGTGAAGAATAAAGTGAATAACTTTATTGACTGAAAGTAGGATAAAAAGTTGTTAGTGTTTTCCCATTTCATTTCACTGAGTGTTGGAATTTCCATTTGGAGTCAACTAGAGCTGCTTTTTCGTCATCTTGCTTTGGCTTGGCTGTCTGTATAAGCCCATTATTTACATACTGCTGGGTTGTTGAGTCTTATCACCAGCTTCTGACATATGGCCATTGGAAGCTTTCTTGTTTATAAACTCTGTCTTGAAAATGGCTTAGGGTTTTTTTTTTTCCACTTCTTACTCACACTGAGTGTTTTCAACTTTGATTAGAAATCTCATTTTCAGCCTTAATTTTCGTAGGTAGATTTTGATCACACAGTTTGTATAACATGGGTTGAATACTGGTTAAATACCTCTTCTGCATGATTACCTCACTCATGTTTAAAGAAAAAAAAAACCTAAAAAGCCTCCAGCTGTTGCTTTGATGAGCCAAGCAAGCACACCTCTTTCAGTTTCATCTTATGTTGAATCCACTTCCACAACTTGTTCATTCAGTTGGGTTTTCTTGCTTCAGATTAATTTCTCTTTCTTGAACAGTGGCCAAAGCAGTACATGGTATATAGGACGTAGTTTCCAGACAGTGCTGCTAAGAATGCCTTGTCTATATTGGAAATATTTCATCTAATAAAACTCAAGGTCATATTTGACATTTTTTCCACAGCAACCTGACACTGATGGTTTTTAGCCATTGTTGATCCACCCATATGCCTCTTTTTTCTCCTCTTCTATTTCAGTTGAATAGTCTGAGCTTAAAGCTAAAATTATTAATAGGAAGTAGTCTTCTGGAACTTGTAGCTAGCTCCTGCTCAATGGCTGGGTATTTCTGAATTGGTACTGCCATATGTCTTCTCTTTGGGAAATTGCTACTTTCAGAACTCTGAAAGAAACCTCTGGATTTACAGCTTTCATCTGTCGAATTCCAGACAGCTTTCATGTATTTCCCATCTCCACTATTTTCTTTATGTATGTTCCTCCCAGATCTGTTCTGGATACTTGCAAAATACTGAAATCCTTTGCTCCAACTCACACTTGCCCTCCTCCCTTTCCAAAGAGATAAAACTTCAGCGTCCTCTCGACATGACTGGTCTTATTAAATATCTATATGCAACCATATATTCAATTCAGGTGCCACTTCTCTCAGATCTTTTGTAAATGTTGCCAAAAGGTGCTGTTTCTACCACAACAAGAGTGTCAAGCTTTTCAATGCCTTCCAGTTCAGATGTCATAGTTTATGGATATATTTGTAATTTACTACTAGTCATGAAATCTTTTACTTTCTGTTTTTATTGAAAAAAAAAAAGGAAAGCATGTGAAATAAGCTTTTGGCTCATTTTAAATTGTTCAATATTGAGCTTCTTATATCACCTCTTGTAAATGCTCCTTGTTGTCCTAGTTTTGTTCAAGTCTGACCAAGTATTTTTGTAGTGGTGTCACAAGACCCCTCTCATCATGTAAGATACAAATTCCAGAAGTTTTAAATCTTTTGCCTAAACAAATTCTACATCTCTACTCTGTGTTCTCACCCCTTTCAAGTCTCTTCTCAGTTCAGAACAGATTTTCTCACTCATCTCTTTCTTATATTTTCAACTTCTGTCAAAAACACTTTAAAGACTTCCAAATTGCACATTTCAGTTATAGTGTCTTAATGTACTCCTTCACAAGCTACGTGGCATGGAACAAAAATCTTGAGCCCAGTACCTTAGTGAATATATTGCTCCTTTTTGTGGTTATTTTTAACGACTATACACAGCATAGGTGTATTTGTTCTTTATTATGAACTGTTGAGGATGAGGCTGGATACATTTTAGGGTTAATTTGCACAGGAGTGGATACCGCCAGTGAGTGGTACTCCAGGAGCATGCAGCCTAACGTCAGTGGTGCTGCTGCTCTGACAGGAAGGGGGAAGAGCAGGAAAGCAGTTTTTCAGCTCCATATCTTACTATCAACATCTGCTGTGAAAGCTCATCCATTCTTCACCAAAGATTGCAGTCCAGAGTCCAGAATTAGATATCTTTCTCTTTAAGATCATGTAAGTAGTAAAGCCAACTTGCATTTAAACTCTTAATGTAAATACCTTCATTTAAAATTTAAGGCAGTAAAGTAAGTGAGTAAAATGAGTAAAATTAAAGACAGTAGACAGATGCAATATTTGTCAAGAGATCAATTTCTGAATTCTCTGCCATGCTTCCAAAAATAGTGCCTCTCAGAAGTATCCCTAATAAGTGCAGTACCCCCAAAAGTGTTTAACTCTGGGCACACAAGCTCTGCCATGGAAGAGGGTAAACAATATATACCTGTATGTTTACAGCTGTTGCATACTAATATTGCACTGTATTCTGTGGACGTAGCAAAATCACTCTAGCTTCCATAATTGGTTTCTGTAGAAGTTTGATTAGTGTACAACAGAACTGGATAAAAAAAGCACTTTTAAATTACAGAGGTAATACACCAGCTGTGTTCTCCTTCTGTTTAAAATCTGTTTAGTTTTGGTTACATCTTAAACACTTATATAGTGAGGATAGGGAATACCAGTGCAGCGTGTGTTATATTCACACTCCACCAAGGAGAATGTATTCCCTCAGGCTTCCTGAGGGAAGCTTTGATCTGGAAAGAGTGAATCATTGCTGACCTCTTCTGAGCTGCAGAAAGGTTTTATGAAATGCAAGTGTGAGTACAGGCAGATGAAAATCAGATTTCTTCTTTCTCATTAATGGTTTCCCTGTCTTTAGAGGTAAAGCTTGAGGGTTTAATTTTGCTTAACATGCTTCTTTGAGGAGGGCTGTTCCCCTCAGCATGGAGGATGCTTCTGCTAGGGATCAGGAAAGAACCTGTGAGCTGTGTAGACCTGTAGAAATACTTTCTGATATCTGCCTGCCCATTCTGCCATGCCAAACTATTCTGGTGTATGCCCCTGAGCTGGATTTCCCTCTTGACCTATCTATGCTGAATAAATAGCCTGTTCTCCTTTGGGACAACCCATCTCATCTGCTTTTTCTGTAGCCCTTCTGTTGGACCTGAAGCATAGTTTCACTGAGCACGTCTATGTTAACATTTTAGTTCAGTTGTTTTGAAGAGGATGTCCACATTTTCCACACTGACTATTTGGTTTGTACCATCAACAGTACTGCAGCACCTTAAATGGTTTTCTCTGGAGTGTAACTGAAAAGATGTGTCCCAGGTGTTTCATCTAATGTATTCCAGCCACTAAGACCTCACATTCAGTCTCCAGAACCAAGCTTGGCTTGGGCTTAAACTGTCAGATTCCTGTGTTGTCCTTGATGCCAGCTGGTTTGTTATTGCAGCAGTGTTTGCCTGTTGTGCATGGCAACACAGATGTGGCTTAGCAGGTGTATCAGGTAAAGAAGGTGAGGAAAGGTGCATCAATGTGTGTCAGAGAGAAACCATGCCTTTCATTGTGCATGGGTAATGGCACAGAAAAGAAGTCCTCATTGCACATATGTGGGAGTTATAAAATAATAGTTCTGTGAATGGCATGGTCTGTGGCTGAGCAGTGGAGGGACAAGATAAATTAATGAAATTGTGACTTAAACCATACTCTGTCCTACACTCATCCTATTTTAATTCACATCTTTGACAAGATTTATTTCATTTTTTTTTAATATCACATCAGATATTTCATTTTTTTAATATCACATCAGATTTATTTTTTCCAGAAAGGAGTTGATTTGTTTTTCTAAAGGGATAATAAAATATCTCTGTATTAAGTTAGTTATTAAAGATATGAGTTTCGCCCAAAGCAACTCTGAAGGGTAGTTTAAAATTAAAGTGAAGGAATGTATGTAGCATGCAATAATATGGGGCTCTCTCAAGTCAGATACTGTATTGACACTAATACAGTTTTCATTTCTTAGGACAGAAAATTGTTTAAGATATGAATACTACCTTAGTAAAAAATATCTGCTACAGCTGGGTAATTGCCTCTATTTTGTCAAGTATTGCACTATTTTTGGAGATTGTATTGATTTAATATCTTTAACTACTATTCTTGCCTTGCTAGTTTTTTAATTGGTAGTTGCTTTATCCATACTGACATGATAATAATTATCTTGGTTTTTTGCTGAAAGATTGTTGGGTGGTTACGTACATTCTGTCTGGATTTTTAATTTGGTGGATCCAAAAATTGGAGTGTGGGTCTCATCCTGCATTGTAGGGAACTTGAATGGAAGTCAGTGGGAGATAAGCATCCACTGCCTGATACTGTTGATTCATCACCTGGATGAAAGCTAGAAGAAATATCTTCAAAACCTGCTTCAGCAAAACATTAATAAATAAGTACAAATTTCTGTTGTGTTCTATTAGTGAGCAATGTGAATTGTGCCATTTTGCAGGCATGTTTGGTTTTGTTTTTTCTATGAGTTCACTGACAATTAGGCTGTCAATACTAGCATGACTGCAAATGGGCACACACTTCATTGTAGAATTGTAGGGACTGCATTAGCATAAATGAACAGTATATTGATTTTGCCGCCACACTGCCCCCTGAATAGGCTGCTGGCTTTCTGAATCCATGAGCACAGCCAGATTCTTTAAAGTGTGTACTCTTCTGTGGCAATAAAAAATAAGCTTAATGCTTAACCACACTGAAGAGGTGTCGGCCTTGAAAGAACGAGGTATTATGAATGCTATCACCACAGACAGTTGCAACAAACAGTGTGGGAGTCACAATTATGGGTTCAAGAACCCACTTTTCTCCCACGCACACTCATCTCTTGTCACACTCTCTTTCAACAGTTGAAAATTTCAATTGTTTCTCAGAATATCCTTCTGCTGAGGAGATTAATACAAATATTAGCAGCAACCCCTATCTGTTATCCACATTTGTTCACAGCCCAATTTAAGGTATAGATTTATATGCTGATCAACATATGGGAGTTAAGGTCATGAAAGAGACATTACTTCAAATAATGCAATAGACTGCTTCTGAACCCAGGGCTTTTGAATTATACCTTATTATACCTTAATTTATGCACTTTATAGTTAGATTGGTTTCATTCAGGAGAATTGGAGAAGTGCTGGAGAGATTGTCTATTTTAACTGAACGTGAAATTTCCCCCTCTATGGATTCCCTATTTCGTTCAGGGGTTACTGCCTTCTTCAGGAAGTGGTGTAATTTATATTATGTATTGTAATTTATGTTTACGATTTAAAAGCATTTGGTATTTCTCTTCTTCTCTTAAAGTGTATGTGTTTTCAGTAGTTCAAATAAGGGATCTTCAGAATTTTTTACATGAGTAATGTTATTTTTCCAAGGCTATGTGGTTTCAGTTTACCTGGCTAAAGTCTTGTGTAATTGTAATTAAAACAGACATACCTTGTTGTGGCCCAGTCAAATTAAAACAAGACACCTTCTTATGGAAAATTTTGATATCCTTAGTCACAATCAGTAATTGTTGCTGAAATTAGTAATTAAAAGAAAAATTTCCTGCATTCCAGTGCCTCGGGCACCTAACCTCTTTCGAGCAATAACTTTTAGAGGCAATGCAGGCTTGAATTTTCTCATGCCTTAGCTGCAAATGAGCCATGAGCATTCAGCAGCCGATAATTTGGCCCTGTGAGTTGTGGTTTCCTTAAAGAACATGTGCCAATTAAGCAAGATGAACCTCAGAGCTGTCAACAGTGCAGTGATGATGTACCAAATGGTTATAGTCATCAGCTCTTCTAGGAAATAATAGGTGTTTTGAAGAACATAGTCTGACAAATCTGTACTTTGTGGGATCAAGTGCAAAGGAATAAGTCAGAAATTGAAAGCGAGTGAACCAGAAGTAAATCTTGTTAGCTTTATGAGTCTCATCATAAGCTTCAGTCAGCCTAATGCAGTGAACACAAGCCTTCAATGTGTGCTTAAGATAATGAGAGCCAGTACTTGCTCAGACTTGTGGTCTCATCACTAATCTGCGTCAGTAATGCTTGAGAATCAGAGTACAAGAGGCATCACAGTCAAGAGTAGTTGTCATCCCTTAGAAACCTTAAAAAACCAGTGACCATGTCTGTACTGCCAGTTAAATGTTTTATCCTTTTTAGGTTCTCAGACCTAAAAGTATCTGTATCTGTAAGAGGAGATCCCTTCTTTTTTTGTTTGTCTTTCTCACCTCTTTTCTGTCTTTCTCTGTTTTTACTGATATAAGGATCTGGAAGCAAGACAATTAAACAGCTCTTGTAGAGGTAGAAGAATGAAAAGGAGCAGCTGCTAATTTAATTGAAATGGGAATGTGGCCAAAGATCTGAGATAATAATTGCAGCAATTCTTCTGAGAGCTCTCAGGCACATCTTTACACCACAGAAAAAAATTTCATGGGGCAGTTGAAACCATGCTGAGCTTGAGTTAATCGAACCAATTGAGGAGGCATGTCTGAAATGTGCCACTTAGAACACCAGCATAATTTTTTAAAAAAAGAGGAAACTCAAAGCTTAGTGATTTTTTAAAAACAATTTTAGGGCTATGACATGATATTGGAATACATAGTAATCAGAAATTAATGGAGAGTTATCAAGTGATTGTATTATTTAAAGATATAAAAGATCTGTGTTCAGCTTCAGAAGAAAACAGAAGATACAGAAAGATGGAAATTTACTTACAGTTCTGAATCTTGTAGCAATTCAGATAAAGTGAATTTTGCATAACTTCAGGTCTGAGTTGAGCTCCCTTACTGTGTCTGTAACAAAAGTTGCCAGTTCATCCAGTAACACAGATTTTTTTGGTGTTGCAGAAATGTGCTGCCCTCTTTGGCTGCGAACAGTAGGAGAATTGATAAACTGATAAATCTTCATTGTAAGAAACCCTGAAACACTTTTCATCCAGGCTATTCATTTCCTCAGTGAGTGTCACAGCCTGGTAGCAGAAACCACTGCAATACCTGGTGATGCATGGAGGGAGGGACAAAGGGTGGTGAAGGGAGAGCTTTTACCCATCTAATCCAGCCACAACTCACTTCTTCATGACAGGAGCATTTTAACATATGTTTTTGGAGGAATCAACACAAGGAGATATCTATATGCTGGTATTTCCATCATTAGACTGTATAACTAATCTTAGGATAGATGAAAACAAATAAAAGCGAATGCTACCCTTCCTGCTAAATCTTTTAATTTTGACAGAAAATTATATTTGTGATTAAAGGTTTTGGAGTTGGTAGCTTGGTTTTGCTTTTGGTTTTGATTTCAAAGAATGCTAAAGATTCTGTGAAAAGCTTTTAGTTTCCATTAAAACCTCAAAAAAGTTTCTGAAACCTTTATACTTGGGTGCCTCTACCATATAATTTCCTGGAATTTGAAGAGCAGTTTATTTGTGGTCTCATTCTCTAGTCAATACATGTTCCTTTTATGTCCTGTTCTAAGTTTTCAAAAACACAGTCCATGAGAATGTATTGTGTCCTTGGGGAATCTGGCTTAAAAAGGGGAATGGAAATGGAAAGTATAGGAGTGACACCAAATGAGCCTTGGGGGAAAGTGGTGACCAACTTCTGGTTGACCACAGTCATGCCACGCAGGGTTTAGTTCTGCCCTGGACAGTGAGTTTTTACAAAAAAATGATTAGAGGACAGAGATCTCCTCCATCATAAAGCATGGATGAGTAGTGAATGCTTTAGATCCATGTCCCCAGTACAATGACGAGAGAAATAGAGTAAGATAGTAGCAAACTGCTATTCCTGAGAAAAAGAAGGCAGACAGGACCCCATTCCTTTGCTGGAATATTCCTTATTTGATTAGACCCCTACTTGAATACTTTCAAGAAACTGTCATTGCAATTGAAATAGAAATAAATTTAAAACTTTTCATCTGGACTATATTCTGGACTTGTTTGACCAATATGAGAGGCTCGATAATAATCTTTAAATGCTTTCTCTTTTGGGGAAAATCAAGCCCATCTCTCTGTGTCTCAATGGACTGCCTCAGGGAAATGTCCCACATAATTTTTAAGTACTAATAGCAGTATAATTAGAAAATATTTAGTCTTTCCACCATGAATGCCTTCATTTACAAAGAGAAATATGGCACCAGTGTGGAGACTGGAAAAATAAAAAGAACTCTGTGTGTTCTTTTTAAGAAAAGAAGCTTAATTTAAATAAAATTAAACCTGATATAAAAAGCCTTAAGGCCTTTAAAAATATTTTCTTTTTTATCCTGAGTATGTTGTATTTTTATAGCAGTTTCAGAAGAATCTGTGTTTCTGGTTGCCACCCTTTGATATCCACTTCATTATCCTTTCTGAATGGAAAGAAAATAGAATATATTACTGTGATCTCTATGGCTATTGCACCCTTGCAAAATCAGGATTTCAATACCACACCAAATTATTCCAATTAAAAGTTAGGATATACTTTCAAAGGTCCCATTTAAGATTGGTGTCTAGTCTCATTCTTTGATTATAGAGAACACCAACAGTAAATCAAGTGTGAAAACACTGCTAAATGGAGGCATAAGTGTATAAACTTTTCTATGGTATCTTTTCAGGGTTCATTTTTAATGCCTAGCCACAGGAATCTGGTGCTGTTTGAGATTGTCCAGGTCTTCTCCAGACCAACAGCTGTGGCCTCTGGTAGGAATGCAGATTGTCTGTCTTCTGCCAGCCTTGTGCAGATGTCTCAGTGCATCTCCAGTGGCAATTGGTGTCAGTGTTTGGGCAAGTGAGCTGAGTTCCCATGCATTTGTTCTGATTTTGCCACTGTTAGTGTTTTCTGTGCTTTTTATATGCCTAGCAATAAGTATGCTTTAGTAATTAACTTAATGTCACATCTGATAGGAAAATAGTGTACACACAGATTTAGAGTGCTTCAAGTCTGTCAGTAGCTCTACATGTCACCTTGTGAAACTGAAACTGCATGAACAGAGTCATACTGTTGTTTGTTCCTACTGTGTCTGGCCAGCACGATGACCACAAAGATTTGTTGTCAATCTTCTGGGCCTCAATTATAGGTTATTGCTGATATGATCAGGTGCAAGTTATTTTTATCATCTGCATTCATTTACCCCTATTTCAAGAGTGGCATGCAAATAAACACACACACTTTTCATTATGTGACTGAATATGACTTAAGTATATAGTTTTTTAGAAAGTACAGAAGGAAAAGTGGAGGACAAAGATAGCAGGCTGTTCTGGAGGTGTATGATTATTGGGGAGAAAGAATTTTCAGACAAAAAGCATCTAAAATGGAGACTAATAATCGCTCTGAATCCAAGCTCTGAGTTACAGGAGCTGTCAGTGTAAAGTGGTAGAGTTGGTCCTGACTGCCCAAGCTGGGTTTCTAAAGGTCTTTAGATGTGTCTGGGTCCCTCCCAGTGGTGAGGGTGATCCATGGGAAACCAAGACACTGCCTATTGCTGGCAGGGACCTTTGTGGTGAGCCCTTGCCTGTTTCTCACTGACACCTAGAGGTTTCCAACAATACAATTTACTCTTTTCACAGGGAAGAGCATTGTAAGTGTGCTGAGGATCTTTGATAAAAGAGAAAGCAAGTAGAGTTACACTTGTTTCCTGTCTCTAAAACCACTTTCTGATGATGCAGGTTGCTCTACTGCAACCCAGCAAGCCAGGAAAACTAAGGCAAAGTTTCTTGAAACATGTAGAGGGGAAAACAAAAAAGGTCATCATTATGGATTTATCTTTGTTTTGTTCCTTTCTGGAAATCTGTTGAGGGAAAAACAGCACCAGGACTTCTATGCCCATACCTTGAGGTAGAGAGCCCTGAGTTGTCTTGCAGGGTTTTATTTCCTTCCTGTGTGGCTGCCATCTGCAGTAATCAAACTCAATCAGCAGAAGGAGTCAACTGCTTTGCATTAACTATTGTTCTCCTGACTGCAGTATTTTGTAATAGATTTCTAAGATCTGCACTGACTCATACAATGCATATCTAATCAAAAGTAAATCAAACTGCATACACTGACTTGATATGACAGAAAAGCCTTTACAAGAGCAGAATAGTGACACTGGTTTTTAAAAAAGATTTTGTAAAAACAGTTGAGTGTTTTGTTGGCATATATTATTGTATGTCTTTAGATTATACTTTTAATTTTTAATTTGTGTTTTTATTCGAGGTGATTTGACTCCTTAAAATTTTCATGCAGTTAAAAATTTCATACACTTAAGCAGAACTGGAGTTCATACATATTCATAGTTTGAAGAACTATGCTAACAACAGTTCTTTGTAATTTTAGGCAGTCTTTATCAATTTTCACCAGCATTTTAAACCGATTATGTAAACCTATGTTTCGAAAATTGCTGTAAATCTGGTCATCACTACTACAGATATCTTTGCTCTTTTGACACTTTTATTTGAATTGTGGGTCAGCAATATAAAGAATAATGATAAAATAATATATCATATTAAGTAATAATAACCTTTTATAATATTAAAATTGTTTTTAATTATAGTTTAGCTATAAATTTGATCAGTGAATTAGTGTCTACAGAAATGACACCAGTGTAGTAAATAAAGAGTTGTAACTGGCTCGTTACTGTAGATATCTGCATAAGCTTCAAAACCTGCCCAATAAGCCAATTAATTCCCCTTAACATGGCACAGCAACTTCATCTACTGAGTTACTGATCTTTGAGGTGGCTTCAGTGGCTGTGGTTTCAGACCAAGGTGCTGGGCAAACAGGGTTGTATTATGCATTGAATGTATTATGCATTATGTATATGCTTTCTGTATGTAACAGACCCAGAATGTCCCCATCCCACAGAAATAGGTCCTACAGCATTTCAGGAAGCTTCAGCTCTTGACTCATCTAGATTCTTTTCAGTTCCAAAGGGGTTGAAGCAGATTTTTTTTTTTGAAAAAGAAGAAGCTCTTGAGTCCCTAGTCATGATCACTGTGAGGATTTGCACAAGTATTCAAATACTGCCTCCCGAGGTACACTGTTCCTTAATCCCAGAACTTTTGGGGAGACGCACCTTACAGTGTGATAATTTTTCTTCTAGATGGTTCTTGCCAAATATAAACAAAAAATATCAAATCCATAGGCAGCCCTGAGGGGGTAACTCTAACCCTCTCAATCTTTCAAAAGATTCTCCTTGTCTGTTAATAAGCAATGCTTATACAGAATTTTTTAAGTGTTCCCTGAGCATTAGTCCCCACAGCAGCCTCAGAAATTCTAGAACATTATCCCCATTGTTTATATTTGAGAAGGTCTGCCTCTGAACTTGTCACAGCATCATACTAGATTCCCAATCCCATCTGCTCTCTTACAGAAGTCCTGCAGTCTGCTGTGTCTTACCAAAGCTTTCTGGTCAGGATGTGCACATTTGATGCAATCAAAACAGTGAAAGATAGGAGGGCTGCAGATACTGTTTCCTGTATTTCCTGAGGTTTTCTTGTGGGCTTTTTTCATGGTTGTAAGATAAGACTGTTATCCCTTTCATCATAATAAGAAATTAATCATAATTACGTAGTCTGGAGATCATGGAGATTTCCCATCAGTCAACATTTATGCTAAGTTAGCTGGCTTGTTTCTGGATTATTGCCTCTTTCAGATTCTCATTTTCCTTTGACACTACTCAGTAAAAGAAACCTGTCATAATGTCAGAACAATTAAGTGGTACAAAATTAATCTAGATTACAATAAAAAAAAATCAGTGCTCTTGTTATTAAGTTATAGAGGAGTTTTAATGAGAAAGAAAACAACTAATATATGCAACAGCCACCAAAGAAAGCAAATCATTAGTAGATTTTAATACCCTCTTTATATTAATAAATCTAAAGCAAATCATTATCTGAAAGAAATAGAAATATATTATTTTAACTAAATTTCCACAGGAATTTTACTTATTTTCCTTCCGTGGGTAGTAATCTGTATTAATTATCTTCAGTTCGGCTACTCTAATGGAAGCAGTGGAATTTTTCTGTGAAATACCATCTGAAGACTAACAGAAATGACAGTACTCTGTTACTAAATTGCTTATACTGTGGCATAGTGACTTTAGAAACAATATAAAGCATGATGTAGTTTTAAAATCCCTGATGTGTTGTAGCATGATTTTCCTAAAGCAAGCAGTAATTCTTGAGATGGAATTGTGTGAGTGTGCATCATGACATAGCATGATTTATCCAGCAAACCATTTCTCAAGATCATAAAAAAACAATCCCCAAAATATTAATAGAAATATTTTATTAACTGACTGGTTTATTCTGTACACATGGGAAATCCCACTGGATTTTCTGCCAAGTCATCTCTACACCCATTGTACCAGTGTACACTCATTGGTTGGTTATCTTGTTGAATCCAAACATTAATTCCTTGGGAGCTCCTGGATGTTCAAAACTGATAAAACATTTGCATACATTTCAGGACAATTGGGCCAAAATGGATATTTGACCATGTAGGTATGGCTTTGTTTTCCTGTGATTTGGTTCCCTGTTGCCACTGCAATTAATTCACAATTCTACACTGATCAACGATAGCAATACAAAAATGTTTTCAATATACTTTAATGTTGCCATGCATACACCATTGAGCAGGAACTACTTAGACCAATTTAGTGGAAAAGATTTAATTTATATTGCTATTTTTAGATATTATCTGAATGTTACTATTTTGGAACAGCAGGAACATTATATCACCATTAGTTGAGAGACTTTAATGTAAATTCAGCTAAAATGTGTCTCATCTTTAAAGAATCAGCAGTGCCTTCTTTACTTTTACAAAAATCCAGTTTTTGTAAAAAAAAGGTTTCATCTTATGCTTCTTTGATTTTGATGCCCTATGTTGTAATAGACTTCAGAATAAACAACAGCACTTTCTCCTTGCTTGCTAAAAGCTGATTTAAGGAGATTATTCTGAATTCCCTACACGTGGAAATGAAAAGATTCTTCCTTCCACCTCGAGAGACATTTAATTGCTGAAGTGTGTCTCCTGTGTTTTTGTAAGTGGTGCTTAATGATTATTTATTATTACATTTGCACACATAAGCATGCATATTTATTGCACTTTTTTAGACCTTATTAGCTCTGTTTAAGCAATTAAAAAAACAGAGAGTAATTTAAAAAACAGCAGCAACAAAAAAAACCCCAAGTTAAACAAGCAAAAAACAAACAAAAAAAAAGACAAACCAGCCCAACCCAAAACTAAAAAAGAGACTATTGATATAATTGAGATTTAATAATGAAGACACTTTTGCACCTCCACCAAGAAATTTAAATTTATAGTTTTACATGTCTATCAGATATTTTAGACTAATACTCAGAACAGGTAAAATGAAGGTATTTCTTTGAGAAAAGTATCTAGTCTGTGCTATCACTTTTTAAAATGCACAATTTCCAGAAAACCAGAATTTTAGAAAAATAATAATCCCTAACTGTGAAGTAAACATGAATGTGGTTCAGATATGCAACATAGAGAAGTCTGAGAGTTATCATTCCAGAGCACAGAAATCCCTACTGTATAAAGGTACCTTTTTTGCAATATTACTACTTATTAAATTCTACCCTTAAGTCACAAATTCATCTTCTGCCAGCAAGCTAGAAATAGCAGCACAGTTGCCTGGGAGTGAATAAATTTTATTTGGATGAAGTTTTATTTCTCTAGTACATTTTTAAGCTAACTTTTTATTTTTATAGACGAAGGGAGTGAGGAGAAGACTAAGACTAGAATTCCTCAAAACAAGTGTTTCGTTCAGAAGTGCACTGGCTGTGAGGGCCTTGCATAAAGAAATCATTCACACATGCCCTGGTAAGCTGGAGTTCATTGAAGTGACACTGGGCTGCCCATAGCAGTTCTAGCCCACAGGCAAAACATTCTTCTGGCAAAATGCTATCAAATTCCCACTGACTCTGTTCACTTAAAGAGCAATTCATAAGTGCCTTGTGTTTTTAAAAAAGGAGAGTAGCTCTATGTTCTTGACACCCTGAGATGCCCAGCCCTGGATAGCAAAATGTATTTCCTCTCACAATAGGAAATAAATGACAAAGAATTTTGTGAAATTCTTTTTTTATAATGAAATATGTTAATGAAATACTCTGCATGAAGAGATCTCACTGCATTAAAAATAAGCTGTCCTCCATGGATATGGCATCTAAGGGGTAGAAAAGCGCATTACAACAAAATGGATTCCTTTGTTCAACATTTTTTATTGTTATTCACCTGGCTGAGGGCTCTTAAGTGGGAGATGAAGAATTTAATGTTCCCTCTGTTTGTTTTTATCTCTTTTTTTATTTACAGTTGTAATATGTGGAGCCCAGACCATCATTTTTATATGAGAACATCTCCAGAACATGAGATAAAACATTCGAGAACATCATTTGAATTACAAAACTGGCAAACATGGGATTTATTTAAAAACCTATGATATGTAAAGAGCAGCAATTCTGTCTCTCATGTTCACATGTGTAAGCAAAGGTTAATCTTATTTCTCTTTAAGTAATCTTTTTAGACAACAAATTCCAGTTATTTGTGCACAACAGTCCTCGTTGAATTAGTAATTATGACATTCCGTACTTTAATATACCAATGTCAAAGTATATGGATCTTTATTGTTTTAAATGGGAGAGAAAGTTGGTATAGGTTTGGGTTTGGTCGGGGTTGTTTTGTTAGTTTGCAGTAATTTATAGTGGTAATTTATTCTTGGTTTGTCCCTGAACGATGACTAATCTGTCATACATCTGTAACAAGTTCTGCACACTAAATCACTTTTTCGAGTGGTACCAATATTAGGGTACAGCTTAACTCTGGAAACAGTGGAGGGTATTTGAAGTCACTGAAGTTTTGTACCTTGTAATTCATTAGAAAGTTTCATGAGGGATTTTGCTTGGGCCACAAGATAAATAGGATATGAATTAAAAGCTGGTATTTACACTGGTCATTTTCCCACCCTGTCAGTGCAGCATTACATTGAGTGTGAATTTCCCATCACATTCTCCCAGTCTGTACACTGTCATCTTCTCCACACCTGTCTCACAGATGACTAAATTCTCACCTCTTGTCCTCCAGCTTTTTCCTTATCTCTTCGTTGCTGTTGTCCTGGGCCATTTTGTCATCATTATTCTTTCTCTGTGCTTCATTAACTCCTCTCCTCCTTAGAGCACCCTCCTCCAAATTCCTAACATGGCCTCAGCTCCACTGCTACTTCCTCTGTTCCTTGTCTGCTACCTGTTGATTTAGAAATCTCATGTCAGATATTTTTAGAATTTTGTTTTATAAAAATTAAGTTAATTTTTTTAAAAAGTAAAAAAATGTAAAGCAATCAGTCTTAATGATATGCTTGATACCAGTTGGGAGCCCCACTGTATTTGTAAATCATACTGCTTGCTGCAGCCTGGCACTGACCTGACATGCTGCCCTCTGGGTGCACATGGGCCCCACTGACACTCTGTGTAGAACTCTGGCCATTTCCACAGTCAGATCTACTTCCCACCCATGTATCGTGGCTAGGAGGATGACTTCATGTAGAGAGCTGGGCTGGTGTCTAAAACTCCTGTGGGGGTCACTGCCCAGGCATGCTCAGCATCTTTATTCCAGGCCACAAGCTCTCACTGCTGGCCACAGGAGTGGGCAGCGCCAGGATCGGGTGTTGTCCAGCTGTCCAGCAGCGGATATCCGGAGTGCCACTGCCCTTAGTGCAGCATGAGCCCTCTCTGAGCAGCAGGATTGCCTCCTGGCAGGGGCAATGGGAAAGGCTTCAGGTTGCAGGGCTGGCAAGCTGTGAACGCTTTTGACTTGGCAGCATTGCAGCCAAAGGGACACTTGGTCCTGGGGAAGCAGGCACAAATGCCATGCTGCACTCCTCAGAGTTCACTGGCAATGCTCTTCATAGCTCTTGGGGCCAGAGGTGGGCTGAGGATAAAACTATGGTGCCAAATTCTCTTTTCCTACTCCATTTGCTTGCTGCATCTGTTTGCTCTGTAATTCCTCATTTGATTGACTTTGTTGGATTCAAATTTCATTTGATGCCATCTGATGTTGGGTATTTCGAAAGACGAGAACCAGATACTTTTTTCTGTGGTGTAACTCCTTTGTGGAAGGGTCCATGATGAAGTCAGGCTGCTTGAGTTCTGAGCATTGTGTAATTGCCATTGAAAGTTCCTATACTTACCAGAGCTATTAACTCTTAATAAGTTTTACACCATCCAAGTTCCTGAGAGTCACTGATGGACTTTTACAAATCACAGAAATAGATTATTTTGTTGATACAGTGCAAACTTTAGCTTTTTCAGTAAGTTTTTCTTCATTACTCTAAGAGGCTTACAAATCACTACTACTTTGCAGTATCCATTTTCTTGTGAGGTACTGATTTTAGTGTGCTTAGCTACATTGAAATTTTCCATGTAGATATATGGGAAATATAGCAGGTTATATTTATAGGAGTTTATTTGCTTACTCATTTCTCCTTGAAACAGAAAAACCCTTATGAGCAATACAAGCAATCTCAAAGAGACATCTGATACTCATCTAAATAGCTGTCTGCTGCTCTTTTACCAACCCATATCTCTGATAACAGAGATTTCATAAGGGGATTCCATGGGAGCTATAGCTGGAAATTATTCATAAAAGCATATTGAGTGCCACCAGGCTAGGACCAACATTACAGGTTGCCCTTTTCCATTGTCTAAGTGGTAATTCCTCATTATTCATTTCAGGAGAAATGGTGTCCTGTCTTACAATGTAGAAAAAATAAGATCAGTAAGTAATGCCAAAGTATTCCATAAAAGTGATGTGATTAATGCTCTTCTCACTGGAACTGCTGATGGAAGTAAAGCCTTACTCAATTTCCCTGTGGAGACACAGTGAACCAATGTCTTCAGCAATAATTTTTAAGCAGGGAGCTTTCTGCTTATCTCAGCTGTCTCGTATAGTCATTCAGAATGCACATTAAATAGTTGGGAAGAGGTTATAATGTGGGTGGATTTTCCCTAAGTCACTGAGGCTTATTTCACTGAAAACAGGTTGTGGTGAAGCTCTTTCCCTTTTTCCCATCTGAGATTATTTAAGCTTCTCCAACTTTATTTTTGTTTTATATAACTAATGCCAGATAATGTGACACCTCCTTAATTGAGTGCAAGTAGTTCTGTGTTCCTCATGCCTTTTATTGGTTTTGGCCAACCACCAGCCACAGACAGTTGCTATATCTATGGCAAATATCAGCTCAGATAGTTGACAAGACTCAAAGCATTTCATTAAGTTGTTATTGCAAGTTAACTTTTTGGTTCCTTTAACTTGAGCATTTTTTTCTGTGAGAAATCATAAAGGAACACTGAACAGCTCTTCTTTTTTACCTGTCATTATTTTAAACACCTACCACATGAGAAGGCAGTAAGGCTGAAAACATTTTTTAATGTAGGAAATTTAGCTACAGAAGGCAATATAAGCTCCTGTTCACTAATAAGCCTTGCAGTTTGTGTTGCCTCCTACTGGGGCAGTTAATGTGCTGAAGATGGTTGGTGACAAAATTGAGCATTGGCACAGGGCAGCCTTTCACCCCAGTACTGCATGCTGAGCTCTCATACAGTCTTGGCTCAACCTCCTGCTTGATGGCCTCTGCCTCTTTGTCTTGCTAGTTGTGATTTCTCCAAACTATTGACTAATCCCATACGCCTAAATGGCTAGTTCCTCTTGCTCAGCTTTTCATTTGCTTTATTGGGAATCAAAAATGTAGGTGAAGCTTTTGCATATGGAATTCTGAAAACCAAAGCTGAAATTTTCTTAGAAAATAATTTTCTTATCAAAATAAGTCATTTCCAATCTGCTATATGCTGAGAAGAAAACAAGCAGACACACGTAGGGTGAAAACACAGTATATGTCTGCAAACTTTTGGAAATAATAGAACCAGTTTTTGCATAGGCTTTCACCATTTTGTAAAAATATGGTTATTTGCAAGCAGGCTTCTGTGTGCTGTAAAGCAGTGTAGAGTGTACAAGCAAGTAGTGATGCCCTTTTTATTTGTACCCCTTCTAGACCTTCCCTTCTCTATAACACAAGGTCTGTCACTGAGTCTTTTAAGGCTCAGTCCTATATATTATAAGCAGCTGGAAAATTTCACACACCCACTGAAGGTTCCAATGAACACAAAATACCTCAGAACAGATGCCAATAAGAGATATTTTTAGCAGCTCTTGTCACAGTTGCTGTTTTCCTCCTCCATGACAGCTAATGAGCTTTGAAAGACTTTGGAGAAATTGTGCATCCTGCAGAAAAAGCCTAAGAATGCCTCTCCCTTCTTTAACATGGGCAGGAAACATTTGCTTGGGGTCTATCTGAAGCTTTATAACAAACCATTACAGACTCTATGCTGCTTATATGGATTGCATTGCAGACCTCTATTTCATAGATTAATTTCCGTGCATGACAGTTCATTGTTTGTTTGCTCTGTAATATTGGCTCCTAGAGATAGTATTATTATAAACAGACCTTGACTGAGTGAACAGTTTTTACTAGTAGTTAATGTAATTTTCTAACATTTTCTTGGCTTTGGACAATGCAAGAAAATCCATTCCATACATTTTCGACTTAAGTTGAAGTTGTTTATAATTACAATAGAAAAAAAATCTAAAAATGTTGCTGACTGAGTGGAAGAAAGTCATCCTTATGTTGGGGTTTCTTATTCTTTCTCCCTTACCTTGCACTATTATATTGCACAGAATGTAGCATGTTCCATTCCCAGGAGAAAGCCAAACCGATATCTAATGTGTAACCAGCTGGGTGTTTACCCTTCATCATTCATACTGACAAGACATGAAAGGAAGAAATAGAAAAAGAAGAAAATCTAAGGTTGTTGGAGTAGTTGTTCCTTTTCATCTTAAAAAATGCAAGTTCACAAATTCAAGTGACTTAGGAAAAAAGCTGCTGCATACTCTCTCAACTTATTTGCTGTTTTTTATAATATATGTTTACAGAAATTAATGACTGACACATTGAGATGTGTGGCAATTAGCCCACTTTTCTGTAGAAATAGGTTTAGTTTTCTTGTGGTTCCTGAAGAACAGTCACTGAGTGTACAATGACAGAAAGCACTGCATGGATCTCCTTTCGCTAGTCCAGGCTGAAAGTTGTTTTACAGTTTAGTTGAGTATAGAAACCTGTGTAAACTCAGAGAACAATATCTCACAAGATCTCAGAAGATGAGTGGAACTGAGTCAGAGAAGAACTAAATCTCAAATGGCTGGGTGATGACACCCTTTATATAAGGCTGAGAGAACTGGCATTGTTCAGCCTGGAGAAGAGAAGGCTTCAGGGTGATCTAATTGCAGACTTCCAGTACCTGAAAGGAGCCTGCGAGATGGAGAGTCTATTTGTATACTAGGGTGTGTAGTGACAGGACTGAAAACTGAAAGACAGGACTTAGGTTGGATATTAGAAAGAAATTCTTTATTATGAGGGTGGTGAGACACTGGAAAAGGTTGCCCAGAGAAGTTGTGGATGCCCCATCCCTGGAAGTGTTCAAGGTCAGGTTGGATGGGGCTCTGAGCAACCTGGTCTAGTGGAAGGTGTCCCTGCCTGCCCATGGGGAGGAGGGGGTTGGAACTAAATGATCTTTAAAGGCCCTTATAACTCAGGCCATTCTATGATTCCATGATTTTATAGCTTTTTATTACACCTGTGCAGGGGGATCCTGTGGGATCAGAAGGCTGCATCCTGGAGGAGAACTGCCCACCATCTGGCAAGGGATTTTGAACACACTGTTTATTCTTTCTCAAATGGCTTAGATACAATATGTATTTCCTGACAAGCATTCTTTAGTAAAAGAAATAGGTAACTCTATATCAAACTTTTTTTTTCCCTCTTCAAGTCTAGTATTCAAATTGTTGCTGAGAAACATAGTAGGATCTTTGGCTCTGAGTTTATGGTCAGGAAACAAGCTTAGCAGCCTGGGGATTCCCTGCTTCAATTGCATTTCTCCATACTGTTCATTCTCAGACATTACTTTATCATGACTGCAAAACCTCAAAACCTTATTTACTCATATCTAGAAACTTTATTTCCCTGTTGTTAGGGGTTTTTTTCGTTCGGTTTTTTTTTTTTTTTTTTTTTGCACTCTTTGTCTTCTCTTTGCAGTCTTCAGAAATCTGTTTTCTGTTGATTTCAGGAGTCATTAGCTCATCTGCACTGCATTTTGAACTGATTTGGCTGGGAACAGTTTTCTTAAAGTTATCTTTCCTGGGTGCTAGCAAACCAAGAGCTTTGGGTGGTCCTGCATACCTGTATCAAGCTTCATCTACAGAAGTATACTCAGCTGGCCAGGGTGGAGGGCATCCATACGATTCAATGTTTGAATGCTGTTAGGGCTGTTTCTGCCAAGACTGACTGGATCTCTCACAGATAAATAAATAGAAATCCTGTATAATGCTGGCTTTGGCTAAAGATGTGGGGTGGTCAGAGGAGATGGGGGTCAGGTTGTGGGTCCTTCTAGTTGTGTGGTAAGAGAGTGTGGGACATCAGGGGTATAGAGTTGAGCTCCAGCTTCTGGCCCAGGCATTTTCAGGTCCATTTGTAGGGTACATTTCTGCACTCACCAGGATGGACTCTCCTAGGTAGGGACTGGTTTCAGATGTGGGACTCCATTGCTGTCTGACCGTGGCTCATCATACCTAGGCACATGAACCCTTCTTGAGACATGCTTGTGGGAGAATTGGAAACTTCTTCTATTGGAAGGAACTTGTAGGAGATGGACACTTTAGTTCCTTAGCTGTCCACCTGGTAAATGTGTCACTAGAAGCACCAGGCTCATCTGCCTGCTCAGGTTTTGAATATGTAGCCAAAACAGAGATTTTGCTTTCTTTAGCACTTGAAAGGAATTTATTTTGTTGTTGACTGTTACACCACATTACCATTTGGCCATTGCTGTGGAACAGCAGTATGTGATGTCTTCAGTTATTTCTCTCTTTGTCCAGGACCAGGCCATCAGTGCCAATCTGCTCTTTTTTGCTTTTTTTTTCTGTCTCTTGCCTAGTATCTTTATTGTTTCTTCATTTTTTAAATCTTCTTTGTTGTTCTGTTGCTTTTTAAAATGTTTTCTGCTCTTTACCACCTGTGATATTCAGCAGTTAGGCTCTTTATTCCATATCATTTATAATTATAAGAGGACACCTGAATTCTTACAGCAAATTACCAGTGAAATATACCAAACCATAGACAGTCTTGCTAGAGTTTATGAGAAAATTTTAGAAAACTTTTCTTTTAAATATTTCCATATGTTCATTTTCAATGCAACTATTTTCTTGTTCAGTGTCAGGAATATTAGCTATTATGGTTAACTATTATGAATGGCTAACCACTGCATTACCTGCCATACCTTGAGATTTTTAGTAAAACCTGGAAATTACTTTTGTGTCTACATCAGCCTATTCCATTGACCTTCTGTCAAGATCTTGACTTTTTTGCAGTCCTTTAGCTGCCAAATGTCGGCTATGAAGTGATTAGTTTTCTGATAAATCCACTGTTGGCCTTGGTAATGAAAAAAATTCACTGGATTTCCATCTCTAAAGAGTAGCATTTGAATAGGGATACACATTCTGGTGAATTTTGCTTAGATACAAACTAATTTAATCATTCTGTAGCATTACTACTTATTAAAAAAAAAAAAGGTAAACTTTATAAAGAGAGACATTGATCACAATGAAAAAAGGGAAAAAATACTAATTACTGTTCCCTTCTTCAAAAATGCTTTCCTTTGAATAAATGCAGTCATGTCAAATTGTGGATAGAGAATGCATTGACTGTTTCTTATCATATGTAGGTAATTCTTCTTTTTAAAGGGTAAAATTGTTAATTTTCTGAAACTACTGGCAAATGTGAATGTTTAATGAAAATAATTTTGGCACTGTTGATTTCCTCAATGCACATCCATATGTCAGCAAGTGTGATCCAAGATGCCTGCATCTCTCCAGCATCACATTTTAGCCACCATTTTACAAAAGCTGAACCAAACCAGCAGGACTAACCTAGGCTTGTTTCCATGACCAAACTGTGTGAAGAGAATATAACCCCTTTTTATTTATGTGAGTTTATTTAAGATTTCCCATCTAAATAAGTTTTTGAAATGCAGAGTATGCATTTAAATATAGCAGGGCTTCAGAATTTTAGCTTTTTTCTCTCTTCAGCAGCAGCTGGGTATCTCCCCTTTATATTCCTGGGCAAATGTGGGGTGAAACTGTTGTATGTAAAGATTTTTAGGTTTTATAAGGTGTTTTTAAAGCCTGCACCAAGGCTACTTATGCTTCTATGAACTAAGCCTGATATTTACCTTCCATACTAGCAGAAGACTTAAATATTCTCAGGAAGAACATTAAAAATTTTATATTGTAAATGTAGTGCCTTAGAGCTGTTGTCCTTTAAAAACAAGAAACAGTGGTGGCTGTGTTTACTTTAAGCATGGAGAAAAATTACTTTCCTGAGTTTGCTTTCAAAGTAATTTTATGAAGTGTAAGGAGATGCAAAAAATGTCAGGATATTAGAATTCTACAGGAAAATAAAAGTACACTCATAAATATTTCAATAGGAATCGTGGATTAAAAAATATATAAGAAGATAAAAATCTTTTTTATATTCAGTGGAAATGCAGCAGCATATGTTTGCAAAGAAGACTCCAGTACCTTCTATCTGTTTTCTAGTGTGGTTGTATTTTATGTTCTTTCATTAGGAGCTGAAAACTGTTCTCTGTCATTAGCAACTTGTAAAATAAGTAACAGATGCTTTCACTGTGTGTGGCTGGAAGAGCTTGGGTTGTTCCATTTAGTACCCCTCTAGCCAAAATAGCTGTTTCACCAAGCACTGACTGATCTGGAGAGAATCAAGGTAGATTCTGTAGTAAAAACATCTGAATGGTATTTTTAAGATAGAGAGAAAATATGCATTTCTTTATAGTCAGTAGAGTTTGAAGAAACTGTTTGGAGAAGTCATGGGATTTGAAATAGCAAATAATGAGGTGAGGTTGGTCACTTGGCAGTGGGGTTCGGAATAATCTTTTTTTTTCTTAAAGAAAACAAGAACATTCAAAATGAAAATATGAAATAAAATATTCACAATCCATGTATACTGCATAAATAAGTAATTCAATCCAGAAAGAAGGATTTTTAATGCAATAAAGTCTTCCAAAATTCTTCACACAAATTTTCTTTTTGGAATGAAAACTAGTTGGAGAGTTATCTTTTATGTGATTTAATATAAGCAATTTTTTTTATTATAACTCATTGAACTTAAAATACATAATATCTGTGGCAAGAATTATATGCCTTTTCTCTAAATTCTGGTTTTATTTCTGATTTCATTTCATCATTTGGAAACTAAACTTTAGTCAAATGAAAAATATCTTAGTATTTAAAAGCCAGATTATTCACGGAATATTTATTGCTTTTTTTCTTTTTTCTTTTTACCTGACAATATTGATTAGTTGGACCACAGCACAGTGTTTGCAGTGAATGTAGCAGAAAAAAAAATATATATATATAAAAAGGCAGTGTGAGCAAACTTCTTTCCAGAGCCTTAGCAATATCAATGGATTAATTGTGACAAGATCCATGCTAAATAAGCATGGTTCCTTTTTTTGGAATTGGTAAATGAATGCAGAAAGGCAAAATGTCCACTCTTTTAAAAGCAGTCACTGATAGCCCCTGCTTGATTTACAGCAGGTTAGACTTGACTCTGAGAAATGGGGGCAGCCACAATTCCCACTGAAGTGCTTCCAAGCCCAGGACTGATTATTACAGCAATAAATCAAGGTAGGCTGTTTGCAACTGCTGGAACACATCTCAGTAGGATTGCAGCATCCTGTGTAAGTAATAACGGGAGAGGTACTGACCCAACAGAAAGGAGTATTTGAAGTAAGTTACTGAACCCCTGGGTGGTGACCTGCCCTGTTTTGTGTTTGAATCCATGCACTAAGGTGTTAGTGTTACCTGGGTCATAGGATAAAGTATTCAGGGATACTTTAGTTCTTCTGTTCTTGCAACACTGCTTTATCATTTCAGCCACTCTGTTATGCTTTGGTTGTGCAGAGCAGATAAGCACATTTTCTTTAAAGAATTATTAATAGGAACACTATCTGCCAGCTTCTTCTGAGCCCTCCCTCTTTATGTTGTGCCTGCCTGTCACAAGCATGGCTGCGATCCAAGAGCTGCTCTCATGTGGCTGATACAGCTTTGAAGTTCATTTGCTGTAAAAAGGCAGAGAAGTGGAATGGCTAAGTGAGCTACCCTTGCTGCTGTTTCCTGACTCCCAGAGAGGGCAGTGAGCAGCAATCCCAGTCAGAACAGCTGGGAGGCAGTTTCCTTCTGCTCCTCTTACTTAGTGTGGGATGCTTTGGAAGATGACTTCTGCTGCCCCTGAACGGGCACATCTGGGAGGATTTGGCCAGACACTGGAAGGGACAGTCTTTTCCAACAGGCTGATGGAATTGTTTAAATTAGGTATTGTTCAGCACTGCAATGAAAGTTAAGGTTTAGAAAGAAAGGGTAAAGCCTACATGTAAACTGCCCAAAACTTTATGTCTTTTGTGGATTGGACTTAATGAGGTAAGTCCAAACCAGAAACAGAGTTGAAGAGCTGACCACACGACTCATGCTGGCAGGATTTGTCCTATAGTCACTGGGAGGAGAAGTGGTTGGGGAAAAGAAATGGCCAAAAATAAAAATAGACTTCCCCCACTAAGAATATCTATGTTATCCAGGTAGTGAAGGGCTGAAGGAAGGACCCAAGAAGAAAAGATTAATTTGAGAAACACTCAGAATAAAATAAGGAGACAGTTTCCTATATGTGACATTTCCTCCCTGCTATTGAAATGCTGTGATACATGTGCACATACTTCAAAACTTCTGGTCCCCTACAGTCAGTGGCTAAAATTCAGTCCAATTAAACAATTGAAAACTCTCTAAAAGCAGATGAGATGGAAGTATGTAATCTTTCAAATTTTGCAAATGGTCTGTGTTTCTTATCAGTCATATTCCTTCTAATGGGAAGCTAACTAAAATAAATGGAGAAGACAGGGGAAAAAAAAGCTAAATTTCACTGTAATTAAAGATTTTATTAGTCAAGTTTCCAGACTATAAAAATATTGCCATCTCTAAAGTAAATATTTTAGTATTAGCAGTGTTCAAAATCCAATAATTGTAAACTGATTGAGAATTAACCATGATATTTTAAATTATCAGGGTCAGAATTCAAAACAAAACTAATAACCTAAACAACATATAAATTTCTTAGGCATTTTTAGCTATTCCTAATGAAACATTAACAAAAGCATATTTCATCTTAAGATATATTTCTTAAAATTATGCTAATCACATTAGGTGTATCCATGATAGATTTACTTGGTAATGCTGTAATATTTTATAGCATGTTTTTAACCAAAGCATAATGCAAGACGTCTTACTTTTAAAAACAACAAGTAATCCAGGTATATGTCATTCATGTTTTTTCAATAAACTAGTCAGAAGTCATTCAAATCAGCAATTTCATGTCTGCTCTGGCCTTTCACTTGTAGCACTTGTAGCTTCTGAGTCAAAATCTGAGCCAAAAAAAGACATTTCCATCTGCAGAACCAGTAATTGTTCATTAAAATTCTTTTTCTCATTTGCAGGAGTTGAACGAATAAGCATTATAATTTGGCTGGTATTTCAGGAATTAATAGCAGCATTATTATATTAGATGCGTAAGATTTTTGGCTTGAGTGAGTCATTAGCTTGTTAGAGAGATTGTAAGTGAATTGGTTACATGAATAAATTCTTAAACAGTCAATAGCCATACATGGCATGAATTAAAAACTGGTAAATAATAAGCCCTAAGTTTTAAGTAATTTTCACTGGGCCGTGATTATCAAGGTGATGTAGGGTAGTCCATTAGTATCCCTCATTCTTCCCTCTGCACTGTTTAGTAAAACAGATACTGCAGGTGGGAATAAAAATGGAAATTTAAAAAAATTATTTGAATGAAGGTTATATGATTTTATGGCTCTGCAAAGATTATTTTAATATCTGAAAATTGGGTCATTTGGTAAATCTGTGGAATCTGTAATTTGCTAGCTCCCACTGCAGTTACATATGTCTCTTTCAGCCAGTGTTATTTACTATCCTGAAAGGATATCTACACTCGTCCTTGGGCAGCAGCACCAGTACTCAGAAGACACATCATAAATACTTATCATAAATTTTGACAACAAATTAGAATCAGCAGGAGTAAAAAGCTCTTCACAGATTCTGCACTGTCTTTACTGTACCAAAATTAATCCCTTTTCTAATTCTTAAAGTGGGAGAAAAAAGGATAGGATGCACCCCTTTTCCCTTCAGACTGGGTTTGTACACTTCCTACACTGAATCCCGTTACTTCCTGCTGGTGAATGGATGAGCCATTTTAGCCAAAGGCATGTACCCTTCTAGTGATTAGCTGATTTATGGAATTGTCACTTGGTGGTTGCTTTCAAAGATATAGTGTTTTCCTGAATGTCTGTTCAGAGTGCTTTATCATGTAGTTTGGCACATATGTGTGTGCTGTCATGGCCAACAGGAGAGGAGATTAATAATGGTAAATCCTGAGACTCATGGAAGTGTGGAAAAAGGCTAGGGCATGCATGTGCATGCTCATGTAAGAGATGGGGAGGAGACCCTCACTGGCAATAGCCAAGTGGGCCACAAAATCTGTGGCTACCTTAGTTTCTTCTTCCACTGACTTTTCTCAATAAAACAAACAGATCCTGAATGTTTTGAAAAACTCGTTTTGCTTTGCTTTTTATCTGGCAAAAGAACTTTTTATTTAAAAAGCTGCATTCAGTTCCCAGTGTCCACATTCTGGATTCTGGCACAGATGTTCTATCTTTACCACCTTACTATACTTTTTAGTTATCCCTCTGGGTGCTGATGGTTTATCCATGTTTTTTAAGTTGTCTTCATAGCTACCTTTCCCTTCCTCTCTTAAAGAAAGAAGATACGCATCTGGAATGAACTCTGACCAAGCAATTTTCTGGAAACCCTGTCACAGTGTAATCATATCTATATTTGATAGGCAGGAAAATCAAGGGAACTTGTTTTCTGCATTTGCTTCTTACTTTGAAAACTGTAATTAAATATGCTATCATTATCGGTATTTTCCATTTCACTGTATTAGAATTTACTATGTATGTCATGTTAAACATCTTAATATAAGTACTTCATTTAACTGGTCTTACTTCTTCCAGAAATGTTTTACTAACAGCTAAACATAGTGGTAAGGCATTTTCCCTTTGCATCTGTCCTCTGTTTAGGAGAAGTCTACTATTTCAAAGGTTTTCAGTGAGTAATGAAATGGGAAACAGAAGGCTGTTGCTCACACCAATTTTCAAGGAAAATTTTTTTTATGATTTCTTCATAATTCGGTCTTCTTGAAGTTTATGACTCATAGTATTTCTCTGCTTTTGGGATGATTTTGTAACAGAATATCAGCTTTCTATTCAACAGTTAGTGGCAGACAGCTTCACTTAGGAGACTTTCTTAGACATCAGGGGTGGAGAGAGGGAGAAATTTTTCATGAGTATGTAAGAAATCTTAAAGCACATTATCAAATTATTCTTGGCTTTCAAAACCATTTCTTTTATTTACTTGTCCCCAGCTTTTACTATATTCCTTCAAAGTGGGAAACTCATCTGAATGACTCACACTGTGCAACCCTGTGAAGGATCCTGTCTGTCTCCAGTGATGACAGAAACAGAGATAGAGAGGTTAGCACTTCTGGGCTGAAGTTTGTTTTTGGAAATCCCATACTTTGACTCTCTGCTAACATCTACATATTTAAATCAGATAACTGTGCATTCAAACAGATGCTTTACCATCTGATGCATCACCCTCCATCTGATTATACATATACCAATGAGAAGAGTTCATATTCTGTCATTTGCCTGATTTGTTGATTAAACATTTTAGATGTCCTCTTGTTTTAAAATTTTTACTGGACCACCATTTACAGCAGAATGAAACTGTCTAGGTAAGGAAGGAAGTGAGTATGTCCTAAGTACAAGAGAAAATTTTGAGCAAAACACAGCCAAAGACTTAGAAAGGAAATGAAGATGATGGAAATAGGACAGAAAAAAAAGAAGGAAATCATTTCTGTTGAAACAGAAACTATGAACTGGAATGATGAAAGAAGACATTCAGAAACCACATAAAAAGCTGTTGGTACCTAGTGTGAGAAGCTGTGTATAAAAAATTAGTTAGTGTTTGTCTTGCAGGAAATCCACATTAAGCCCTAGGAAAAACATGTGACTTCCATGGCTGGTTACTTTTCCCAGTGCTGTTTCAGACTGGAGGTTTGTATCAGAGGCTCCAACATGGAGTGAGTCTTGCAGACGAGGATCTGAAGATTTTCTTGCAGGAAAATTTTGACTATGACTGTATGGTTCTCTGATAGCTTTTTTCCTTTGATAAAATAATCATTCAGTTGTTCTATAGCAGGGTGATGGTGTAGACTGTTTTCATGTTCCAGAGGGTAGGAGGATTCTGAATTCTGAATCACAAACTGTGGTGTCTGGCCACTTGCTTAAAAAACGTTTCAGTACCAGAGGATGGAAAAGGGACTTACAGGACACTTATTCTTCAAAGGACTTCAGAAAAGATCCTTGATATCACAGCTGAATAAAGCTGTTACCTGCAGTTAGTACAAAATAATTAAAAGAAATAAAAAGTAAATAAGTAATAAAAAGTAAAATTAGCACGTTAATTATGTGATCCTGTGGCAAAAGTCAGGGTGACTTTGCAGAGGAGAATTAAGCTCTATAAGCCACTGGCACACTCTAAGGGTTTCCATGATCACTCAGAGGGGAAATACTTGATGTGATCTGCTTGGATCATACCAAAGGCTTTTGACAGGATCCTTCACCAAAGCCTCCTAAACAAAGTTACCCTGGGATTAAAGGGGGATTCCCCACAGAAGAAAACTAACTAAAGGATAGTAAACAAAGTTTGGGAACATATTTTCAGTTTTTACAGAGTATGTGTATTGCCAGTCTAATCCCATATAATGTATGTGATCAGAACCCTTACAAGTGGTTTGTAAAGGGATGAGTAAAGAAATGTTAAATGTCATGTTATTTAGAAGAACTGTTGTCAAGAACTGCAGAGATATCATATGGTCTGTGTGACCTCATAGAGAAATGAAATTCAGATGTGGAGTGATGCACAGGGGAAAAAGAAGCAATCCCCCCTTCGGACACTGAGAAATGGGCTATTAGCTAACAAATACCACAGGGGATGAGATACAGGAGTTACAGCAGACTGTTCTGTGATGAGGTGAGCCAAAAGTTCAGCATCAATCAAAACCAGCAAATGCAATGCTTGGAATTTTTATAAAGAAGAAGAGAACAAAGTATAAAGAAAGCTTTATACAGCTGGACATGTGTGTCAGTTTTGTGAATGCTGTGTACAGTTCTGGTTTCTTGTGGCTCCAAAAGGGTGTTCTGAAAATGGAGAGGAATCAGATGGTCAAGATGTATGATAAAAGCTTTGTGGACAACTTTTATACTAAGGATTGTTAACATATACTAGATAGAACTCTTTAAACTGAACAAGGCGTGAACTTGGGATGTGGCATAGCAAAGATGACACAGGACGCTCAGGACCTTCCACTAAAACTAGTAGGGGACATGAAATAAAACCAGAGACTACCTGTCTAACCAGAGCAGAGGTGGTGATTCTTCACTCAGAGTGGAGTTGAGCCAGGGAACTTTGTTGTATTTACACAGTTAAAATGGATTGGAAAACTAAGTGGACCAATTCACAGAATTAAAAACATTGTCTGTCAACTGCAAAGATGCTGTGTCTGGCTAAGCCCAAGACAGCACTCTCAGGAAATAACATTATGCATTTTGTTATTATACAATTGCCTAGGCTCCTTCCTCTGAGCAGTGACAGGTGCTGTGCTTCAACCTCTGATATTGTCATCATCTTGGTCTTTCATCTCTTTGGTACTATTTGATGTCTGCTATGCATCTGTATTTAGCCTTTGAACTTAGAAGGCTTAATGAATTTGGCTGGTGTGCATCAACTGGAAAAACAAATATGGTCCTTCTCGGAGTCTGCAAAAATAATGTATAACACTCAAATACTGTAAAGTGAGCTAGAAACCCAAATAAGGTACAAACCTTTTCTTCTCTTGGTATCCGAGACACCTTGATCTATTATGCACATTTTATTGGCAATGATTTGTTCTTATATGTTATTCTATTAAAAAATTGGTAGACCTTTTATCCCAGTACATCACCACATATTAAAATCTAAATTTTATAACATACACATGCAGGAACAAGACTTTTGATTCACCAGCATGTACATATAAGAAGGGTGGCTGACATAGTATGTGGAAATATGTGTACATTAAATACATGTAGATAATTTAATTTCAAACCCTAAATTTTTCTGTAGTTTTATGTAGTATAGAATTGTAAGCAGTACTGCTAAGAGATTTAAATTAAGTAAATTTGGTAAGTTCATTTTAGAAAATCAATAAGTAAATATGAAAGTTTATCATGATGACATTGAATCTGTTGCTTGCAGATTGCAATTGAATGTCAAGGGAAGAATTTATTAACCCACTGATATTTTCATCTTCTGAAATTATAAGAAAGTAAAACTAAAATTACATAATTAAACTGTTGATAGACAGAATAAGGCCCTAGGAGATTATATAAATGTAATTTTCCTCTGAGACTGGATCTCCTGATATGATTAGCCTTTTCAGTGTCACAGAGAGCAGAAGATTATCATATACCAAATGTATGCAGTGGTCATTGTTAATTGATTAGAATCAGTGAAAGTGAATAATCTGTCTGAGTTTTTAAAAGGTTACTAGCTAATAAGTCACGAGAAACCACATGTAGAAAATATCTCAAAACATGAATCATACAAAATTAAAGTCCTATTAAAAATCTGCATGGAAGGAGTGACTAAATTCAACTTGAAGTAGTATGGACAAGCTTAATGCATAGATACTGCATTGCTGTCAGTGGTGTTGGCCATGGGATGATCTGAGATTTGTGCACAAGGATGTGTGTGATATTTTCATCCAGCTGAGATTTTGAAAAGACCAGATGAGTGCTGTGTTAACACAATCCTGTCATCCTTGCTGTAAAGAGGATAGAAGTAAACTGCAGGAACACTGTACTTTGAAAACTTGCATGTCTCTGTTATGTTAAACAGCAGACTCATCCAGAAGATGCGTGGTCTTTACAGCTGTCTCTGTGCTGTCTGGGCAAAGCTTTAACCCCTTATGCACCCATGGTGAGCACCCACAGGCATCCAGCCTGGCAGGTTTCTCCTCAGGCATATAATGAAATAATACAAGATGAATATGAATTTAGGAGGGTTTAGATTTGGGGTTGTGAGAGTTTTCTTGGTCCTACTAATCCAGCACATTCTATATATCTAGCCATCTGACACAAACTATTTCTCCACTTTTGTTTTTAATTATTCCTTAATAGGGGGCTTATGAACATTGCTGTATTAAGACCATAAGGTAGCCTGAACTAAGTGTTACTTCTGTCTTCAGAGCTACAAAAGATACTTGCATACTAAAGGCATATAAACACATAAGGTGTTTATGTGCCTTTAGTTACTTGGAGAATACCAAAGGTCTTCATTTAAGTGAAAGACAAGAAGAAACTTTATATATAAATTAATACATGAAAACTGGAGAACACGTATGTGTGCATATATTACATATATAACATACTTTGTATCACTACCAGCTGGGCAAAAGCAAAGGTTTTGCTGCAGTAGCTTTTAACATTTGGGAACAGCTGTGCCTCCCCTGTGCTGTTTAAGTCTGATCCTCTGCCAATCAACAGTTGTGCCAGGATAAGAGAAAATTTGCACATAGTCATAGTTGGCAACTCAAATCTTCTTGCCAGAGAAGCTCACAGCAGCCTCTGTGCATTTTCTTGTGGTTTAAATAAAATGTCACTCTCAGGCTGGCACTCTCTATTATTCTCAACTGCTGCCTGTCTGTAGGCCTGCCAGAGCAAATGAAGTGTGAGTGCCATTCCCAGCACTGCTGGATGGCAGCAGTGGCAGAGCGTGCAGGACAGACAGTGGCCATGCAGACAGACTGTGCAAGGCTGTCCATGTGCTGGGGGCTGACGTGACACAGTGATGAGGACACACAGCAGAGGGGTGGTGGGAGCTCAGTGATGGCTCCGAGCAGGTGGGCAGCGTGACGGGAAGCAGGGCACTCTCCCAGCACTGCAGCTCCTGTCTCCCTTTGCTCTGTGAAACCAGGTGGCTACAGTGCAGCAATCCACTTCCAAACAAGTGCAGATCCCAGTACAAGCCAAGGTACAATTCTGTCTGCCTGTTTTTAGGTTTTTTGCTGTTTTTCTTTCACCTAGTGTTCGTGGTGTAAGTCATCCCAGACCCCTCCAACGGCATTTTCTGCACCATATACTCTTTGTTCTGCTGTGCTTTACATGACTTCTGTGCTTCCCTTCATGTGTAACATCTGTTGAAGATGATAAAAATTGTCACAGATTCTTACAGGAAACCCAATTCTCTAGTTACATATGTACACACATTTTCACTACCATCTTTGGCTTACATGTGTTTCCTCTTTTAGATGAGCTTCACTCTTATTGTTATCATTCTTCTTGTAGGCAATGAAGGCAGGTCACTGAGCTGCTGCAAAACTGTCCTGTGTCCATGAATACACCTTTATGTTAGTGTAGATTATCCACCACATATGAGAACATCTTAGCATTAAAAATGAAAAGGATTAAACTCTGGAGAGCTCTGCTCTAGCATGCAGAAATCGCAGAGGATTATGTGCTAACTATCGGCAAAATTTTATGATGAAGCAATGGTTTGTTGCAATTACTGTGAATAGACACTGATATCTTTTCTGTAGAGATGTTTTCAGTGCATCATCTAGAAATCCACACAACTCAGTTATGTTCCGTGAGCTTTTTCTGGTGTTGATTTCAAAGTAGATACTTCACAGATTTTTCAGGAGAAATTTTGCTTTTGAACCCAAGGGAAAAAACAACAGTAAAAAGATCTGAAATGAAAAGCATTTCTTTTTCTTTTAGTACTAACCTCTCTTAGAGAAAATAACAGTGTGTGAGAGGATAAAGGGCAGCATTTCCAAAATTATCTAAGCATCATTGCAGCCTTAGTTCCATTTTCAAAGTGATGTAAGCACTTTGGAGCTTAAGGCCTCCAACAGGTTCAGATAATATCCTTATTGTAGTCAAAATTTGATAAAGTACTCTGGGTGCCTAATTCACACTGAAGTCTATGTTCTTTGAAGCTCTCATAAGCCCTGCTAGCTACCTCTCTGAATCAATATGAAGTCTCCTGAAAATTGGACACTCAATTTCACAAAAATGAAGCAGGATTCAAGTGCTAATGTCACTTCTTAAAATAGACTTTAAAATCCTAAGCTGCATAAAACCTGACTTTTGAAAGCATGAAAACACTGACAGATGCAGAAATGTGTCCAAAGGAATTTTCCTAAACCCCTGAGGATGTCAAGAGGACATAACAAAAAGGGAAAAGGAAAACAGTTAATTTGTGTAACAAATATCTCTCAGCTAATAGAAAAAGCAGATAACATTCATTCAGGCAAACACCACTTTATCAAAGCAGTAATATTTTTAGTTGCTTTGAAGCTTTAACTCTTAAAACTGCATACATGGCTGGACATGCAGCAGATGTTAGTTGCAGAAGTGTGTATGGAGTAATCAGTTCCATTCAAGTCTCACAAATACACCTCCAAATCTCACACCAAAAGTCCTCTATTATGGTCTCCATAAGAGAGACACAGGATCTAAACTTAGGCTCACCCAGTGGTAGTGAATAGGTCCTCATCAGCACATCCTATTAGCAGTCAAGGACACACAGCAAACTTGTGGGAGAGCAGGAGAACTGGGGTTATTGCACTTGGGAAGTACAGAGGCCACTATCCTAAAAAAGGGTCAGGC